>NW_012116755.1:658994-677565 GCF_000951035.1 Colobus angolensis palliatus
CGCCACCACACCTGGCTAATTTTTGTATTTTTAGTAGAGACGGGGTTTCACCATGTTGGCCAGGATGGTCTCCATCTCCTGACCTCGTGATCTACCCGCTTCAGCCTCCCAAAGTGCTGGGATGACAGGCGTGAGCCACCACGCCCAGCCTCCCTTGCCCATTTTTAAATTGGATTACTTCTGTTCTTTCTAAGTTATTTGAATTCTTTATATATTTTAGATACTAACCCCTTATCAAATGTATGGCTTGCAAATATTTTCTCCCAATCTATAGGTTGTCAGAACTTAATCTTAACGAAACCAACAACTATCCTCTAACAACAAATTTACCACCAGATTGTGCCCAGATAAGGCAAACACCTAGCTATAGCCATTCAAGTAATTTCTCAACTTTTGTTTCCACATTCAGTCTGTAAGAAATCCCACTGTTCACACTGTTAAAACAGAGCTCTCTGAACCTCTCTAGTTTGCAGTGCTTCCCCATTCGTGAATCTTTTAATGCTCAGATAAACTCTATTAAATTTATTTTTTCTGAAGTTTTTCTTTTAACAGAAGTCAAAACAAAGTTAGCAGGGACACACTGAAGCCTTTCTGTGATAAGGCTTAAAAGGTTGCATGATTGTAAAAGGCTATATTCTAGAAGACCTCTGCTAAAATAATAACTCTCTAATACAGCAAGAGCCAGAGTTTCTTACATCTTCTTTTTGTTTTCAATCTCTTTTCCTCTTTACGCTGTATTCTCTATTCCACATTCAGAATTATCTTCCTAAAATATGGAATAAATCTGGTCAATAATAAAAAAAATGCCTCCCTTCTGTATACAAAATAAGTTCAAATTATTTAGTTTGGCATTCAACAACTTACAATCACATGTCAGTATATTTGTCAAATTTCAGTTCCCACTGATGTACCACCGGCCATGCTCCAATCACACCATCCTCTTCATCCTTTAAAGCCCAGCTCAAAGCCACAATAATATTTGGCAAGAAAAGACTATGCACTAAGACCACTAAGATAAGTAAAATAGGTCCCAGCTATCGAGAACCCCATTTGACAGAGAGACACACAAGCAAACAAATCAATGTTATTTAATATAAAGGATGGGTTATAAAATATGAGCAGAATACAGGTAGGCAAATTATTAATCCAAACAAGTAAGATCAGAAGAAGCTTCATAGAAAAACTAAAAAGATATTCATGGGTGAAAGAATAATAGTCAACACTTACCATATATGCCAGATTCTGTTTCAAGTGCTTTACGTATATTAACTGATTTAATCCTCATTTTGTTGATGATGAAAATGAGAGGCTGGGCGCGGTAGCTCATGCCTGTAATCCCAGCACTTTGGGAGGCCCAGGTGGGTGGATCACCTGAGGTCAGGAGTTCAAGACCAGCCTGGCCAACATTGTGAAACCCTGTCTCTTTTTTTTTTCGGCAAGGCATGGTGGCTCAGGCCTGCAATCCCAGCACTTTGGGAGGCTGAGGCAGGCAGATCATTTGAGGTCAGGAGTTGGAGACCAGCTTGACCTACAAAGTGAAACCCCATCTCTACTAAAATACAAAAATTATCTGGGCATGGTGGCAGGCACCCAGCTATTGGGGAGGTTGAGGCAGGAGTATTGCTTGAACCTAGGAGGTAGAGGTTGCAGTGAGGCGAGACTGCACCACTGCACTCCAGCCTGGGTGACAGAGCAAGATTCCCTCTCAAAAAACAAAAACAAAAGCAAAAAAAAAAAAAAACGAAAGAAAAGGAGAGTCAAAAAGAGTTTAAGTAAAATAAACATAATAATAACTACCATTTATTGAATGTTTACAACATGTCAGGCACAATGCTAAGCACTGAAAAGGCACAAAATGGAAGTAAAGACTTTAAATTTTTTTTTTTTTTAGACGGAGTTCTTGTTGCCCAGGCTGGAGTGCAATGGCACAATTTCAGCTCACTGTAACCTCAGCCTTCCATGTTCAAGCGATTCTCCTGCCTCAGCCTCCTGAGTGGCTGGGATTACAGGCATGCGCCAACACGTCTGGCTAATTTTGTATTTTCAGTAGAGATAGGGTTTCTTCATGTTGGTCAAGCTGGTCTTGAACTCCCAACCTCAGGTGATCCGCCCACCTTGGCCTCCCAAAGTGCTGGGATTACAGACATAAGCCACCGCACCAGGCCACCTTTAATTCTTTTAAGTGAGAGATGGCAGTTCTTATTTTGTACCTCCACTAGTAGGTTTTTTTTTTTTTAATTGCTCTTGATTCATAGTATTTTACATAGGTTCTGGGATATGTGTGACATTTTGTTACATCCATGTGTGTGATTTTTATACATCTATGCATGTAGTGAAATATCATATACCCCATAAATATGTAAAATTTATTGTTATACATCCACATAGTTTACATGTATAGATATAACAAAATATCACATATACCCCATAAATATGTAAAATATTGTGAATCAAGATAAAAAAAAATGATCAATCAAGTCAGGGTATTTGGTGTATCCATCACCTAGAGTGTTTAACATTTCTATATGTTGGGAACATTTCAAATTCTCTCTTCTAGCTACTTTGAAATACACAATACATTGTTGCTAACTATAGTCATCCTACACTGCTATCAAAAGTTAGAACTTATACCTTCTAACTGTATGTTTATACTATTCGACCAACCACTCTTTTCCCCCCCTACCTACACATTCTTCCCAGCCTCTGTATCTATCATTCTACTATCTACCTCAATGAAATCAACTTTTTTAGCTCCCACATAAAAGTGAGAATATGGTGTATGTGTCCTTGTGCCTGCTTATCACCACTTAACATAATGACCTCCAGTTCATCCATATTGCTGCAGACTACATGATTTCATTATTTTTTATGGTCAAATACTATTCCATTGTGTATATATACCACATTTTCTTTATTTGTTGATCTATTGATGGACATTTGGGTCGATTCCATCTTTGCTGTTGTGAAGAGTGCTGGAATAAACATGTGAGTACAGGTATCCCTTTAATTTACTGATGTTTTTTTCCTTTGGATAAATACCCAGTAGTGGGATTGCTGGATCATATGGTAGTTTTAGTTTTTGAAGAAATCTCCATACTGTTTTCCACAGAGGCTGCGCTAATTTACATTCCCACCAACAGTGTATGAGAGTTCTTTTTCTCTGCGTCCTCACCAACATTTGTTATTTTCTGTCTTCTTGGTAATAGGCACTCTAACCTGGGATAAGGTAATATCTTACTGTGGTTTAGATTTGTGTTTCCCTGATACGTGGTAATGTTGAGCATTCTTTCATATACCTGTTAGCCATTTGTATGTCTTCTCTTGAGAAATGTCTGTTCATGTCCTTTGCCCACTTTTTAATGGGATTATTTGCTTTTTTTACTGTTGAATTGTTTGAGTTCCTTGTATATTCTGGATATTAGTCCTCTGTCACATGAATAGTTTGCAGATATTTTCTTTCATTCAACAGGTTCTCTTCACTCTGTTTGCTGTGCAGAAGCTTTTTGGTTTAATATAGTCCCATTTGTCTTGTTTTTTGTTTTGTTGTCCGTGCTTTTGTAGTTTTTGCCATAAAATCTTTGCCTAGACCAATGTCCTGTAGTATCTCCCATATGTTTTCTCCTATGGTTTTAGGTGTTAAGTTTTAATCCATCTTGAGTTGATTTTGTGTATGGTGAGAGATAGGGATTCAGTTTCATTCTTCTGGATATGGATATCTTAATTTTCCCAGCACCACTTATTGAAGAGGGTCCTTTCCTTAATGTATGTTCTTGGCGCCTTTGTCAAAAATCAGTTGGCTGTAAATACATAAATTTACTCCTGGATTCTCTGTTCTATTCCATTGGTCTGTATGTCTGTTTTTATATCAATACCATGCTTTTTTGTTTACTGTATCCTTATAATGTATTTTGAAGTGAGGTAGTGTAATGCCTCCAGCTTTGTTCTTTTTCTTTCAGAATTGCTTTGCCTATTCTGGCTCTTTTTTGGTTCCCTGTGAATTTTAGGATTGCTTTTCTATGTGAAAAATGACATTGGTATTTTAATAGAGATTACATTGAATCTGTAGGTTGCTTTGGGAAATTTTTTTTTTTTTTTTTTTTTTGGATGGAGTCTCGCCCTGTTGCTAGGCTGGAGGGCAGGTGGCGAGATCTAAGCTCACTGCAACCTCCACCTCCTGGGTTCAAGCAATTCTCCTGCCTCATCCTCCTGAGTAGCTGGGACTACAGCCACATGCCACCATTTTTAGTAGAGACGGGTTTCACCTTGTTGGCCAGGATGGTCTTGCTCTCCTGACTTCGTGATCTGCCTGCCTCAGCCTCCCAAAGTGCTGGGATTACAGGCATAAGCCACCACACCCAGCCCAGTATGGTCATTTTAATGACATTAATCCTGCTTATTTATAAGCCTGGGATGTCTTTCCATTTATTAATGTCCTCTTCAGTCTCTTTCATCAGTGCCTTGTGGTTTTCCTTGTAGAGATCTTTTACCTCCTTGGGTAAATTTATTCCTAGGTATTTTTTTGTAACTTTTATAAATGAGAATACCCTCTCTCAGCTATTTCATTATTGGTATATAGAAACACTATTAATTTTTGTATTTTGATTTTGTATCTGATTTATTAATCAGATCTAAGAGTTTTCTGGTGTATTCTTTGGTTATTTTTAAATATAAAACCATATCAGTAGCAAAGAGTGACAATTTGACTTCTCTAACTTGCATGCCTTTTATTTCTTTCTCTTTCCTGCTTTCTCTGGCCAGGACTTCTGGTACTGTGTTGAATAGAAGTGGTGAAAGTAGGCATCCTTGTCTTGGTCATTCAGTTATGACGTTAGCTGCAGGTGTGCCTTATATGACTGAGAGAGTTTGGATATTTGTCCCTGCCCAAATCTCACATTGAATTGTAATCTGCAATCCTGGAGGTGGGGCCTGGTGGGAGATGTTTGGATGATGGGGGTGGATCCTTCATGTCATGGTGCTTTCTTCACTGTAGTGAATTCTCATGAGATCTGGTCATTTAAAAGTGTGTGGCACCTTCCACTCCACTCTCTCTTGCTGTCTTGTTCCTGCTTTCACCATGTGATGTGCCTGCTCCACCTTCACCTTCTGCGATGATTGTAAACTTTCTCAGGCCTCCCTAGAAACTGAGCAGATGCCAGCACCATGCTTCCTATAAAGCCTGCAGAATCATGGGCCAATTAAACATCTTTTCTTTATAAATTACCCAGTCTCAGATATTTCTTTATAGCAATGCAAGAATGACCTAATAATACAATGACCTTTATTATATTGAGGTATATTCCTCCTATGCCTAGTTTATTGAGGTTTTTATCATGAAGGATATTGAATTTTATTAAATGCTTTTTCTGCGTTTATTGAGATGACCATATGGTTTTTGTCCTTCATTCTGTTAATGTGATGTATCATGTTTATTTATTTGTGTGTGTTGTGCCAAACTTACATTCCTAGAATAAATCCAACTTGATCATGATGTATTTTTTTTTTATGTACTGCTAGATTCGGTTTGCTAATATTTTGTTGAGAATTTTTGAGTCTGTGTTTATCAGGGGTATTGACCTATAGTTTTTACTGTTGTTGTTGTAGCCTTGTCTGGTTTCGTTATCAGAGTAATGCTGGCTTACTCATAGAATGAGTTAGGAACAATTCCTTTCTCTTCCATTTTTTGGAATGGTTTGAGGAAAATTGGTATTAGTTCTTCTTCGAAAGTTTGGAATTCAGCAGTGAAGCCATCTGGTCTTGGACTTTTTTTTTGTTCAGAGTTTTCATTAAAGATGCAGTCTCATTACTTGTTTTTGATCTGTTCAAGTTTTCTGTTTCTTCCTAATTCAATCTCAGTAGGTTGTATGTGTCCAGGAATTTATCCATTTCCTCTAGATTTTCTACTTTTTCGTGTATAGTTAGTTGTTCATAATAGTCTCTGATGATCTTTTTATATTTCCATAGTATCCATTGTAAAGTCTGCATTTTCATTTCAGATTTTGTTTATTTGGGTCTTTTCTTTATCTTGATTAGTCTAGCTAGCAGTTTATCCATTTTGTTTATCATTTTGAGAAAACAAGTTTTCATTGTGTTGACCCTCCTTCTTTTTTTTTTTTTTTGGTCTCTATTTTGTTTAGCCCCACTCTGATCTTATTTCTTTCCTTCTACTGGTTTTGGGTTTGGTTTGTTCTTGCTTTTCTAGTTTCTTGAGATGCATTGTTAGAGTGATTATTTGAAATCTTTCTACTTTTTTAACATAGGCATTTAATGCTATAAACTTCCCTTCTAGAATAGTTGTTGCTGTACCTCATATATTTTGGTATTTTGTTTTCTCATTGCTTCAAGAAATTTTTGTATTTTCTTCTCAATTTCTTTCTTGACTCAATGGTCATTCAGGAGCATGTTGTTTAGTTTCCATGTATTTGCACAGTTTCCAGAGTTCCTCTTGTTATTGATTTCTAGTTCTATTTTATTGTATCTGAGAAGATACTTGATATGATTTTGATTTTTGTAATTGCTGATTCATTTTGTATTCTAACATATGGTCTAAAAAATGTTCCATGTGCTGATGAAAAGAATGTGTGTTCTGTAGCTGTTGGATGAAATGTTCTGTAAATGTCTGTTAGGTCCTTTGATTTAATGTGCAGTTTAAATCTAGTGTTTCTTCGTTAGTTTTCTGTCTAGATGTTCTGTCTAATGCTGAGAGTAGGGTGTTTAAGTCTCCAGCTATTATTGTATTGGAGTCTGTCCCTCCCTTTAGATCTAATAATATTTGCTTTATGTGTCTGGGTGCTGCATTGATAGATGCATGTATTTTAAGTTGTTATATCCTGTTGCTGAATTGATCCATTTGTCTTTAAATAAAGACTTTATCTTTTTTGTTATTTTTTTACTTAAAGTCTGTTTTATCTGATAAGTATAGCTGCCCCTGCTTGCTTTTGGCTTTTGTTTGCATGGAATACCTTTTTCCATCCCTTTACTTTCAATCTATATGTGTCTTTACAGGTGAGATGAGTTTCTGGTAAGGAGCATATCATTAGATCATGTTTGTTTAATCCATTTAGCCAATCTATATCTTTTAAGTGGAAAGTTTAATTCCTTTACATTCAAGGTTATTATTGACGTGTGAGGGCTGCTTATTCCTGTCATCTTATTAATTGATATCTGGCTGTTTTGTATATCCTTTGTTCCTTTCTTTCTCTCTTACTGCTTATCTGTAGTGCTAACATTTTATTCTTTTCTCTTTCTTGTTTGTATGCTCTGCTTTATCAGTGGTGTTTATGTTTGCATGATGGTAGATATCATTCTTTTCACTTCCAGGTGTAGGATTCCCTTAAGCGCTTCTTGTAGGTCTGGTGTAGTGGTGATGAACTCCCTCAGCTTTTGCTTTTCTGGGAAATACTTTATTTCTCTTTATTTATGAAGGCTAACTTTGCTGAGTATAATATCAATTAATATCCACATTTTCTTTTAGCATACTTTAGATACATCATCCTATTCTCTCCTGGTCTGTAAAGTTTCTGCTGAGAAATCCACTGTTAGTCTGATGGAGATTTCTTTATAAGTGACTAGATGCTTTTTTTGCTTTTTTTTCCTTTCCTTTCCTTTCTTTTTTTCTTTTTCTTTTCTTTTCTTTTTTTTTTTTTTTTTTTTTGAGACACAGTCTTTCTCTGTTGCCCAGGCTGGAGTGCAGTGGTGTGATCTCAGCTCACTGCAACTTCTGCCTCCTGGGCTCAGGTGATCCTCCCACCTCAGCCTCCCAAGCAGCTGGGACTACAGGCACATGTCACCATGCCCAGCTAATTTTTCTATTTTTAATAGAGATGGGGTTTCACCATGTTGCCCAGGCTGGTCTCTAACACCTAGACTCAAGCAGTCCACCCGCCTTGGCCTTCCAAAGTGCTGAGGTTACAGGCATGAGCTACTGTACGCAGCCTGTTCTTCTTTTTCAAAAGTTGTTTTAGCAGTTCACAGCAGTGATGGTTGCAAACAATAGAATTTGTCCTTCTGGCATGTGAAAATGTGTAGCCATCTTTCTGCTGGGGGGTTGGCTGGGTCACTGCTGTTGGCTCCCACAGCAACAGCAGCTGCAGCTGCAGACAAGGAATGTCAGTGGGGCTCCAGGGATTTTTCACTCGGCACCAGGGCAGGGCACAATCTGTGGGGGCCAGGCTCCCAACATGGCACCAGGGTGTTGTTAATTAGCAGCTTTTTTAGCAGCTACTTAGGACTTAGTAGTTTGTGGGACTCAGCATGAGCTCTTCCTCTCTGGAGCAGTGCTTTTCCAGGCAACCCCCCTACATTAGTCTCAGGACCCACAAGGGTCAAGGGACTCTGTCATGGCTAGGATTATAGGAGTCTTCAGCCAGAGTGTGGGCCACTGGGAGTCTCTCATTTACACTTTCTCTGTATTAGGGAGCCTCTCTAACTCCACTAGTAGGTTTTAATCCTGCTGAGATTCTTTCTCTGTATAAGACAAACTAAGCAAATGCATTTTCTTCTACGTTTTAGCAAAATCTCACTGAAATGCATTCATCCATTTGGCTCACCATGCCATCCCTTCTCCACTGAAATGGGTGGTCCGAGGCCAGGTCTTCAGGCATTTAATACCCACTGCAGTGCTATGGTAGTCAGAAACCCCTTTTCACCCTCTTAAAAGTATCTTTTGAGAAATAGAATTTCTTCATTTTTAGAGTCTAATTTTTCAGTTTTCTTTTGTGGTATTAACTTTTTGCATCCTGTTGAAGATCTTCACCAAGATCATGAAGATGTTCTCCTATGTTTTTCCTTTAAAAGTTTGTTTTACCTTTTGCAGAATCAAATCAGCTAGAATTGATTTTTGTTTATGATATAAGAAGAGAATCAAGATACAGTTTTTTCCCATGTGGATCTTCAGGTGACACATTACCGTTTATCAAAAAGACCATCTTTTCCCCACTACACTACAATGATACCATGTTATAAATCAGCTGACTGTATATGAGTGGGTCTGTTTCTGGGCTCTGTGTTCTAATACGTTGGTCAATGTGTTTATCCTTGCACCAGGAAATGGTTATTTGTGAAGTAACATAAGATTTTTGTAATGAATTAAATATGTACTTCAAATCTGTGAGTTAACCAGACATCAGCTTCTTTATTCCAATCCTTTGAGATCATTTAAAAATTTCAATATAAGCACAAAGATAGGATTGAAATGTGTATAGTTCTTACAGAATATTTTTAAAAAGGTAATTTTACATTTTTCATGACTTTTGCAGGTTTGCATGGATGTGTTTAAGAAATATATAAATATCAATGAACTGTGTTTGCTACAGCGTGCAGGTATGAAACAAATAGTATAAAGCTATTAATGTGTGGCTATTAGGTAATGTGCTGTTCTTTGAAAATAGTTTAAAAGTAAATTCAATAATTTGTAAGTTTGAAAACAAAATGTCTTACCCAAGAGTGGCTCTGTTGGCCTAAGAAAGGGTTGAAAATAAATGAGATATTTTGGTTAATAAAAAAAATCTACCTAACACTATAATTCCCTTACACACTAATATTTTCATGACTTACACATTTTATTTACAAGTGTAAGATGGAGAAAATGGTATTGTTAATTAGTCTTTAACTCTATCTAAAGGGACTTTTCAGAAGCTGACTCTTTCCTATTTCTTCTTCCTTCTTCTCTTTTTACATTTACCTCTTGTAACCAGTGTACCATCCAGTGAGTTCTGTGCAGTTCTGTATATATACCAGGCTGTGTTCAAACTTCAAGGCTACTATTACCACTTCTCTCTGTTAGGGATGCCTCTAGTTCCATCCCATTTCCTCATGGCAAAGGAAAGGCTATTCGACCTTCAAGGCTAGGTCATAGGAAATAGGATTGGCTATTTGGCCTTCAAGTCAGGGTCATAGGAAATAGGATTACCTCCTCTATTAGGCCCTTATCTGATGCCACAACCCCATCCCATTCTTTGCCACCTTCTCCCCATACTAATAGTGAGCTGCAAGAGGACAGAGACCATGCTTAATTTATTTGTGTTTGTCACCCTGACACAACCACCAAAGCCACATAGTAGATGTGGTAATAGAGCACTTTCACTTCATATATTTCTGCTTGAGATCTCATTCTGCTAAAAACAAAGTCTCTGACAGGTTTATTGTTTTGTTTTGCTGGTGATATCATCTCCCCAAGGATTAGAGGAAACACCTAATGGAATTGCTAGTCTGAACTTAATGTAACTGTAACAAAGAAGTAGTAGTTAAGGTAAAGTAACAGGTACCTATATAGGAATACACTTGTAACCTGAGGAATTCATCCATATCTAACCTATACAGTTTCATAGGTTAGATATGGATGAAATTTGAAATTCCAGAAATAATCCCATATATGAGATGTGGAAGAAAAGAGGATGTCATGAAAAAGATGCAAAACTCCCAAAAATATAAGTCTGACTGTATAAAGATCCAATATGGCTACAGGAAAAATCCATCTGAATTTTGCTTTAAAACAATGAATAGAGAACAAAAATAAGAGCCTGTAGCAAAGAATAAATGTAGAAAATTGTCAACCTGTGGAAATTTTTTGGTTTAAAAATAATAAGTTAGTGGGAAATAATAGATAGCTCAGAATAGACCTGATATATATGAGGGGTTTAGTGTTTAGAAAGACCATAGGATTTGAGACAAGAGGAATCACTTTGAAAATGATAAGATAACTAGATAGCAACTTAAAGAGGCTCTGAATACCACTGGTATAAATAAGTTATGGATTTAGCTACTCAGGCTCTACAGAGAGGCCTCAGGAACCATTTTGGTGCACAAGGGGAGGGAGCTGAGTCAGTGGACCCCCCCCAACTCCCTGTTTAACCATAGTTTCTTGTTTATCTATTTTATATTTAAATTTCCACATAAAATTCTTTCGAGAGGTTTTTAAATTTTAAGTTTCCATTTAGAAATTTTAAATTTACAAAAATCTGTGAAAACAGAAATAATACAAACAATAGTCATATCCTTTATCATTTTCATTTGTTCGCTCTCTCCTTCCTTCCATATATGTGTGTGTATACACACTGCACATATGTGCATGGCCATTCACACACACACACCTTTTTCCCTGAACCACTTGAAGTTAAGTTGCACATATCATGGCCCTTTACCACCAAATACTTTAATGCATATTTCTGAAAAACAGGCTATCCTTTTATATAACCATGGCACATTTATCCACATTAGTAAATTTAACATGAGTACGATAGTTTTGTCTAATCTGTTACTTATATTCAAATTTTGTCACTTGACCCAATGATGGCCTTTTGTAGCATTTTTCTCTCTAGTTTAGGATCCAGTCCAGGATCAGGTGTGCATTTAGTTGTCATGACTCTTTAGCCTCCTTTAATCTAGAACATTTCCGCCGTCTGTCTGGGACATTTTGGAAGTATGTATGTGATAAAATATACATAAAATTTACTATTTTAAACATTTTTAAGTGTACAATTCACTGCCATATTAAGTACATTCGGTATTGTGTAACCATCACCATTATCCATTCCTAGAACTTTCTCATCCCAAACAGAAACGCCGTATGCATTAAACAATAACTCCTCATTACCCTCATTCTCAGCCCTTGATAACCTCTAATCTACTTTCTGGCCCTGTGCATTTGTCTATTCTAGGTATTTCATATAAGTAAAATTACACAATATTTGTCCTTTTGTGTCTGGATTATTTCACTTAGCATAGTGTCCTCAAGGTTTATCCATATTGTAACATGTATCAGAATTTTCTTCCTTTTTAAGGCTGAATATCCTGTTGTATGAATATACCAAATTTTGTTCATATATTCATTTGTTGATGGACACTTGGTTGTTTTTTCCTTTTGGGTATTAAAGTAATGTTGCCGTGAACGTTGACATACAAGTATCTACTTGAGTCCTTGCTTTCAGTTGTTTCGGGTGTATACCTAAGAGTAAAACTACAGGTCCTGTTTTATCTGTTTTATGTGTGGATTTCCACATAAAATTTCCCTTTCCAGAAGTTTTATGGCCAAAAACATTTTAAAACAACGCATTTAGCATATACCAGAATGAATCAGTGAAGTACAGCAATTAGCAATTCAGTAGAAAAAAAATCTCTTAAATCAGATTTTTAGAAAGATGACAATTTCTGTGGTTTAAAGTAATCAAAGGGAGTATAAAAGATATAAATTTGATCACATAAATTTGAACTAAAAAGCTATTTATCTTCAATATTTTAGATTTACCACTGGTAATATACAAAAATATTCCAATACATAAGAATAATGAGTCCAATCAGCTATTTAGAAAGACATGAATATTGTTTCTTCTTGTGAAAATTAGAAACATTTCAAGAGGAAATTCCAGTGGTTAATGATTCACTAGAATTATCCATTCCTAACCAAAGAAAGGAGTAAAAGTACCTGATTCTGGTGAATAATTGGTAAAGTAGCATTATGAATTGATAGACTTTTTAAAAAAGCAATGTAGGCCGGGTGCAGTGGCTCACACCTGTAATCTCAGCACTCTGGGAGCCTGAGGTGGGTGAATTGCTTGAGCCCAGGAGTTTAGACCAGCCTGGGCAAAATGGTAAAACCCCATCTCTACAAAAATAAATTTTAAAAATTAACCAGGCATGGTGGTGCACGCCTATAGTCCCAACTACTCGGGAGGCTGAGGTGGGAAGATCGCTTGAGCCCAGGAGGCAGAGATTGCAGTGAGCCAAGATCACAACACTGCATTCCAGCCCTGGGTGACAGAGCAAGACCATGTCTCAAAAATAAATAAATAAAATAGAATACAGCAGTTTGTGTCAAAACGTATTAAAAATGTTCAGTTTCCACCCAACAGTTTAACAAGCAGGTATCATTATTTGTTTTTGTTTTTTTGAGAAGGAGTCTCCCACTGTCACCCAGGCTGGAGTACAGTGGCACGATCTTGGCTCACTGCAACCTCCGTCTCCTGAGTTCATGCGATTTTCCTGCCTCAGTCTCCCTGAGTAGCTGTGACTACAGGCCTGCGCCACCATACCCGGCTAATTTTTTTATTTTTAGCAGAGACAAGGTTTCACCATGTTGGCCAGGCTGGTCTCAAACTCTTGATCTCAGGTGATCCGCCCACCTCAGCCTCCCAAAGTACTGGAATTACAGGCATGAGCCACCACGCCCAGCCGAGAGGATCATTATTTTCAATGCAGAAAATATATTAACAGTTTAAAAATAACTTAATGAGGCCAGGTGCGGTGACTCATATCTATAATTCCAGCACTTTGGGAGGCCGAGTAAGGCAGATCACCTGAGGTCAGAAGTTCAAGACCAGCCTGGCTCACATGGTGAAATGCTGTCTCTACTAAAAATGCAAAAAAAAAAACTAGCCAGGCATGGTGGTGCACACCTGTAATCCCAGCTACTTGGGGGGCTGAGGCAGGAGAGTCACTTGAACCTGGAAGGCAGAGGTTGCAGTGAGCGGAGATCATGCCACTGCACTCCAGTCTACGTGACAGAATGATACTCTGTCTCAAAAAAATAAATAATGACACAAAGGAGAAAGGTTGCATGTCAATTAGTGGACTATTTACACACTGGCTAACATAGATTAACTGCACCTTTTTGAATGTCTGCAATTTCAGTTTTATTAATAAGCTATAATAACACTGAGTTTACCATTTTATCAGTTGATCTGCTTCTGTATAGGCAACTATATAAATACTGCCAAAAGTATAGCAGCAATAATTTATCTGTATGTGCTCAGGGAAAATAATTGTAGTATATAAAAAAGCTTTACAAGAAATTTGAATGTTGTTATACCATGTTATTAAAGTTTTAAAACTTTAACATTAATTTTTCACTTGTGCCACTGAACTTTGTCAATAGCTACTGGCTTTCCCAAACAACACCAGGTAATCCAGCTAGTAATAAATATTTCTAATAGAAATAATTAACACAAAATAAAACCAAAAATAAACTTAGTATTTTTACTAAGGCAGTTAAGGTATACAGATTTTAACCTGGGAAATTTTGGAATGAAGAAAAAAATGATCAGTGAAAGAATCCCAGTTTAAATAATTTTAGTGAAATCAATGGGGAAAAATTGGAAACATCATGTGACATAGAAAATTAAGGATTTGGATGGGCATGAAGAAAGTACTTTCTCAAAGAAAACTAATCAGCGCTGTTGTAATTTTTAGTAGAATGTTCCACAGTCACAAACTGAAATTAAAAATATCCCCATCCATGACAAGGCAGGGAGAAGTTAAAAATAATGTCAACATGTTGGTGGGTTTAAAGCAACAAGAATGGGTATGTGTCAAAACAGTCTGCGTCCATCACCAAACTATACAACTTCACATCTGTACCAGGGCTACTGCCTCAAGACTGCCTGGGAACTTGACTCTCTAGGAGTTCATATTGACACTATGATATATGGGAATGGCAGTTTAGACCTATTCTTTGCAGGTAGCACTTGAGTTACTCCATGCTGAACGTGCTTGGTTGACTTCAAATATTATTGCCATTTTGACTTTTGCTTTAATTTTCATCCACTATTTCTAATACTAGAACTGTACCTTTCAAGAATTTACATTGAATTCATATTATTTTATCTTTATATATAGAAAAATTATTGAATTTAAGAAATACGGATATCTGACACAGCAAATGACATTAGTATATATATTTTCATTTTCAGTAAACGTATTTATGGAGTACTACAGAAAGTTTCCCCCAGGTATATACTTTGATTTACAAGTGCTAAATGACCTTCTAAATTCTTTACTCAAACATTGTTTATTGAAAGAAGTATTTCAGATAGTGAACCTCAGCATAATGGTTAAAATGCTGGTAAGTAGCCTGAAAATATGTGTTATTTTAATGTTTTATGTTAATTTCTCTGTTATTCATTGTTTGAATTTAGCAGTTGAATTTCTGTGTTTGTTGAATACTTCCTAGAAACCACTTGTGTTTTTCAACATAAATGAGTTTGAGAAATTTAAGGTGTACTAAAAGAAGATCTGAAAATGAGTGTAATTTTTTTGTTTTATCCAGCCTTCTCTGAAAATATTACTAAACATATTTGAGCATGTGGCAACTATGAGATTAAGGAATGCTGTACCTGCTTTAATTGATATCTTTTGCAAGGTATGGTTTTATTTTCTTTTATTCTCTGATGGCAAGTAACCAAGAAAATAATTGTTTCCATGTATACCCTTGAGCTGCCTTTTATTCACATTCTAGATGCCAAAGAATTCTATTTCCAGAAGTATTCTTTTTCTCTTGAAATAGGGTTTATAAAAATATACTCCAGTGGCTGATGAGCCTTCTCCTTAAATTAGTTTCAAAGATTCAGATTATTGCTTTTTGATGTATGAATTGTCTTCATCTCTACTTCATAAGGATGATTAAATGAAATTTTCTTTCTCTAAAAGAATTGAGATCATTTACAACAGAAATAAACAAACCAAAAAAGACTGACAAAAATATAAAATTCAACTTTTGTTAAATACTTCCTAATGTTTGATACTTAATCATCTACTTCAGAATAGGCCTGATAGGAAAACTGCCAGTTTTCTTTCAGAAGCAACATTGGAAGAACTCTAGCAGAAAAACAGATATTTGAGTTAATACCTCAGATTTTACATTATAAAACTGGATAATTGCTTGCCTAGAAATGTTTTGAATCAAAAGTTACTGATCGCCAGGCACGGTGGCTCACGCCTGTAATCCCAGCACTTTGGGAGGCCGAGGCGGGCAGATCACAGGGTCAGGAGTTCAAGACCAGCCTGACCAACATGGTGAAACCCCATCTCTACTAAAAACACACAAAAAATTAGCCAGGCATGGTGGTGCACGCCTGTAATCCCAGCTACTCGGGAGGCTAAGGCAGGAGAATTGCTTGAACCTGGGGGGCAGAGGTTGCAGTGAGCCAAGATTGTGCCATAACCTAGGCAACAGGGGGGCAAAACTCCGTCTCAAAAGAAAAAAAAAAAAAAAGTTGCTGATAACCCATAGAGGTTGTAGAAAATCTCAGTAAGGATTCCATAAATTGTCTGATACTGAATAACTTGACTTTCTGCAAAATGTACCCCCCAGTGACTGTCTAAATAAAATTACCCTTAGTGGAGAATATCTAACAAAGACAATGATTTTCATTTTTGCATGGCCAATATGGAACCATCATTTCTGGAAGTTGTTTAAAACCAGTACCAATTTCCCTCTTAAGACTATTTCAGGGTTCAGTAATAACACCATAATATCATCATGGAGAAAGATGCTTTTCCTCCTCTTTATCCTAGTGTACCATACTCCATGTATTTAGCATGAATATCACTGAGAAAAGATAATTAACATCTTATTTTTGTCCTGCCTTAGATTGTTACCTAGTGTGTAACCCTGGTTTTTGAGCAGTGTTAAAGGGCAGAGTTTTTAAAGCATGTCAGTTACCAGATAACTGATTTGTTCTCTTGCAGGTTTGTTTATAGTTGGCCTTGTTCATTTAGTCAAAAGTCACTGCAAGGTCAGTGAATACCGTTAGACCACCAGTGACCCTTTCAAATGTTGTAGAGCATAACAGTAAAAAAATCATGATGCCCACTCCTTTACTTCATGATGTTTGGAAAACTATTTGTTAAGGTAGTGGATTGGTAGGTTTAGGAGAGGAGTTCTTTTCCTCTTTTAAGATAAAATTGAGTATGCTCTGAATCTAGAGGAGCTAATAGAGCTTAAGGATTAGAACCTAAGCTTTAGAACAGGCTTTAAACAGTCATTTTTACAGGATTTTTTACCAAAACTATTTTTAGTTAAAATTGTTTAATAACATGGCTTAGGGTAGCATTTCTAGGACCCATTCAAAGGGGGCCTAATACCACTAAATTTGAGACCGTTTTCCTTGGAGTTCAAAGGTGGAAAAAATCTCTTAGCAGCTTGTTACTATTATCCTTCACTAAAAGAAATTCTATCTCAAAATATATAATTGTAAGTTATAACAGCCAAATTACAGCATCTCACATTATACCTTGAAACACGTAGCTTCTCCACTTACCCCGGTATTGTTTTGTTATCCTACCCCAAATTCTTACTTCCTAGTACTCCCTTCAGATCTATACCGGAGACAAAGCATACATTCTCTCAAACATTCAAAATATATTTTGATATTTAAGTAATTTCTTAAAGGGAATTTTTCTGAAAACCAGAATAGAAAATTCTCAGCAAAAATATTGCTCAGAGAATTTCAAACACCACTCAGTTGAGTCATTCTTAACTCTCTAAATCCTAGTCCAGAGTAGCTAGACATAATATCTTCGAGGTATTATGGAGGTATTGGAGGACCTAGTCGGAGTACCTTTGAACCAAGGTCAAGAGGATCATTTGAGCTGGGGCAACTAATAAGACTGCCAGCTCACAACCTTGTACCTTCCCACTTTTCCAGGATAATGTCATGTAGAAGAGCTGTCAGAAAAGGCCTGCCTCTCCTACATCCATTCTCACACTAGAAGTATCCAGATATTCCCTTGTTGGTTCTCTTCATTAGAGTTGAGGTTCATGAAGAAGACAGGAAATGAGTCATATGTGAATGACAGATAAAATCTTTGAATTGATTTTTTTTAATTAAATGCTGTATTACATGTGGGCAGTTAATCCACCTGAGTGATTAATTTATCACGGAATCACTGATTCTTCTCTGGCCATGGCCCTGTGTGAGGCACAGGAACAATACTTCTCAGCAAGTTTACAATCAGGGATGAATACCAGTCCTAGACTAAAAGACAGACTGAGTACTAAATAAGAGGTATATATGATAAAGTGGTTGAGATAACTTAGAGAACAGGAAGAAAATTCAGAAACTTAATATTTTCATTTTTGCTTTAAATTCTTAGGATATCTTTTTGTGATTCTGTGCCTCAATTTTTTTAAATGAGTTTTATTCCACTTGTCTCCATGTTTCACTTCTTCCGTCAGTGTCTTGGTTGTTTCACACACATTGGCTCCTCAATTCTGTCACATTTTTGTAAGAATAACCACTCTTTCTTTTCTCTTCTACAGCTTGTTGAAACCGGGATGGTGCTTGACCCAGAGCACTTTAACTATATTGTTAAGCTCTTATATCAAGTACAAGCTTCCCAACAAGAAATAACTGCAGTTCTAGAAATGAAATCCAGGTGAGAAAAATCATCATTATTTTTGCCAAAATATATGTGTCTTGGTGGGGACTTATAAAAGCTGAAGGCAAAGCTGTAATAACTGTTTTTATGCCCATTTAGATAGTTGTCTGTCATAAACCCTTCTCCCATCTCTTGGCTATGCCCTACTTTAGTCGAGCTGCCTCTGGCCAGCCTCACCTCATTTTTCTCGGTACTTCATTTCCTCTCAATGTCCTGCTCATCAAGTGTAAAAGGAGTATCTTTTCTGATGTACATCGATGCAAAAATCCTCAATAAAATACTGGCAACCCGAATCCAGCAGCACATCAAAAAGCTTATCCACCATGATCAAGTGGGCTTCATCCCTGGGATACAGGGGATTCAACATACGCAAATCAATAAATGTAATCCAGCATATAAGCAGAACCAAAGACAAAAACCA
>NW_012116755.1:679450-687827 GCF_000951035.1 Colobus angolensis palliatus
ATGCACCATGGAATACTATGCAGCCATAAAAAAGGATGAGTTCATGTCCTTTGTAGGGACATGGATGCAGCTGGAAACCATCATTCTCAGCAAACTGTCGCAAGAACAGAAAACCACACACCGCATATTCTCACTCATAGGTGGGAATTGAACAATGAGATCACTTGGACACGGGAAGGGGAACATCACACACCAGGGCCTATTGTGGGGAGGGGGAAGGGGGGAAGGGATGGCATTGGGAGTTATACCTGATGACCTGATGTAAATGACGAGTTGATGGGTGCTGACGACTTGATGGGTGCAGCACACCAACATGGCACATGTATACATATGTAACAAACCTGCATGTTGTGTACATGTACCCTAGAACTTAAAGTATAATAAAATAAAAGAGTGTCTTATATCTTCTGTTTCACCACTTAATTACACCTAATGTACTCTCTTATATGTGTACAAATTACCTTAATTCTTTTTTCTATTTGACTCACTTTTTGTTGTTATCTTAATAAAATACTTTAGTGCCCCTACTTTATTTACTTTCTGTATTCAGCTCGTGGGCCTCCAAAGACCTTTAAAAAAAAAAACAAAAAAACTCCGGGCGCGGTGGCTCATGCCTGTAATTCCAGCACTTTGTGAGACTGAAGCGGGTGGATCACAAGGTCAGGAGTTCAAGACCAATCTGACCAACATGGTGAAACCCCGTCTCTACTAAAAATACAAAAATTAGCTGAGCGTGGTCATGCGCACCTGTAATCCCAGCTACTCAGGAGGCTGAGGCAGGAGAATCACTTGAATCCGTGAGGCAGAGGTTACAGTGAGCCAAGATCATGCCACTCCATGAGTGACAGAGTGAGACTCCATCTCAAAAAAAAAAACTCTCACAACTATACAAGTAGTACCCAAGTAGTACCATAATATACTTATACCAAGAAAAAGGAAAGTCACGACTTAAAAAAAAAAGTATAACATACATAGAAAAAATACATAAATTATGTGTTTAAATGAATCATAACTTTTTAAATGTAATTAGATTTGATAAAGAGCAAATCAACTACTGAAATCCTTCAGAATGCCTAGAAATCTCCAATATGGAGCTTCCATTGCTATTTTTATCTCATTTCTCATTATCCTGTAATGCAAAGGTTCCCAGACTTTCTTGGTTCTGTGTCCCTAGGCCAAAAGAAAGGTATTAACTGTCCCATTTATTAACTAGTTAGGTCCAAGCAAGTTAATAGTAGTAATTTGTTCAGTGTCTGACAGATGTCAGCCTGAAAACTTAAAATAACCTGTGGTGTCCTGGTGAGTTTGCCATTGTGCCCTAGATGCCTCGGTGCAGTTAAAAGAATTGCAGCTCTAAGTAGTACTACTTCCCTTCAATCACTAGCATTGAAATTCATTTCAGTTTTCCAAGTTCTATGATTTTTTAAATTTAATTACTGGTAATGAACAATATTCATGTTTTCCATGAAAATTGTAACACTGTTTAGGCTAAATAGATTTTGAGGACTACCTAGGAAACAAATTTTTTGTAAGAAAAGTATAATTCATCGAGCATATAGTTCTGGAGTCTAATTTGTTTTTAAGTAGGGTGCATTGGTGGTGTCTTCCAGTCATTGAGTTTATTCTTCCCCAGAGCGATATGTGAAAAACTTTTCCCATTTTGGGCAGTGGCAGCTATGGCAGAGAGCTCACATGACTAACAGATGTTAATCTCCCACCAGATTCAGTAGCAGTTGCACAGGGAAAGTGTATGCATCAAGGCTCAAGAGAATAGCAGTATCTGGTGCCTTGAATAGCTACTGAACTTCACTCTTCATGCAATGATTGGCAGCAGACCCTGTTAGTGTATAGGAAGACCCCAGAACAATCCAGCTTTTCACTTTTTTTATTGATGCATAATAGTTGTATATGTTTACAGAGTACATGAGGTTTTTTTTTTGTTTTTTGTTTTTTGTTTTTTGAGGCGGAGTCTGGGTCTGTCGCCCAGGCTGGAGTGCAGTGGCCGGATCTCAGCTCACTGCAAGCTCCGCCTCCCGAGTTTACGCCATTCTCCTGCCTCAGCCTCCGGAGTAGCTCGGACTACAGGCGCCCGCCACCTCGCCCGGCTAGTTTTTTGTATTTTTTAGTAGAGACGGGGTTTCACCGTGTTAGCCAGGATGATCTCAATCTCCTGACCTCGTGATCCGCCCGTCTCGGCCTCCCAAAGTGCTGGGATTACAGGCTTGAGCCACCGCGCCCGGCCGAGTACATGAGTTTTAATGATACATGTATACAACGTATAATGATCAAATCAGGGTAACCGGGATATTCATCACCTCAAACATTTATCATTTCTTTGTATTAGGGACATTCCAGAGCTTCTCTTCTGGTTATTTGAAATATGCTGTACATTCCTGTTAACTGTAGTTGCCCTATTGTGCTTTCAAACACAAGCAACACAATCATGAATATTCTTAGTCTATTTTATAGTATATAACCTTGAAAATGGTGTCTTTATACCCTCTGCCCCTTTCTGTGCTCACACTTCAAACCATATAGTTATGTGCCCCATAATGATGTTTTGGTTAATGATGGACCACATATACCATGGTGATCCCATAAAATTAAAATGGGGCTGAAAAATTCCTATCTCCTAATGACATCTTAGTTGTTGTAATGTCAGAGCACAATGCACTACTCGTACGTTTGTAGTGATACTAGTGTAAACAAACTTACTGTGCTGCCAGTCATATAAAAGTATAGCACATACAACTATGTACAGTATATAATATTTGATAATGATAATAAATTAGTGTTAGTGGCCTATGTATTTACTGTACTTTATTATTATTTTAGAGTGTACTCCTACTTATATATTTTTAAAGTTAAGTGTAAAACAGATTCAGGCAGGTCCTCCAGAAGGTATTCCAGAAGTAGGCATTATTATCATAGGAGATGACAGCTCCATACGTGTGACTGACCCATAGACCTTCCAGGGAGACAAGATGTGGAGGTGGAAGACAGTGATATTGATGATCCTTATTCTCTGTAAGCCTAGGCTAGTGCGTGTATTTGTGTTTTAGTTTTTAACAAAACAGTTTACAAACTAAAAAGATAAAAATTTTCAAAAATAGAAAAATGTTTATAGAATAAGGATATAGAGAACATGTTTGTGTTTCTGTTTTAAGCTGGGTGTTATTACAAAAGAATCAAAAAGTTTAAATACAATTTGTAAAGTTACAGTAAGTTAAAGTTAATATTGAAGAAAGAAAAACTTTTTTTCTAAATTAAGTGTAGCCTAAGTATATAGTATTTGTAAAGTCTACAGTTTGTGTTACAGTTGCCTACAGTATTCAGTACAATAACATGCTGTACAGGTTGGTAGCCTAGGGACAACAGGGTATATCATATAGCCTAGGTGAATAGTAGGCTGTACCATCTAGGTTTCTGTGAGTACACCCTTATGATGATCACACAAAGATGAAATCAGGTAAAGACACATTTCTGAGGACATATCGCCAGCCGGGTACAGTGGCTCACGCCTGTAATCCCAGCACTTTGGGAGGCTGAGGCAGGTGGATCACCTGAGGTTGGGAGTTTGAGACTAGCCTGGCCAACATGTGAAACCTCATCTCTACAAAAAAAATAGAAAAATCAGCCAGGTGTGGTGGTGCACGCCTGTAATCCCAGCTACTCAGGAGGCTGAGGTGGGAGAATCGCTTGAACCTGGAAAGCAAAGGTGGCAGTGAGCCAAGATTGTGCCACTGTACTCCAGCCTGGACGACAGAGCAAGACTCTGTCTCAAAAAAAAGACGTATACCCATCAAATGATGCATGACTGTCTATAGTATTCTTTAAGAGGTATTAGCATTGGTGACCTATTTGATGATGGAGAGTTTTGAGAGAGTAGGATAATAACTGGATAGTTAGGGAGTTTAGATCATAATTGAGCATGTGAACCCAGCTCCAAGGCAAAAGAAAAAAAAGATAGTATGTGTTATCTTGTATTTGAATTTTCTTGACTCTTTGAAATAATCACCCTATTCTGCACTAGGCAGTTATTTTTTTTCTTTGAGACAGTATCTCCCTCTGTCTCCCGAGCTGGAGTGCAGTGGTGCAATCATGGCTTATGGCTCACTGCAGCCTCAACCTCTCAGGCTCAAGCAATTCTCCCACCTTAGCCTCCCAACTCTCTGGGACTACAGGCACGCGCCACTATGCCCTAGCTAATTTTTTTTGTATTTTTTTCAGAGGCAGGATTTCAACATGTTGCCTAGTCTGGTCTCGAACTCCTGAGCTCAAGTGATCTGCCTGCTTCAGCATCCCAAAGTAGTCAAATGAATTTTAATACTCATTTATATTTTGATTTTGATTATATTTTTAATTGGCTAGTTTACAGTTCATTTGAAAGACTTTATAGAAGATAAGGCTCCTAGAAAGAATTTTAACATTTATATTCAGGACATTAGTGAGAATTTATATGTGCCTATAACCTAGGAAATTTCTTAACATTCAGCGATTATTTTAAAACCTCTACATTTAAAGTGAGTATTGGAATGTTGAAGCTTAAGTGTGCAACTTTATTATTTACTTTTTATCTCGTTTCCCTTTTTCTGTTTTCCTGTGGGGATTACTTGAACATTTTTTAGAATTCCACTCTGATTAGCTATAGTTTTTTAGCATCTCTCTTTGTATATACATATTTTTAGTTGTTGCTCTAGTACACTTACCTGTTGACTCAGCAATCCCAATTCTACAAATGTACCCTGAAAATACACCTCTGTCAATACAAACATATGTACACCCAAGGTTATTCATTGCAGCATTGTTTATACTTGCAAAATATTAGGAACAATATAAATATCAATACAGCAGACGAATAATATAGTATATCCACAAAATCAAACCATAAAAAAATGAAGAATTTCTCTACGAATTTATTTAGAGTGATATCCAAGATACACTGTTTGTGTAAATGTTCTAAATACAATAATTAAAGGATTGCAGTTGGCAGAATACATATAAAAGTATAACTATATGCCCTTTATAAGAAATTAACTTCCATTATAAGGATATAGGTAGTTGAAACAATATACTATGCAAACATTAGTTTGAAAAGGAGCATGAGTGATTATATTAATAACAAATTAAATAGATGTCAGAGCAAAGAAAACTACAGTTACAAAGAGGGACACTACATAATAAGATGATCAATACGCCAAGAAGACATAGCAATTATAAAGTATATGCACCAAAAACCAGCTTCAAAATACATGAAACAAAATTATAGAATTGAAAGGAGAAATGGACAAATCTATAATTATAGTTGGGGATTTCAATATCCCTCTCTCAATAATTGATAGAAATACTAGGAAATCAGCAAGGATGTAGAACTAAATACCACCATCAATCAACAGGATTTAATAGACATTTACAGAACACTGTACCCCAAAACAACAGAATACATATTCTTTTCAAGCATCTATGGAACATTCACCAAGGTAGACCGTATCCTGGATCATAAACCTCAAAAAATTTAAAACAATTAAAACTATACAGAGTATATTATTTGACTGTAATAGAATCAAACTGGAAATCAACAATGGAGGTATAATAGGAAAATCTCCAAACACTTGGAAATTAAACAACACACTTCTCTATAATCCACGTGTGAAGAGAAAGTCTCAAAACTAAGTGAACTGTTAGAACTGAATAAAAATGAAAATATATCACAACTTGGGGATGCAGATAAAGTAATCCTGAGAGGAAAATCCATTACACAATATTCTAAGCTCCCACCTCACAAAACAAGGAAAGATAAGAGCAAAATAAACTCAAAGCAAGCATAAGAAAGGCAATAAAGGTAAGAATATGAATCAGTGAAGCTGAAAACAAAAAGTAAATCAATGAAACAAAAAGCTGTTTCTTTGAAAAGATCAATAAAATTAACAAGCCTCTTAGCAAGACTAAAAAAAAAAAAGCAGACATGAAGACATGAATTACCAATACCAGGAATGAGACCAGGATTATCAGTGCAGTTACTGCAGCCATTAAAGTGATAATAAAGGATTGCCTTGAGCAACTTGACATAAACTCAGCAACATGGATGAAATGGAGCAAGTCCTTAAAAACCACAAAAAAACAAAGTTGATGCAATATAAACTAGATCATCTAAATAGTCTTATAACTACGGAAGAAATTTAATCCATCATTTAAAAGCTTCCGAAAAAGACATTTCAAGGGCAAGATAGTTTCATTGGACAATTCTACCAGTCATTCAAAGAAGAATCAGCGTGGATTTACGCAGTCTCTTCCAGAAAACATAAAGGAGGGAACATTTACCAGCATATTTTGATACCAGTGTTACCCAGACACAAAAGCCAGACACAGAGAATACCCAAAAAAAGAAAAGAAAAGAAAACTATGGCCGGACACGGTGACTCACACCTGTAATCCCAGCACTTTGAGAAGCCGAGGCGGGTGGATCACCTGAGGTCAGGAGTTTGAGACCAGCCTGACCAACATGGTGAAACCCCGTCTCTACTAAAAATACAAAATTAGCTGGGCATGGTGGTGCATGCCTGTAATCCCAGCTACTTGATAGGCTAAGGCAGGAGAATCACTTGAACCTGGGAGGCAGAGGTTGCAGTGAGCCGAGACTGGACCATTGCACTCCAGCCTGGACAAGAGTGAAAGTCTGTCTCAAAAGAAAAAAAAAAAAAGGAAAATAAAATAAAATTACAAATTAGTGTTATCTCTCCTGAGCTTTGATGCAGAAATTCTCAGTAAAATACTACCATATTGAATCCAGGAATTTGTAAAAAGAATTGTACACCATGACCAAATAGGGTTTATTCCAAGAATGCAAAGATGGTTCAATATTTGAAAATCAATCAATGTAATTCATCATATCTACAGTATAAGAAGAAAAGCCACATGATTATTCAATTCAGAAAATCATTTGACAAAATGCAGTATCCATGCATTATTTTTAAAACTCAGCAAATTATGAATAAAGGAAGAAATTCTTTAACTTCACAAAGAGTATCTGTAAGAAACCTACAGCAAATATTATATTTAGATGAAAGACTGGATGCTTCTTCCTAACATTGGGAACATGGCAAGGATGTTCACTGATACCACTCTCATTCAACATACTATATGATAAATCTTAGCCAGTGTAAGGCAAGAAATGGAAATAGCTAGCATACAGATTGGAAATAAAGAAATAAAACTGTCCATATTTGCAGATGACATTTTCTACATATATGCCAAGGAATGTACCATAAAACAAAACAAAACAAAACACTCTCCTAGAACGAATGAGTGCAGCAAGGTTGCAGCATAAACATCAACAAAAAAATCAACCATATTTCTATATACTGAAAATGAACTAGGGAAACCAACATTTAAAACAATATCATTTACAATGGCTAAAAACAAAAATTACGTAAAAATCTGACTGAACACATGCTAAATTTATATGCTGAAAGTTACAAAATGCTGATGAAAGAAATTGAAGGATTAAATAAATAGACATACTACATTCATGGACTGGGAAACTTAATAGAGGTGTCAGTTCTCCGAAATTTCATCCATTGGTTTAACTCAATTCCTACCAGAATCCCTCCAGCAAAATTTTTTTTGTAGATATAAAAACATATATTCTAAAATTTATGTACAAAGGTAAAAGAACTAGAACAGCTAAGACAACTTTTAAAAAAGAATAGGCTGGATGCAGTGGGTCACACCTGTAATCACAGCACTTTGGGAGGGCAAGGCAGGCAGATTACTTAAGCCCAGGAGTTCAAGGCCAGCCTGGGCAACATGGTGAAACCCCATCTCTACAAAAAATTAGCTGGGCATGATGTCGCGCACCTGTAGTCCCAGCTACTTGGGAGGCTGAGGTGGGAGGATCACTTGAGCCCCAGAGTTAGAGGCTGCAGTGAGCTGTGATTGCACCACTGCATTCCAGCCTGGGTGACAGATAGAGTCCCTGTCTCAAAAAAGAAAAAAAGAATAGGATAAAGTAAAAGGATTCACTCTACTTAATGTTTTAAGATGTACTAACAGTAATCAAGTAATTAAGAAAGTGTGTTATTGTATGGAGGGAGAGACACATAGATCAAAGTAACAGAGGGAATCCAGAAATAAATCACTACTAATATGTTCAATTGATTTTATAAGGTACAAAAGCAATTTTATGGAAGAAAGCTAGTTTTTAAACAAATGTTGCTAGAGCAATTGAACAGCCATAGTAAAAAACAAAAAACTTTGACCCAAACCCTACACTTTATACAAAAATTAATTCAAAATGAATCATGAATTTAAACAAAAAACTATAAAACTTTTACGAAAAAATAGAGGAAAATTTGGAAACCTCTCTCTCTATATATAA
>NW_012116755.1:687922-700558 GCF_000951035.1 Colobus angolensis palliatus
AGGCTGGAATGCAGTGGCACAATCTCAGCTTACTGCAACCTCCACCTCCTGGGTTCAAGTGATTCTCCTGCCTCAGCCTCCCGGGTAGTTGGGATTACAGATGTGTGTGACCATGCACAGCTAATTTTTGTATTTTTAGTAGAGACAGGATTTCACCATGTTAGTGAGGCTGATCTCAAACTCCTGACCTCGTGGTCCACCCACCTTGGCCTCCCAAACTGCTAGGATTACAGGCATGAGCCACCGTGCCCAGCTGAGAATATATTTTGAAAGTCTCAAAATTCAATAATAAACAAACAAATGATACTATTAGAAAATGGGAACTGGGCACCATGTCTTACGTCTGTAATCCCAGCACTTTGGGAGGCTGAGGTGGGCGGATCACTTGAGATCAGGAGTTTGAGACCAGCCTGGCCAACATGGTAAAACCCCATCTCTACTAAAAATACAAAAATTGCCCAGGCATGGTGGCACATGCCTGTAGTCCCAGCTACTCAGGAGGCTGAGGCACCAGGAGAATCACTTGAACCCAGGCGGCAGAGGTTGCAGTGAACCGAGATCATGCCACTGCACTCCAGCTTGGGCAACAGAGTGAGACTGTCTCAAAAAAAAAAAAAAAAGAAAGAACATAGGCTAAAGACATAAACGTATTTCACCAATGAGGATATGCAGATGGCAACTAAGCACATGCAAATAATAAGTTCAACATTGTTAGCCATAAGAGAAATGTAAAATAAAACCATGTGAGATATCACCACACACCTATCAGAGTGACAGAATTTTATTTTAAAGGGTATTAACACCAAATGCTAGGGAGAGTGTGGATAAACTGGATCATATGCTGTTGGTGAGAATATAAAATGGTGCAGCTGCTCTGAAAAGCAGTTCAACAGTTTCTCTACAAACTAAACATGCACATACCAAAGGCAGCTATTGAACTCCTGGGCATTTATCCTAGAGAAATGAAAACTTTTGGTCACATAAAAACTTATAGATAAATGTTCTTAGCAGCTTTAATTGTAATAACCAGAAACTGGGAAAAAAAAAAAAAAAACTCAGATATCCTTCAATAGGTGAGTGAATAGTTATAGTTAAACTGTGGTACATACCATGGCATACTATTGAGGTAAAAAGAGGGAGAAACTATTGAAATGTGCAACAAATTGGAGTGATCTCAAGAGAATTATGTTGAATTTTAAAAGCTAATCTCAAAAGGCTACATGCTATACAATGCATACGTTTCATTTATGTAATATCCCCGAGATGACAAAACTAAGAAGTGGAGAACTGATTAGTGATTGCAGGGGACAGGGACAGTGGAGGGGGGGATGAGTATAAAAGGGTACCATGAGAAAGTTCCTTTGTAGAAATGGAACAGTTGTAGTTACATACACACACACAAATACATGTAAAAATTGATAAAAACTGAATGAGGCCTGTAGTTAACAGTATTGTACCAGAGTCAGTTTCCTGATAGTATATAAAATGTCACTATTGGAAAAAGCTGGGTGAAGAGTACACAGGACTTTATATACTATTTTTGGAAATTCCTGTGAGCTTATTTAAAAGTAAAAAAATTGTGAAGATAAGTATATAACTTATAACTTTTAAAGGTAAGTATATATAACTTTTGTTAGGTATTGCCAAATTTTCCTCGAGAATAATTGTACTCATTTGTGTTCCCATCAGAAATATGAGACTGCCTTTTTCAGCCTAGCTTTCTAACATAATGTATTAGAATGTTTTTTAATGTTTGCTAATCTATTAGGTGACAAATAGTGTTTTAGTTTGCATTTCTCTCATGAAAGAATTTGAGCATTTTCTATTCATATAATTGAGGGCTATTTTTACATGTTTTATGTGAACTCTTCACTTTTTTTTCCCCCTTTTTCTATTAGGTTTTGGTTCTTTGGTTCTTAAACTTTTAGAGTTCTTAGTATAGTACAGGTATTAACCCTTTGTAGTATATATTGCAATTTTTCTTCCAGTTTGTCAGTTGTCTTTTGACCTTCTAGTGTTTTTTACCATGCAAAAAGTTTTATTTTTATGCAACCTTATATTTCAATCTTTTTTCTCAGTTCTGAGTCAAAGTTATGTTTTATTGCATGTGGATTTTGAGTCATCATTTCTCTACACGTTAGGCAAACTGGCACGTGTTTTCTTCTACTACTTGTATGATTTCATTTTAACAGTTAGGTTTTTAATCTACGTGGAGTTTTTTCTCTTAGGTATGTTGTGTGAAATTGATTCAGTTTTATTTTTTCCAAATGATTATCCAACTTTCCCAACAACATGTATTAAAATGTCCATCTTGGCCTGGCGTGGTGGCTCACACCTGTAATCCCAACACTTTGGGAGGCCGAGGTGGGCAGATCACGAGGTCAGGAGATCGAGACCATTCTGGCGAACACAGTGAAGCCCCATCTCTACTAAAAATACAAAAAAAATTAGCTGGGTGTGGTAGCGGGTGCCTGTAGTCCCAGCTACTCGGAAGCCTGAGGCAGGAGAATGTCATGAACCTGGGAGGCAGAGCTTGCAGTGAGCAGAGATAGCGCCACTGCACTCCAACCTGGGCAACAGAGCAAGACTCCGTCTCAAAAAATAATGAATAAAATAAAATAAAATAAAATGTCCATATTTGCCTCCAGTGATTTGAGATGCCACCCTTATCATATACTAAATTTCATATACAATGGGGTCTGTTTCTCAACTTTGTATTTTATTCCACTAGCCTGTTTGCCTGTTCCTGCACTGGAACCACACTATAGTAACTACAGAAGCTTTAATAGTATGTTTTAATATTTGGTAAGGATAATTCTTTTTCATCGTTTTTCAGTGTTTTCCTGGATCTTCTTGCATGTACACTTCTCCATATATTTAGTATCAACTTCCTAACTCCATGTAGTAGTAATGTGTCTTTCAGGAGTGTTTTATGATTTTCCTTGTATAAGTACTTAATATTTTGGGTGCTATTGTAAATGAGATTTTCTGTATCATTATGTAATTTCTTTTGTATCTATAAAAGCTATTGTTTTTTGTTTGACTATTGATGGATTGAGACAGGATCTTGCTCTATTTCCCAGGCTGGAGTGCAGTAATGTAGTTACAACTCACTGCAGCCTGGACCTCCTGGGCTCAGGTTATCCTCCCATCTCAGTCTCCCAAGTAGCTGGTACTACAGGTGCATGCCACCACACCCAGCTAATTATTTCAGAGGTAGGATTCACTATGGTAACCAGGCTGGTCTCAAACTCGTGGGCTCAAGGGATCTGCCCACCTTGGCCTTCCAGAGTGCTGAGATTTCTGGTGTGAGCCACCTCACACAGGCTATCTAGTTTAAATATTAGTTACACTTGCTTCATAAAAAGAGTTAGAAAATTAGGGTTTTTTTTCTTAATCCCAAATGTGATAGTATGTTCTTCCTTCTTAATGCTCTAGATAAATTACCAAAATTGATGAACTCATATTTGGGTATTACATAATATTCCTAGTTCAATGGCACCTTCTTATTCCCTCTGCCTTTTTTTTTTCTTTTCTTCTAATTGCCAAAGGGTGTTTCTTTCATTTTTGTCTTTTTTTCTTTTCCAAAAACTATGCATTTCAAAAATTGCCTTCTTTAAGTCACACTTTAAAGATCCTTCCTCGTGGTTCTGATCTACCCAGACGTGCTTTTTTTTTTTTTTTTTTTTTTTTAGCATTTTCAAACTTAATGTGGACTTAGTCTTTGTAGCAGTATTTTTAAATCATTGTTAAATCTTTCTGGTAGTTTCCCTCTTCAATTCTCCCCATCAGGTTTTGTGTGTTTACTTGCTCTGTTTTTGTTTGGTCTGTCTTTGATTGCCACAAATCCTGTGGAGCAGTAAGGGTAGGATAGGAGCAGTAAGGTTAGGGCAGGAGCAGTAGAGATCATGTGCCAGGATTTGGTATTTTTTTTCTCCTTCTAGTCACAGTTATTTTGAAGTTTTGACGTGCTCTGTGTACAAATTAGGCTGAAGGTATGATTTCATGTGGAATTTGCTTTTTCTTATTGTTTTGGGGAGGAAATAATATAAAGTAGGTGTCTGTATAGCTGCCTTTTTTCAGCTCTGAAGAATGTTTATAGCATATTATATACATTCATTTTTTCCTCTGGTTTCTTATAAACTATAGGACAGATTGATTAGAAGCGGCAGTGACTTTTAAGGGGTGAATATAGTATAATTAACTCTTTTCTGTTGTTAAAGGTTACAGATGAGGCAATTTAAAAAGAACTGGAAGTGTGATTTAGATTCAGCTTTGAATGAATTAGAGGTATGACATTTATTATTTTAAATACATTGCTGGGATCTCCGCAAATCAATAGCAACAAAAAAGTTTTGAATAATAACCCCCTTTTATGAGAAGTTTTAGAAATGTGGCTGTTATACAGCGAAAATGCTCAAGGAAAGGAAGTTTTGTTTCTCTTACAAGTTAATATTTTGAAAGGCAAACATTTTAATTTCTAGAGTTGTGAACTGTATTAAAAATAATTCTAAAAATTGTTCAGTTTCAAAATTATATTAAAATGAAATAATATTTCAGAGCTTAGTCTTTAATTCTTGAGGCTGGGCAGACTTGCTGAGTGCGTAAGAAAGCTGAGGTACTTGTCGTGGATGGCTACAATACACGAAATGATGGGGGAAAACCCAGATTACACTGAACTCTCCAACCATTTAGAGTATAAGAAATGAGGACCTTCAGGATGATTTTTACTTTTAAATTTAATATCATTTTTGTAATCATGTAGTAATTGTTTCTCTAGTTTTAATTAGTACTTTTATATTCTTAAGACTTTTGATGTGAAAAACTTTTTTAGTTTATAACAGAAATTGTACGAAGATAATAAGTTGACTGAAATTCACTTTGTGGCCACTTTTGTAAAACGTAGTGTCCAAAACGATATGTGGGCCCAAATTATAAACGGCCAGGTAACATTAAAATGCACTTTCTAAAAGTAGTAAAATAATGCATTGCCGTGGAGACAGTTCAAATTATGCTGCTCATCTCTGTTTTCCATAAATCCCTCCCCACTGTCAGGTTCAGGTTTGGGGGTAAATACAGTTAAATACTTTAAGACCTGGATAATTAAAACAAATGTGCATTGCTATTTGGAATTTATAGAGGCTTTACTATAGCCAGAAAAGCAAAGTTACAATAGTATGTTATTGATGCGATGCTTGTCAGTAAGTTTATAAGATCTGCAGATTTTGTCTTATTAATTTATGTATATCTAATGCCTAAAATATGCTTGACCCTAAAGACATGTTTGCATAAATGACATAATTTTCATTCTTTTTCTTTCTCTTTTGTTTTGTTTTTAATAATTTTAATAGCATTGTAAAGAAAAAGGTGACTGGACCAAATTGGGAAAATTATACATTAACGTAAAAATGGGCTGTGAAAAATTTGCAGATTTCCAGACATTTTGTGCTTGCATTGCTGAAACACTCACAAAAAACTGTGAAGATGAAAGACCAGATACTCCCTTTTGTGAATTTGCTGAAACAGGTAAAATGTAACTATTGGCTTGTGTATGAGGATGGTGCAGTGTTCTTTTTTGTTTTTTAGAGACAGGGTCTTCCTCTGTTACCCAGGCTGGAGTACAGGGGTGCGGTCATAGCTCACCACAGCCTCGAACTCCTGGGCTCAAGCACTTCTCCTGCCTCAGCCCCCCAAGTAGCTTGGACTACGGGCACATATCATTACACCCAGCTAATTTTTTTGTTTTTTGTAGACACAGAGTCTTGCTTCATTGCCCAGGCTAGTCTCGAACTCTTATGCTCAAGGGATCCTCTCATGTCAGCCTCTCAAAGCACTGGTATTACAGACATAAACCACAGCTCGGCCAGTGGCAGTATTCTTAACAAGAACGTAAAATTCAAAAAAAAAAAAGAAAAAAAAAAAGGAATGTAAAACTCTTGAATATTTTCCATGTTGTGGATAAATTAATGCAGGCTTCAGACACTCTTCCTTCTCTTTCTGAATTTTTCCATCTATTTATTGTTAAGTTAGATTATGGGAAAAGGTCAGGAATTGGTGTTTTAGTATCAGATGTTTCATATTCTTATTTTTCTTTTCACTCAGATTGGTAAAACTATTGTTAGCAAATTATAGTGGAGCACCTGAATGTTTGAATTATTTAAGTTGTTACTCTCTTTACTCTTACATGTCAACAGAATTTACATAGTTTTGAATTTGTTTTGTTTTTGACCTGAGCTCTTTACTACTGTAGACTTTATCAGGAGTTGGCAAACTTTTTCTGTAAAAAGCCAGATAGTCAATATTTTAGACTTTGAACACACCACATAGTTTTGAACTTTGAACATCTCTATCACATAGTTTTATTTTCTCTTTAAACGATGCTTTGAAAACAGGAAAACAATTGTTGGCTTGTAGGCTATACAGAAACAGGGCACAGCTTGCCAACACCTGGTCTTTATGGTGATATCAATAATTCTGTATTAATTTGCCTCTTCTGTCATTTTAAGTGACTATTTTATCTTCTTTTATATGCCTATTTGTGTTTCAGTTAGCAAAGATCCACAAAACAGTAAAGTAGATAAAGGTGTACTGGGAAGAATCGGAATCAGTGCTATGTACTTCTATCACAAGCTGTTGCAGTGGTCCAAGGTACTTCCTTAAGTTTTTGTCTTGGCTTGGTATAGAGAGTACTAGTTTTAAAATTTTGAATAGAATGTAAGTTAACCCTGAAGATTAGCAGTTTGCTCATAATCATCACAGTTGAGAAAATGGGACCCAGGCTAGTGAGTGATTTATTAGATGGTATATTAAGCAAATGGCTACTGTTTAAAATATCAAACTGGATGCAGTGGCGTGTACCTGTAGGAAGCTGAGTTTGATGCCAGCCTGGGCAACATGGACAGATTCCCATCTTTAAAAAATAATTTTTATTATAAAAATAAATAAAATCTTAGTATAGAGAACACTTAACCCATTTATGCCAGAGGTTGCAAATTTTTTTGTGTGAAAAATCAGACCTTGGTGATGACCTTGAGTAGTAGGATAGAAATAACTCCCACAAGCTTAGTGTTCCAATAATGTAACACTAGGCATAAATGGGTTAAGAACCCATGCTGAATGTCATATTTATTTGAAGTAATTTTCAATTCATATTATTTTGCCAACACCTGAGTATCAGTTGTATTGTAATTTTAGAAGGGTTCAAGACTTGTTTCTTTGTTTGTGGGTTTTTTAATTTTTTTTTTATTTTTTGAGACAGTTTCTCTCTTGTTGCCCAGGCTGGGGTTCAATGGAGCAATCTTGGCTCACCACAGCCTCCGCCTCCCAGGTTCAAGCGATTCTCCTGTCTCAGCCTCCCAAGTAGCTAGGATTACAGGCATGTGCCACCATGCCTGGCTAATTTTGTATTTTTAGTAGAGACAGGGTTTCTCCATGTTGGTCAGGCTGGTCTCGAACTCCCGGTCTCAGGTGATCCACCTACCTCAGCCTCCCAAAGTGCTGGGATTACAGGTATGAGCCACCACACTCATCCAAGACACATTTCTTAAAATGAACTCAGAATACTCACAATTAACAGAACTTCTTAAAAATCACCTCTTAGAATATCTTGGAACACTATATACCGTATATCTTGATGTCTAACTTTGAGGCTTAGCTTATCATAGAGGTGGTTTAGTGACTCAAGACCATATTGTATTACCATTCTTTAGATATTCCTGAGGTGGCAGTTGGAGTTATAGACTCAATAAAGTTCAAGAAGAGGACGGGGAAATCCAAAATAGGGAGGAAGTGCTGAGGGATGGAGTTATATAGAGAGTAGAGAGTGTGGTCACTATTGAATTAACTATTAAAGAATGTCTGTTTTTACTTGCTACTTTTATAAAGAGGTTATTTCACAATTGAATATATATGTTCAATAACATTTAAGTACATGTATACCTACAAAATTCATGAATTAAAAAGAAAAAAATGTTTAACCTAGAATGGTTGTATAGAAGGTCTCCAGGCTCAAAAGTCTTCAGGAGGCTTAGCTCTTACTGTGTGGTATGCCTGGAGTGGGCAAGGTGTACCTTGTGTCTTCTCTAACAATCAAGTTTAAGGTTGGTCATAGCATTAATTTCTTGACTATTTAATGCTTGGGAATTTGAGGACTACCTAACAAGAAGATCCTTTATAAAAATTCAGACTGGGCCGGGAGCAGTGGCTCATGCCTGTAATCTCAGCACTTTGGGAAGCTGAGGTAGGGGGATCACTTGAGGTCAGGAGTTCAAGACCAGCCTAGCCAACATGGTGAAACCCCATCTCTACTAAAAAATACAAAAATTAGCAGGGAGTGGTGGCGCATGCCTATAATCCCAGCTAATCGGGAGACTGAGGCAGGAGAATTGCTTGAACCCAGGAGGTGGAGGTTGCAGTGAGCCGAGATTGCACCATTGCACTCCAGCCTGGGTGACAGAGCAAGACTCCATCTCTTAATGCCATTCCTCCCCCCTCCCCCCACCCCACGACAGGCCCCAGTGTGTGATGTTCCCCACCCTGTGTCCAGGTGTTCTCTTGTTCAGTTCCCCACCTGTGAGTGAGAACATGCCATGCTTGGTTTTCTGTCCTTGCAATAGTTTGCTCAGAATGATGGTTTCCAGCTTCATCTATGTCCCTACAAAGGACATGAACTCATCCTTTTTTATGGCTGTATAGTATTCCATGGTGTATATGTGCCATGTTTTCTTAATCCAGTCTGTCATTGATGGGCATTTGGGTTGATTCCAAGTCTTTGCTATTGTGAATGGTGCCACAATAAACATACGTGTGCATGTGTCTTTATAGACTCCATCTCAAATTAAAAAAAAGAAACTCAGACTTATTTTGCTGAAATTTTAGAGTATATTTTAATTTTATTTGGTTATTATTTAAGACATTGGTAGATTGGTTAATTTTATCTATTTTAATTAAAAATTTAACTACTTTATTTAGAAAATTATTGTATCACCTTAGTATGAATTTTTTAATGAAACCTATTTCTTTTTGAATGTAAAAATAAAATCATTGACAGTAAACTAAACATATCCCTTTAAAAATGCACTCGTTTATACAGTCATCTTGAAAGTACCTTGACATCATAATAAGCATCTGATTCAAATAGTATAGAATATAAAACAAGGGTCTGTACACTAAGGCCCATGGGCGAGAACTCACCCAAAGCCTGTTTTTGTACAGCCTTCAAGCTAAGAATTTTTTTACATTTTTAAAGAGTTATAAATTTAAAAAAACAACAACTAAAAAGAATGTACAGCAGACTAAATGTGGCCTGCAAAGCCTAAACTATCACTATCTGGCCATTTACAGGAAAAGCTTGCTGACCCATGATATAAAATAATGATGTATGTCCAATTTCTGATGTCCAAACCAAAGGTAATTTTCAGTAGAATACATGAAATAATTAGTCTACTGAATTAAGAATTTTAGCTAACCTTTTATCCTTTTTTTCACTATCATTCTTTGTCTAAATTTTTTGGGAGGTAGGGCAGGGATTTCACCACACTCCCCAGGCTGGTCTCAAACTTCTGGGCTCTAGTGATCATCCCATCTCAGCCTCCTGAGTATGTTTAAATTTGATAACAAATTATTTTCATTTTTACTGTCTCTCCCTCCTGGATCCCAGACTGACCAACAGAAGAGGAGCAAAAACATATAATCAGTAGTTTTCTATGTTAAATCATAGAATCCTTTCATCAAATGAAATCTTAAGGAGAAGTACAGTGTATAAAACAAACACAAAGAAGGCTTCTGATAAAGGGGGTCTGGTGGTATTGGTGGGAAGGGGTGGTTAATATGAGGCAGAGCCTTGCTTGTTCCTCTTTCCCTTTCATCTGTATGGCTGAACAGGAAGGGACTTAAGGAAAGAGTATTGGAGCAGCTTAACAGCCAGCAGTCTAGTATGATGATTCAAACTGGATAATTGGCTTGTGAATAATTATCAGTGACTTTGTGTGTCTGTAAATGATTGATACCCAATTAGTGTTCTTTATTTTTATTCTAGGGAAGGAAGGTCTTAGATAAACTATATGAATTAAAAATACACTTTGCAAGTTTAAAAGGACTTACAGGGCCTGAGAAGTTAGCATCAAGATGTCAAATTGTGAATGTGGCAGCAGAAATTTTTCTAAAAAGTGGAAGCCTAGATGGTGCCCTTTGGGTAATGAGGGGTAAGTCCTGATATATGCAAGCATAAAATAATTCGTTAAACTAGTCATACGTTTTTGTCTCTGTAATTACCTTAAGTTGATATTGAACTGTTGTTAATAGTTTGGTCTAAACCCTAGTGAACATGTGGGTAGGAAAGGTTGTTATGTAAACTGAAAGGGGAAAGTTAACTTAGCGTTAAAGAATAAATTACATGAGTCTTTGTTCGTTTAAAAACTAGTTCTTGGCCGGGCGAGGTGGCTCACACCTGTAATCCCAGCACTTTGGGAGGCCAAGGCAGGTGGATCATCTCAGGTCAGGAGTTCAAGACCAGCTTGGCCAACATGGCGAAACCCCATCTCTACTAAAAATACAAAAATTAGCCGGGCATGGTGATGCGCGCCTGTAATCCTAGCTACTCAGGAGGCTGAGGCAGGAGAATTGCTTGAACCCAGGAGATGAAGGTTGTAGTGAGCCGAGATCACACCACTGCATTGCACTCCAGCCTTGGAGACAGAGCGAGACTCTGTCAAAAAACAAAACAAAACAAAAAAAACACTAGTTCTTGCTGGGCCGGGTGTGGTGACTCACGCCTGTAATCCCAGCACTTTGGGAGGCTGACGTGGGTGGATCACCTAAGGTCAGGAGTTTGAGACCAGCCTGACCAACATGGAGAAACCCCATCTCTACTAAAAGTACAAAAATTAGCTGGGTGTGGTGGTGGGAGCCTGTAGTCCCAACTACTCAGGAGGCTGAGACAGGAGAATCTCTTGAACCCAGGAGGCAGAGGTTGCAGTGAGCCGAGATCATGCCATTGCATTCCAGCCTGGGCGACAGAATGAGACTCTATCTCAAAAAAACAAAACAAAACCAAAAAAAACAAAACCTAGTTCTTGCTATGGCCTAGACTCCATACTAAATGCTTTCCCTGAATTATCCCAATTAATCTTCATAAAGATTAATTTATGAATTCAGGTTCACAAAACCCTGAATTTGGAACTATTAAAACCCCCATTTTATTGATAAGAAAATGCTGTCAGAGATATTAACCAACTTGCCCAAAATGACATAACAAATAAGGAATGGAGGCCAAATTCAAACCCAGACAATCCAGCTTCAGAGCCCAGGCTTCAGCCACTGTGTAAAATGGAAATCCTGATTGCAGTATGCATAAACTCTATCTTCATATGTATGGGCAAACATGACTTCAAACCAGGATGAGTAGAGCTTATTTTCCTTGATAAGACAATTCTTCTAAGCAGAAATTACAGTGAAATTAAGCCAGCAGGAACAAATAAGGTTAGTTTAGTATGAGAAAAATTAAAAAGAGCACAATAGTGTTATGATACTAATGAAGCTAATGATAGCTCTTGCTATTTGGATCATCAGGCAGATTTTATTTGATAAAGTGGGATAAGAATGAAGAAACCTCAAGGATCTCAAGAGTTTAGGTGGGAAGATGGAATCAATAAATAAAGCAAATGGAGAACTCTAAAACATACTAACACACAAACACTAGCACATATATATATATTCATATACATGTGATTCATATATGGGAGATATATGTATATAAAATGTATATATTCAGTGCTGAGGGTTTAATACAGAGGTTGTGAGTAGGCTTCATTCAAAAGCTTGTTTGTAAAGGTATTCTTCAACTTAAACATAGTCAGTGAGTTTTCCTAAGTGGGAAGAGTACCAAAATACAAAAATAGAAATTAGTGAAATACAAGCCAGTGCTCACAAGCTCTGTGAGGAAAGAAGCGATGTGGCAAGAAATGGGAAGGGGAAAATAGTTGATAAAAATGAACTTGAGTCACCTTATGATAGGAACCTCCTGTCTAAAAGTTTGTGGCAAAACCAGTCTTTCTCAAACTAGAAACTGGGAGAGTTTGTGGGAGGGATGTGGAGTGATTTTTGGAGATTTTGTTTTAAATTTCAGTGTTTCCGTTTTTAGACTAACTTTAAACTTCTATCAATTATAAGCAGTGTTCTTTTTTTGCAGTGACAGTTTCAACTAACATAATTTTCTTAAGTAAAATTTTATTTCTACAAAAGAAGAGCCCACAGAAGTATGCTCAGTTGTTTCTAGAATTTTTTAATTCTTAAAAGGGCTCTATAGTGAACAGGCCATTCCCAAGAAAGGAAATACAAATGGCTCAATCTCACTAATAATAAGTGAGATTAATACTCACTTGTAATAAGAGAAATACATTACTATTACAAACACCATTTTGAACCCATTAGACTATCAAAGATCGAAGTTTAGTGATACGCTTTTTGTGAAGGTATAGAGAAATAGACATTCACAGAGGTTGTCTTTAGGAGCTTTTTGGCAAAATAAATGTCAAAAGTTTAAAACGCATGTTTATTGCGGCACTATTCACAATAGCAAAGACTTGGAATCAACCCAAATGTCCATCTGTGACAGACTGGATTAAGAAAATGTGGCAC
>NW_012116755.1:700708-704072 GCF_000951035.1 Colobus angolensis palliatus
CAGCACACCAACACTGCACAAGTATACATATGTAACAAACCTGCACGTTATGCACATGTACCCTAGAACTTAAAGTATAATAAAAAAAAAAAAAGTTTAAAACGCATTTTTTTCATTTACTAATTCCATTTCTAGGAATTTGTACTGCACTCACATTTATACCTGTTTACAAAGGTATGCATATTAAATTATCTGGAATATTTTGTTACACCAACAATGGTAACAAGGGATTCCAGGTAGCTTAAATGCTCATTCATACCAGTTGAACTGTGTTATAACCATATGATAAAGCAGAATGAGGCAGATCTGTAAGTGTTCATTTGGAATGATCTTCAAGATCTATTGCAAAGCGAAAAAAAAAAAAAAAAAAAGGAAAGTACAGAGCAGTTGCTACCATTTGAATACAAATAATAATACAATGGATAAATACGTATTTGCTTATATACCCTTAAAATATTTGTAGAAGGATGCACAAGAAACTAGTAATAGTGGCTGCCTCTGCCTCTGCCTCTGGGAAGAGAAATTGAGTGCTTGGAGGACAGAGTAGCAGATTAACATTTTACATACATCCTTTTTAAAAATATGCCTTTATTACCTACCGAATTTACAAAAGATAGGGTTACATACATTACTCAAGTTTGAGAAATGTAGAATATCTCACACATTTTTTTTTGTTTGGTGGGTGGCAGACTTGATGGTGAAAAGAAATCTATTGTTTTGGCATTTTACTTTGACATTTCAAACTCTTTCTCATACTAGTGCTTTTTATCCTGCAAATGAGCAACAGATTCCTACCATGCCGTCTCCCAATACCAACATTAAAAAGTATTAAAATATAAAATGGTTTCAAGACCATCATTTTATAATCTTTGTTCAGAGGCTGAAAAATAAGTATCTTAGCTCTCTATAATCAAATTTTGTAAAAAAGTTATGCCATTTATTGAGAAACTGCCTTTGAATTTTGAAATAACTTATTGCCTTTATATAAGTAATACATATTAATAAATATAAAAACCTGTATAAGCAAAACTAGTAATAAAAATCCCTTATCATTTGGTCACCCAGAAATTGCTATTATCCACTTTAATGTTGTTATACAGACACTTTTATACTCTGCATTTTTTTTCAGGCAGTGGCCTTTCAGTGAAAAATTTTTCGACAGCATCACTTACTGGGCTGCATGGTTTTCTATCTTATAAACAGACAGATGGATAGATCTGTCTTTTGATCCATGAATCCACTTTTACTGAACTAGCTTGTTTTTCAGATTTCAGTTATAAACAGTAATCCCTGCTAAACATCACCGCTGAATCTTACTTTTCCTTAGGATAAATTCTGATGGAATTGCTGTGTTAAAGGGTAAAGGGATTTTAAAGCTTCTTGGTAAATGTCAACAAATATGCCCTTATTGCTATTCAGATTTGCAGATGTTATTTCAGGTTTATTAGAAAGCTCCCCGGGGCCGGGCGCAGTGGCTCACACCTGTAATCCCAGCACTTTGGGAGGCCAAGGTGGGCGGATCACGAGGTCAGGAGAACAAGACCATTCTGCCTAACACAGTGAAACCCCACCTCTACTAAAAATACGAAAAAAAATTAACCAGGCGTTGTGGCAGGCACCTGTAGTCCCAGCCACTTGGGAGGCTGAGGCAGGAGGATGGCGTGAACCTGAGAGGCGGAGCCAAGATCACACCACTGCACTCCAGCCTGGGGCGACAAAGCGAGACTCTGTCTCAAAAAAAAAAAAAGCCCCCCCACCCCCGCCTGGCCCTTTATTAGAAAATCCTAGAGAGCTATTTCATTCAGATATAGCTTCTATACAAACATGTCCTTTTAGGGATTACAGGTGCAGATGTTACTTAACAGTTCCAGATGTTAGTGCCTGATACTATCCAGGTTATGCAAACCCTAATCTAGCTATTCAGTACATTCCATTCCAGGTCCTTTCTCTGTGGGTAGACTATAAAAGTCCTCTACACCTTCAGTTAGGCTATAGTAATTACAGTTTTCTTAACAGTATATGAAGATGCAGCTTATGAAATACCCTTGCCTACAATTAGTATTATTATTTTTCTTATCTCTCTGCTAGTTTGTTAGAGCAAAACTATATTCACAGCTTTACTTTGCATTTAATTATTAAAGAAATTTTTTCCCCATCTGGAGCTTATTTTTTTGTGAATTGCCTCTTTATGTTCTTGGTCTGTTTTCTGAATTTAGCATTTCTCTTCATTATTGGTTTCATAATAATGTGAGTATTCACTATCTACCAAGCATTGTGCTAAGTGTATTACTTGTGTCATCTCATCTAATCAATACTAACCCCGTAGCATAGGTAATGGTATCCCAAGATGAGGACGCTGAGGTTCAGAGAAGATCACACAACAAATAAGTGTAAAGCAGGAATTCCAATCCAGGTCTGTCTGACTGCAAAGTCCATATTTTTAACTACTACACCAGTACTATTGTTTTCCTAGTTTTTCCTCTAAATAGACTTCATAAAATTGCAACTAGATCAGAAGCACAAACTACACAAACAGATCCAAACCTAAGATAGTCAAGCTCCTGAGCAAAATGGTGGTACTGAGCTTGTTTGGTAAATCTAAGACAGGGGTTCTCAAGCTTGATCATCAGAATTCTCTAGAGGGCTTGTTAAAACACATATTGCTGGGCCCACCCACAGATTTTATGATTCATTAAATCTGGGGTGGGTCCTAAAAATTTGCATGTCTGTCAGGTTTTTAGATGTTATGGATGCTGCTGATCTGGGGACCTCACTTTGAGGACCACTGCCCTACAGCACTCTCACGTAGTGACGTTTTCTCATACCTTACCTGTGTTTCTAAACCATACTCCCTCAAGTCTCTCCCCTATGTTTGTTAACCACTGCTATAAACACTACCATTTTATGTTTTTGAAAGTTAATTACATTTAGAGTATTTCACCTGTGGTGGTACCTGGCACAGAGTAAATATTTAGTAAATATTAGTTGAGGTGTGTGGGTGGGTGGATGGATGGATGGATTTTCTTCATTTATGTATCTTTATACCTTCCAAGGAGGAAATGGTTGGAGGTTTTGAAAGAGTGTGTGTGGTTTGTGTGTGTGTGTGTTTATACTATGAAATTTAGCATAAAGTTTAGCTCACACATGTGGACCAGTGCCAGTGACTACAGTACTAATGTAAGCATATAAACAATGTTAATATTTAAGAAAAATCATTTAAGAAAAAACGTGTTGTCTTCATTTTCTTTTCTTTTTTTTTCTGAGATGGAGTCTTGCTCTGTCGCCCAGGCTGGAGAGCAATGGCGTGATCTCAGCTTACTGCAGCCTCTGCCAGGTTCAAGCAATTCTCCAGCCTCAGCCTCCC
>NW_012116755.1:705085-707130 GCF_000951035.1 Colobus angolensis palliatus
CCGCCACCGCACCTGGCTAGTTTTTTGTATTTTTTAGTAGAGACAGGGTTTCACCATGTTAGCCAGGATGGTCTTGATCTCCTGACCTCATGATCCACCCGTCTCAGCCTCCCAAAGTGCCAGGATTACAGGCTTGAGCCACCGCGCCCAGCCTAATTTTTTAAATATACAACTAAATTAAATTCTAATGTAACACCTAAAGTTTTCAGGTACCATCAGTGATGTGTATATCACACTTAGGAAATATCGTACTGTATAATAATGTCCCTTTTATATTGCAGTAGTTTTACATATTAAAGATACTAGTCCTTGATCTGTTGGGCATTTACAAATATTTTTCCTAGCTTTTCATTTTTCTTTAACTTTATTATTTTTTTGCATTTTTTGTTTTCTTTTGCCTACTAGCATGTTTTCTACTTAATATAAAGTGCTGCTTTTTAAATATTTAATAATTTTTTTGTATCATGCTTTTAGGCTGTCCTTAGTCATCTCGAAGTTACATATTCATCCATATGTTCTTCCAATTTTTTCATTTGTTGTTAGTTTTAAATTTTGGTATGAGATGGGAAGTTAATTTTATTTATTTCCCACAAATGTTTTCCCATTTCATCCTTTACTCATTTACTTGAAATGCCGTTTTTATCATATATTAGAATCTTGAATCTGTTGGGTCTGTTTCTGCACCTTTCTGCCAAGCATCTCTGTGTTTCTATGCTAGCACGATGCTCTTTTAATTTAATAAAATCTTAGAATATGTGATATTTGTCTATCCTCTCTCCACTTGTCTCCATTTGTCTATCCGTTCTCACTCCTCTTCTAAATTATTCTTTGCTATTCTTGTTTATTCTTTGAGTGAATTTCAGAATTACTGGATCGAGTTTTAATACAGTTCTGTAGGAAATTTGATTGGGATTATATTAAATGTATACCTTAGCCAGGTGCAGTGGCTCATGCCTGTAATCCCAGCACTTTGGGAGGCCAAGGCAGGCAGATCACTTGAGGTCAGGAGTTCGAGACCACTCTGGCCAACGTGGTGAAACCCTGTTGCTACGAAAAATACAAAAATTAGCCTAGCATTGTGGCGGACGCTGGTAATCCCAGCTACTTGGGAGCCTGAGACATGAGAATCACTTAAACCCGCGGGCGGAGGTTGCAGTGAGCCAGGATCGTGCCACTGCACTCCATCCTGGGCAAGAGAGCAAGACTTGGTCACAAAATAATAAATGAAAATAAGTGTATACCTTAAGGGAAAAATAGGTATCTTTAGATATTCCCCCATTTTAGTATTCACTGTTGTAAAGGATAATTATTTGTTTGATATTCTCACTGACTAGCCTGGAAATTCATTTAATAGTTTTATGTTCCCAGTGTGTGTATTCAAAATCTTGCATGAGTAATGATTAAACGTGCATATGTCGGAAGGTAAGTGGATAAAAACAAGCTATTATGGAAAATATGCTCTCCCTTTGATTCTGAGATTTTAGACAAATAGAAAATATTTCCCAAATGTGAAATAGAGAAAAACATGAAGATGAATGCTATAACAACTTTTACTGTTGTAAAAGTAGTATTAAGTCCACTAGTAAACTGTTTCTTATTCTTGGGAATTTAATTCTCATAAGAGTTCTCATAAAATATTCATAAAAGTATTTATGTTGGTAGAATTGTGAACTAGCTGGATTAAATTTAAAGCTATTAATTTCCAAGTGACTTCTCAGTTACCGGTTTCAGTCAACTTTGATACATAGAATAATCAGCTTACTCAGATATTTTTTTCTTCTTAAAAACAGAAGTTTTATTGTATTTGGTCCACGGTCAGTACTTCACATTATTTCATGGTGCGGGGCCCGTGGGTGGGAATCCCTGTGTAGTACTTGGCAGGGCCTGTGGCCAGGGGTGAAGAAGCAGTATAGCTGGTCAGGCCCGGAAGGGGAGAAGAAGGGCTGAGGGCTCCTTAAAACCTACTGAGGGGTGGGCATGGTGGCTCACACCTGTAATCCCAACACTTAAGGAGGCCGAGGTGGGTGGATATATATATAAAAATA
>NW_012116755.1:707193-720630 GCF_000951035.1 Colobus angolensis palliatus
TATATATATTTTTTTTTTTTCTTTTGTTAATACTTCCTGAAGCCTTTGTGGCACAGAAACCACACACTGATTGGCTGACAAAAGTGGAAAGAGGAGAGGCAACTGGAAACCTTTGGGGAGCAGTTCCCCTCCATGCCCAGGTCTGTTCTCCCCAGCACAGGTCGGCCCACAACCTGGATGTGCCAGCAGGGACCATCACCCTACACATGTTGGGATACAGCTTGACGCCTTCCCCCACAGCCAGGTGGCTCAGTCCTGCAAAGGAACCAAGGCAAGCAGGGAAGAACCCTGCTGCCTGATCCCGTGCTGCCCCTCACAGACTGTCGGTTGATTGGTAGCACTGAACAGGTTAAAAAAAAAAGAAAAAGAAAACACAGAAAAACCCAAAAACCTAGACAGGGAGATGATGTGGGGAGAGAGCATGCTAGGTCAGATTTTTTTGTATACCTAAACAGTTTGATAAAATTTTTAAATGAATCTCCTAAAATACCATATATACTTTCCAAAAAATGTGACCATTATCCTCCCTTAAATATAAAGACTAAGTATTAAATAAAGGAAAACGATGCAATTTTTATAAGAAAAGGTTTACATAGTTTACTTTTTGTACATGGGATATATCTAACAGATAAAAAATAATTGAACTTATTCAAAGTAAAATTCAATTTATAAGGAATGGTGAACTAACAGTTTTACTTTTAATGGGAATTGTGTTTAACAGATGATCATACAGTCTTTGAAGATATTAAGTTCATTTACATTTCTCTCTATATTAAAATTTCAGCAAATGTAGGAGCAAATTAATGAAAGTGTCTAAGTGAGTTAATATTCTTAAAACACTTAGAACATTCCTAACACATAGTATAACTCTGTTAGGTCAATCAATCAAGTGGACTCTAGTAATTGAAAAGCTCCTTTTTAAAGCTTTATACTACTGAAAGCTTTCTTTTGTCATGATGTATTTGAATTATCAACTTTTTCTTCAATACTTTTTACATTCACTATGCTGGGAAAGCCACAAAATAAAAAGATTACTTCTACATTTAGTCCAATTGAAAAAGAGCACCAAAATGTGATTTGAATGTTATATAGGGTAATGTTTCACTATGTGTACAATGATTGAGTAAATTAGGTAAATGATAAAATATTGACATTTCTAACATCTTAGTACCTCAGTGTTCTGTACTACAGTCTCCCATTGTTTTTCTCAATGTGAAAATCAGGGCAGAAATTAAGGAACTTCAGCATTATAGGTCATATTCTCTTTTTTTAAAGAGGGTCTGAGATCTGTTCGTTTGAGGGTCCTAGGATGGGTGTGATGGGTACATGGGAGTTAATTTTATTGCTATGCTTTTATAACGTATATTAGATATTCTTCTATATACAACAATGATTTCATAATATAAATTGTTTTTAAAATAGAAATTGTTAAGAAAAGCTATTCACTGGCCGAGCGAGGTGGCTCACACCTGTAATCCCAGCATTTTGGGAGGCCAAGGCAGGCGGATCACAAGGTCAGGAGATTGAGAGCATCCTGGCTAACACAGTGAAACCCAGACTCTACTAAACATACAAAAAATTAGCCGGGTGTGGTGGCATGTGCCTGTAGTCCCAGCTACTCAGGAGGCTGAGGCAGGAGAATCGCTTGAACCTGAGAGGCAGAGGTTGCAGTGAGCCAAGATTGAGCCACTGCACTCCAGCCTGGGCAACAGAATGAGACTCCATCTCAAAAAAAAAAAAGAAAAGAAAAACTGTTCCCCAGTAATACCAAAAACTAAATTATTTATTGTGAAATTGTTACATTTGTCCACACGAATAATATTTTATGTTATAGCAAATATTTGTGATAATCTGAACTTTTTTGTATAAAAAATAAACATTACCTTTAAAATTGGTAATTGACTAGTACACTTAGATGAAGAATTAATTAAAAATAAGTTTAACAAAGTGGCCATTCGCTTGCATCTTCTTCAGATGATGATCATCACTATTATATACGTTATTTCTAATAAATTTGAGCCATGGTTATCTTCTTTAAGTTTTGCCTATTTCTCCAAAAAATATTTTGAAATATTACTTGTGATTATACTGTTAAGTGTCATTTTCATGGTATAAACTACTCATATTTTTTTCTTTTTGGAAGAGTCAGAATGGATAATCGATACGCCTCTATGGCCTTGTGATAGACTGGATGTGCTTAATCGACATAATTTGCTCTGTACAATTGCACATGAAACCTTAGCCAAGAGCCTTTATAGACAGACATTTGAAGTTTTGCAGAATCTACCAGGTTTTCAAAATTCCCAAGGTATGTTTTTTAAAAGTCTATCTTAATTATGTCTTGCCCATCTGGTGTTTAACTGTTAATAAGAAACAGTTATCCACCTGTTTTGATTGAGTTTTATATTCCAGCGTATTTTTTAATGAAGTAGTTTTTTGTAAAATGTGTTCTTTGCAAATTGAGTATGCGTTCCTGATGGTTTAAAAAAATCTGAGATGCTTATCTTTGGGTTGTTTGTCAGCAGCTCCTAAGACAAGCATTTTTATCATTCCCTTTTCCCTACTTCTGTCATCAGCAGACAATATATTTAAATGCCCCGAGCAAGCTTTTTCTCTTATCACTGAATAAATACAGAACTTAGTTTACATTACCTAGGAACACAGGTAAACTTGAAAGAAATGGAGGAAATGAAACAGATGCCAAGTTCAAAGAAACACCAATGTGGGCAGTGATAGTTAGTACTCTTGAATGTTGGGTGTCCATGAGCAAAAGCTTTGGGTCAAGAATGAGCTATGTGATAGGTTCAGAAGATGTTGAAAACGTTAACTTGAGAGCCTCCCCTCAGTACTTTCATCGTATTATCTATAAATTTTCATTTTCCCACTTAATTCCACTGTGCTCCTATATTGTAATTAGTGTTCTTATCTGTTTCTCCTTATATAAAGTGATGATATATAAGGAGAAACAATCAAGATGGTACTATTTTCTTTACCTTGGTATTCCTGGCCCAATGACTGCTATCTAGCAATCTTTTAATATACAATTAGTTGGTAATGAAATAAAGTAGTAATAGGGAGATTAGACAGATAGTTGTGCGAGATTTTGGAAGACCCTAAATGTCAGACTAAAGGGGTTTTATTCTCTGTGTATAAAAAAGGGTCACTAGAATTTTGGGTCTAGGGAGTGATATAATGAAGTTGGTGTTTCGGGAAAGTTCTTCTGGCAGTAGTGTTTAGGAAAAGACTAAAAGTAGAGAGATTAATTTGCTGATAAGGCCTGGATAACTAAAAGAATCTAAAGCAGTAAAGAACTACAGTCTAGCTCACAGACCCAACTGACTGAATATAAGGAATAAAAGAGAAGTCTCTAAGATGACTTCTTTTTCTTCTAAGAATGACTGAAGGAATAGAAAACCCATTAAAGGATTGTTTTAAATTTGGCAGTAAATATTTATTAGGAGATTATTTATTTTTAGTCGAGGGATATATAAGGCTAAGGTCTGAACTGTAGATATAATATGAACAGAATTGAGAAATTATTCAAGACACTGCAGATACACAGTCACACGTGGGGATCAAATACAGAGGTCTTAAGGCATCTTCTGAAATTTTTGTCAATCTTCTTTTTATCTTCTCTGTTGCAAAGGAAGTTAATGGTTTTTCTTTTGTCAAATGCTTTTTCATTTCTTACTTAGAGAATATGTAAGATAGGCTGGGCACCGTGGCCCATGCCCGTAATCCCAGCACTTTGGGAGGCCAAGGCAGGCAGTTCACTTGAGCCCAGGAATTTGAGATCAGACGATATGGGTGCATTCAGGGTGGTATGGCTGTAGATGAGCCCAGGAATATGAAACTAGTCTGGGCAACATGGTGAAACCCCATCTCTGCAAAAAATGTAAAAATTAGCCAGGCCTGGTGGACGTGTAGTCCAAGCTACTCAGGAGGCTGAGGCGGGAGGATGACTTGAGCCCAGGAGGTGAAGGTTGCAGTGAGCCAAGATCGTGCCACTGCACTCCAGCCTGGCCGACAGAGTGAGACCTGTCTCGAAAAAGGAGAAGAAAAATAAAGAGAATATATAACATGATTGCATTTTAGTGACTGTGACTCCTATAATGGGTAAGAAAGGGTCAAGGGGAGGAGAAATAAAAAGGAGTATGAGATGGAGGTTTGAGACACTAAGATAAATCAATTTTATTATGTCATTTTTTTTTCATTCCAGAAACTGTGGAAGTCTCACAATATAGCCTTCTTTTTAATAAGCTTCTAGGTTCCTGTATAGAAAGCAATACTCTTGGTATGTCATCCTCTGTGGCGGAATTCATGATTTCAAAGAGCATCCCTATTGATTTTTCCTTTCTTAGAAGATTAATTACTTCTTTAGGAAGGAGTCATTTATGGCTCAAAGCCAGAGCCCACTACAAAAGTAAGTTACATTTAAAATGTTTTAATATATTGGTTTATAATTTGATTCTCTAACCTAGAATTTATAATATTTAAGATTAGATATTTATATGTATTAAAAGAGCAGTAATACATATTCATATGTAGTGATCTCAACAGATCTGTGCTCTCTTTTGAAGCCTATTGTTTCTCTTCTGTTTGCAATTGCTTTCCTTATTTCCAGTCTTTCCAATTTCCAATCTTTATTTCTTGCACAGTAGCTTGTCCGCTAGAGGGCGAGCAAAGGGAACAAATAACAGGATAGAACCAGTTTGGCATATCTTATAAATAATACAGGCATAAAACAATTGGGTAGAATGAAGTTTAAAGAATATTCATGTTTTTATTTATCTCTGCTGTATCCCTAATTGTTATAACTAAGAATATTCAATAGCAGGTCACATCAGAAACACAAAGGCTGTCATAACAATGCAACATGGTATATGTTTTTCACATGGCTTTTAGTAATAGAACTTTGTTAATCTACTTACAGCTGTTGTTCTCTAACAAATAAGCCTGGAAAATTAGTGCTTTCTCTAGTCCAAGCCACCTCGCAGGTATTTTAGTTAGAAAATAATTCCATGTAGGTTCTAGATCTAGAAAAGAATTGTTTTTTCTGCCTTCATGCAGTAATTTGTCTTCAACTACCATTTCTACCACTGTCATGTATATAACAAATATTTGAGTACCTACTCTGTGTCACCCTGTACCAGATGTGTCAAATATCCTAGCCACTACTACCTGAGCTGGAAGTGTTTTTCAGGTGGCCAGCTGTGATCAGTGTAGCAGGTGGTAACTTTTTTCCCCCAACAAAATGGGAAAGAAAATATTAGGGTACATTACAGGTAGTAAGGTTAATTATTTGATAAAATTTTCATTTCAGTTGCATGTATGCACATATGTATACTGGGTCATTATATAAAATGTGTTTCTTGTAGGTTATAATCAAAAAAAGTTTTGAAAGCTGTGTTTTCTTAAAAAGGGTGATCAGAAATTTAGAGGAAAGATAGAATTGTTTGTTCATAACACCTAATTTCAATTGTGTAGTTATGTTTCAACTCTTTATACTATTTACCTTCAGACTTCTAGAAACCATACACATGCACATATAGGTGTGTGTATGTGATTTTAGTTTCTAGAATTGAAGTTAATGGGAATAATTTATTTTTCATGTAACTGCAACTTGGGGGAGATGCCATCAGAAGGTGTTTATACGCCACAGGAACAAGTATAAGTTCAGATATTTAAATGAGATTTTTATAAATATTTCTACTTTTTAGTTGGAAATAAAATTTTATATTAAAGCATCTAAACTTTATCACTTTAAAAAATTTTAACAACTTTACAGAAGTATAATTCAAATGCCATACAATTCACCCATTTAAAGTATACAAGTCAATGGTTTTGCCGTATCTGAGAGTTGTGTAACCATCACCATAATCAACTTTAGAATATTTTATTCACACCAGAAAGAAACCTCATGTCCATTAGCAGTCACGCCTCATTCCCGCAAATCTATTCAGCCCTAGTAAGAATTACTTGTAGTGATTTTTTTTAGCAGTGCGGTTTTATTTGTTTTTTGTTTTGTTTGTTTGTTTGTTTTTGTGAGACAGAGTCTTGCTTTGTCGCCCAGGCTGGAGTGCAGTGGCCTGATCTCGGCTCACTGCAAGCTCGGCCGCCCGGGTTCACGCCGTTCTCCCACCTCAGCCTTCCGAGTAGCTGGGACTACAGGCGCCCACCACCATACCCGGCTAATTTTTTGTACTTTTGGTAGCGAAGGGATTTAACTGTGTTCACCAGGATGGTCTCAATCTCCTGACCTCATGATCCGCCTGCTTCGGCCACCCAAAGTGCTGGGATTACAGGCGTGAGCCACCGTGCCCAGCCTAGCAGTGTGTTAAAGCAATTAATGCCTGTGTACAGTACAGTATCTTTGTTATTGGAACTTTTCCTTTTATCTAATCACACGTGTTCCTTATTTCATATGCAGTGTAACTTCTGAGACTTATGCAGGTGAGGTTACGGGGTAAAGAGTCGTTTTGGTTTTTAAAGAATGTAACTGAATTATAAAACCATGAATAAAAATGAGTCATTTACAGCCAAATGAGTAATTTATAGACACTGATCAGTCTTCAAAACATCTCATTTTCTAACAACGTTGACATTAAATTATATTGGAACTCCTTTTGGATTTATCTTCAGACATAGCTTAACATTGCAAGAAGAGCCTTTCAGTGGTGTATAACCGTGTCTAGTAGTACTTCATTTGGGACTTAAGGCTGACTTTCTTCAAGGCACTGTTAAGAGTTAGTGCCAGTGCCTTTGTTTTGACTTTATTAAAACTTTTTTTGTTTTAATATTTTTATGACTTTATGGAGATAATTTCACATATCATGAAATTAATTCACTTAAAGTATATAATACATTCACTTTTGGTATAGTCACAGAGTCATGCAGTCATCACCACCGTTTAAATTTAGAACATCTTTAACACCTTCAGAAAAATAAATCTTGTACACATTAACATTTATTCTTCATTCCCTGGTTGTCTCTTCTCTGTCTCCATGAATTTGTCCGTTCTAGACAGATCACATAAATGGAATCATTCAATACATGAGTTTTAGTGACTTTTTTTTTTTTTTTTGAAGACAGAGTCTCACTCTGTCACCTAGGCTGGAGTGCAGTGGCGCAATCTTGGCTCACTGCAACCTCTGCCTCCCAGGTTCAAGTGATTCTCCTGCCTCAGCCTCCTGAGTAGCTAGGATTACAGTTGTGTGCCACCATGCCCAGCTAATTTTGTATTTTTAGTAGAGATGGGGTTTCACCATGTTAGCCAGGTTGGTCTTGAACTCCCAGCCTCAGGTGATCCACCCATGTCAGCCTCCCAAAGTGCTGGGATTACACATGTGAGCCACCATGCCCAGCCATGACTGGCTTCTTAGCCTAGTGTTTTCAAATTTTAATGTTGTAGCATGTATCAATACTTTATTCCTTTTTATTGCTAAACAACATTCTATAGAATGGAATTTGTTTATTCATTGGTTGATGGACATTTGAGTCGTTTTCACTTTTTGGCTATTGTGAATAGTGCTACTTTGAATATTCACATAAGTATTTATGTGTATATATGCATTCATTTATCTTGGGAGAATTGCTGACTCATACAGTAAATCTATATTTAGCTTTTTGCCGAACTGCCAAACTGTTTCCTGAAGAAGCACCATTTTATATTTATATTCCCACCGGCCATGTATGGGATTTCCTAGACATTTCTTTATATCTTCACCAACACTTGTTACTGTGTTTTTTATTTTAGCTTTCCTCCTAGTGGGTGTTAAGTAATATGTCATTACAGTTTTGGTTTTCATATCCCTAATAACTAATGATGTTGAGGACCTTTTCATACAGTTATTGGTCATTCATATATTTTCTTTTGAGAATGTCTATTAAATCCTTTGCCCTCTTTTTTTTGTAAGAGTGTATTCATACATACATACACATGTACATATGCATTTATATACACTCTGGATACAAATCCCTTGTCAGATATATGAATTACAAATATTTTGTCCATCCTGTGAGTTGTCTGTTACTTTCTTGATGGCTTTGCCTTGCTTTCATGCCAGACTAATCAGGAGGAGATTGTCTAGGGACAACAGAGTTGCCTTCCTCATGTTCCTGATTTGTTCTGCCTTGTCCTAAAAATACTGCTTTTCTGTCAGATCTGAGAAGTCAGGAGAGATATGTTATTAGTGTGTCTTTCCATTACTTCCCCCTCCCCCCAAATCAAATGTGAGTATTTTTCTTCTCACATTTCATTTTGAGTGAAAAAAATCATATTAGTAGATTTCTAGTTAATCTAGTTAATTTGTTATTTTCTATTTTTTAATTCTGGTAAGAAAAGTTAAATAAGAATGCATGTAAATTATACCTACCAAAAACTAGTGAAGTTAATGAGTTAACAGTTTGTTGCTCCTGGCAGTGATCTAGGGAGGTGGGAATAGCTAGTGATTAGGAATCCAAAATCTGGAACCAGAAAGTGGGCACCCCAAGGACGGTTAGAGAGCCTGAATGCTTACCAAAAGCCCCTCGTCTATGACATGGGAATAATAGCACCTAATTTCAAAGGTAGCACATTGTCAGATTAAAATGAGGTAAAACCCATGTGTTTATTAGCACATGTACCTGGCACATAGCAGGTCTTCAAAGATTAGCCATTACCCACATTAGAAAGATTTCTTGAAGAAACTTGTTCTAACAAAACAAAACATTTTTAGCAAAATTTACATACAGATTTAAATTGGTTTCAGTAAAATATAATAATATAAAATTGCCTATATATAATTTGGATGTTCTAGAAGTTTTAAAGGTATTTCCCTATATATCACTCCTAATAAGCACCTAAACAATTTAAAGGTTAAATCTCTTCTCTTGAAAAGTGAAGTTTTAAAAACATGAAATGGTGAGTGTGGCTACAACACACAGATCACCTACAGGATGGAAATGTATTTTATGCCTAGTGCTTAGCACAATGCCAGACATTTAGTAGCAACAGTAAATATTGCATAAACTCTAATGGTACTATAAATAACTGTGCTCAAAAATAGTTATTCTGAAATTATCTTGTGTTTACTATGGCTTGAAATAAATGTCGTCTGCCGTAATAAGGCTCAAAAGTCATTTTTCAGAGGTTTTTTTTTTTTTTTAATGTTTCTCACTTTTTTTTTTTTTTTTTTGAGATGGAGTCTCACACTGTCACCCAGGCTGGAGTGCAGTGGCACAATCTCGGCGCACTGCAACCTCCACCTCCCAGGTTCAAGTGATTCTCCTGACTCAGCCTCCCCAGTTGCTGGGACTACAGGCACCCACCACCACACCTGACTAATTTTTGTATTTTAGTAGGGATGGGGTTTCACCAAGTTGGCCAGGCTGGTCTCGAACTACTGACCTCAAGAGATCCACCTGCCTCAGCCTCCCAGAATGCTGGGATTACCGGCATGAATCACCACGCCCAGCCCTTCTCGCTTTTTATTTAATGTCTCAAAAACACTTTACAAAGAATAATGTGAAATATACTAGGATAAGCTATCATGTAATTTGTTAATCTAATTCTAATGTGAAGGTGTATTCTGTGTGAGTAATTATCACTTATAGGTATTTCAGAAATCTAGGTTTTTACCTATTGGGTTTTAGTAAAGTTTGACCTATTATTTGATTTTTCAGGTGCTCTTTCCTTGGGTTGCTACCCACCACTGGAAGGAAATTTATACCGAAAACTTCTTCTAATTCCATCTTATTTATCTGAGATTGAAATGCTCTTAGCTATTGAAATCTTCATGGTATCTAATGCTAGTAGTATTCAGAGTCCTGGAACTTCTACACAGATACTGCAGATAGTTTTGAAAAGGTTGGTTGACATAACTTTAACTGCATTCTGAATGTAGATCTTGGCTCCCTACTCCCACCCTAGGATGTAAATGTTTTATGTGTTTTTATATATACATATATATTTATGTATATATTTATATGTGTACTTTGTGTGTATATTGCAAACTCTGGTGTCATTTAAATTGAGAAAGGATTAGACCTGTTTGAGGCTTAAAACCAAACAAGTTAGTAGCATTCAGTAAACATTTTAGCAACTTCAAAGATATAGTTAAATATTCAAAGAGATGGATCCTCTTTAGGTACCAGCCTTTCTTGTGTTTAGAGATCAGTACCTATAAAAATCTCTAGTCAACTCAAAAGATAAAAGGACTAGGGTCTAAAAGGGAAATACGTGATCATTTATTAGGTTCAGCCAAGAATACCATTGAAAATAAAGCCATCAGCCTAGTTTCTATATTTTACAATGCTATATATGCATAAATATTATAAAGTAGATACTGTCCCAGAGTGACACCCTTTCATGTAATTTTGTTTGGAATCCTAGAATTTAGGCATACAGTACATGGTGTGCCTAAATGGTAGTAGGCCATATGATTTCTCGTCAGCCTTATCCAGGAAACTTGGAATATAACGATCTCTTGGGAATCCTGTTTTAGAGCTTCTTGACAAGAATTTTGCTTTAGTTTACAGGTGTGACAAACCAGATCCTCTGGTTGAATATTACATTAGTTATCTATTGCTGTGGAATAAATTATCCCTGGACCTAATGGCTTAAAACAGCAAATAGTATCTTAGTATCTGTGGGTCAGAAATTTCAGAGAGGTTTAGCTGGATTGTCCTGGCTCAGGGATTTTCATGTGACTCAGAGTTTCTCCACATAGTTGGAGTCAGGGTGTTGTCAGAAACTTTAGTCACCTACATGATAGCTTACTGGAGCTAGAGGATCGTTTTCCTTGATGACTCACTCAAATACCTGTTGGGTGGAAGCCTCAGTTTACCACATGGGCCTCTCCATAGGTTGGTTAAGTGTCTTCATGACATGACTGACAGCTAATTTCTCCCAGAATAAGTGATCCAAGAAAGAAAAAGCAAGGAGGAAACTGCAGGGTCTTTTGTGACCTATATCAAGCAAGAACTGTAAAGAGTCTGAGATTTTACCCTATTTGCAAGCTATAAGCTAACCTGCCACAGTTTCATAGATGGTAGCATAAGAGACAAGACTCCTGTGTTGGAGACAGAGGAATTTATTATTTGTGGTACGGCAAACAGCATGATTATCTACATATTTGCATCATTTCCTCTTGCTCCTAAGTCCCATAGATGGGCCCACATGGATACCTACATATGCCATGAGTTCTGTAACAGGAGAGGAGTGCCCAGCTTAGGAAACCCAAATCTTTTATGAGTAATAAGCATGCCTGCCCTTTGCTTTGCAGGGAGGTACTATCTCCATCATCTAAGACTGTGAGCAAACCTGCCCTTTGCTCCAGAAGGAAAAACTATCTTTATCTTTCAAGGTTGTTCACTATATAATCCTGGTAATTTAGAACAAAGGGTAGGCAGTGACTCTTGCAAAACTTCACAGACTCAAGAGACCCATGGAGAGTTGTCATCCAACATCCTAGTATCCAAAGTTACATACTGTCACTTCTGCTCTCCTTTGTTGTAGGTGAGTCTTTTGGTCCAGCCCACACTTAAGGGGAGGAGAATTAGGAAGTAAATTATTTTAGTTCCACCTTCAAAAAAACCCACTAAAAGTCACCTTTTTTCTTATAGTTCTTTTTTTTTTTTTTTTCAGAGTGCTTCCTTATTTACCACTGTGCAGTATGGTGGATAAGGCATCTAGGCTCCCCATCATCCTAATGAGGTCATGGTTTTCTCATAGCTTTCTATTCCCCACACACATGCAACTTCTTTATTTATTTCTTGAATTTGAAAGGTATTTGTAACCATAGTGCATAACTAGTGGCATACCTAAATCTTTGATTTTGTCCAAGCCCATATATTTTCTCTATTGTCATTATCATGCTAAGCCCTGCCTTGTTACATTTACCTCTCTCTATGAGAGAGAATTGCATTCGTCTTTAGACTTATTTAAACTGCACATGGTTGGCATGTGCACCACCTACCAGATTCCCGGGCACCTCTTTCTAAGCTAGAATGTACTAAAAGGCACCTGACCAGTCTTTCCTCTCTGTGACCGCTGGTTCCTGTTTCAAGTGCAAGTCCTCACTCTTGTCACTCTGGACCACACTGTGATGTTAATGCAGATAGGCTCCTACTCAGAACTTGCTGCTGGGCCCTGTAGATACCAAGAGTAGGAAGCAGTGAACACAAAGAAAAAAGTGATGCTTTATGTAACAGGCCACATCTCTATTTTAAATAGTTCCCATTCCCTACCCCAGAGGAAAAACTGACATAAGGTGGAAATTTTATGCAAGTCAATGCAGTGACAATTGATTGCAGATGGAGCTGGTAGAAAAATTATTAGAAAAATTAATTCTAGCACTTAAGGAAGCACCCTAAATCAGGATTGAAGAAAATAACCAGAAATATAATAAAGCCCCTATAGCTATACAATTTGTTACCAAACGTTAGCTACATATTAAGTATTTCCTTATAACTAAAAATAGTCAATATCAAAGTAAAACTAACATGTGAACGTTAATTCTAAACTGGATTACATTTAGTATTGTATGCATTCTCATGAAAAGATACAGGTAATTAGCTGTGTTCTAGATCAGTATTTTTCAAACTGGGTTGCAGACTATTTGTGTGGTGAAATCAATTTAGGGTGTTACAACTAGCATTATTTTTAAAATCGGGGTTTTTGTCATCAGGGTAAGTCTTGTTTTGTGAAATTTACTTTTTATGTATGAAGGTATATACTGGGCCATAATATGTCTTTTTGTGGACAGAGTCTTGCCCTATCACTCAGGCTAGAGGGCAGTAGTGCAATCATAGCTCACTGCAACCTCAACTTCCTGGGCTCAAGCCATCCTCCCACCTCAGCCTCCTGAGCAATTGGGACTACAGGTGCACGTCATCATACCCAGCTAGTTTTTAAATTTTTTGTAGAGACGAAGGTCTCACTGTGTTGCTCAGGCTGATCTTGAGCTCCTGGCCTCAAGTGATCCCCTCAACCTGAGCCTCCAAATCACTCAGATTATACCACTACGCCTGACCAAAATGCCTTTCTTACTGTGGGTCATGATCAAAAAAGTTTGAAAGCCACTTTTAGAAGAATATGGTGAAAAGACGATCGTAGCTTAGTACCAGTAAATGTAAATGACTATCTTTTGAAGAAACTATATAGCTTATCTTTTTTAAGAGTTTCTGACTTTATGAGGTGTTCATTTTATAGGTGTGAAGACAACCAGTCTCGGAGCAATGATGATTATCAAGCTGCAGTAGAAAGGTTAATTATGGCTGCTCGTATATCAGATCCAAAGCTTTTCGTTAAACATATGACTGTCAATGTTAATAAGGAACAGGTTTATAGTTTGGAACATTGTTCTGCCCTGAAATGGTTAAAAGAGAATATGAAGTGGGCTGGAAAAGTTTGGCTTTTCAGTAACCATTAGTTAATAAAGTCTGCTTTTTTTTTTT
>NW_012116755.1:720680-725215 GCF_000951035.1 Colobus angolensis palliatus
AAGTGGGCTGGAAAGGTTTGGCTTTTCAGTAACCATTAGTTAATAAAGTCTGCTTTTTTTTTTTTTTTTTTTAGTTCAAGTAATCATTGTTGAAAATAAAGGCAATAAAAATAGACAGTTTTCACCATATTCAGCTCTTTGACTTTATTGACTTACAGCAAGTTAATAGTTCTAAAGCCCTAAACATTTTTATTGATACATAATTTTCAGTGAGTTTATTCACACAGAAAAGTGACTTTTCAGATTACTTTTTGACTTTAAAAGAAACTAAGCATATTAAATCCCAATTTATTCTGAAATCCAAAACTGAATACTGTGCAGCATTTAATAAGAGGGAGACATAACAGGGAAAATATACAAGCAGGTAACTGGAGTTTTCAGAAAAACATTTAGGGGTATGAAATAGGTTTAGTGTGTACTCAGTCCAGTCTCTAAAGCTATACTACATCTGTAATCAAGAATAATAATATAATATTGAAAATGAATACAAAAATTCAGAATACTTTCTGAATTACACCAAAAAAGTTTAAATTACCCTCAGAATGGTTTTCCTTTCATGTATCTTAGAATACTAGATGAGTTTTGAAAATTTATGTGCATTACACTAGATAAGACACAAATATACCCAAAACTTAATTATCTAAACAAGGATTCTTCCTTCCAAACCAATTTAGGAAGTTAAAACTCTTCTGAAGTTATATTCAGAATCTATATCACATTCTCCAAGGTGGTAGTCCTCATCTTTGATAATTTGAACCATAATTTAAAATTGTTTAGATTTTTAAAAGTGTGAATAAGGTGAGTAGTAAGTTGTAACTAAGGGGACTGAAAGTATTTTTTTTTTTTCCTGAGAAAGGGTCTTACTCTGTGCCCAGGCTGGAGTGCAGTGGCATGATCGTGGGTCATTGCAGCCTCAACCTCCCGGGCTCAAGTAATCTTCCCATCTCAGCCTCCCATGTAGCTGAGACTACAGGTATGCACTGCCATGCCCGGCTAATTTTTGTTTTTTTTTTGTTGTTGTTGTTTTTGTTTTGAGATGAGGTTTTGCTATGTTGCCTAGGCTGGTCTCAAACTTCTGGACTCAAGCTATCTGCCCACGTTGGCCTCCCAAAGTGCTGGGATTACAGGCACGGGCCACCGTGCCCGGCTGGACCAAAAGTATTTCTTAAGGGAGTTCACAAAATATGGTAAATAGCAGCATCATTGGAATAAGTCTGTAACATCACAAGACTAGGGAGGATAAATCCTAGCTCTTGCCAAAATGCCTGATTACTATGGATGAAATGTAGAATGAATACTATCACAAATGGGATATGGGGAAGTGAGGCAGGTGGCGTCAAGAAAGATACCCGGTTCTTTTTTTTTTATTATTTTTTTGAGATAGAGTCTTGCTCTGTCGCTCAGGCCGGAGTGCAGTGGTGCGATCTCTGCTCACTGCAAGCTCCACCTCCCAGGTTCACGCCATTCTCCTGCCTCAGCCTCCCAAGTAGCTGGGACTACAGGCGCCCACCACCATGCCCGGCTAATTTTTTGTATTTTTAGTAGAGATGGGGTTTCACTGTGTTAGCCAGGAGGGTCTCAATCTCCTGACCTCGTGATCCTCCCCTCAGCCTCCCAAAGTGCTTGGATAGATACCCAGTTCTTTAGTATGAAGGAACTGGGTGACTATAACCTGCCATTACTTCAGTGGAGCACCTAGGAAATGAATCAGGTTTGGAGATCATTTTGAAGCACCTTTGAAAACAAGGGGAGAATAGAAAGTGCGCAATTGATAGATTAGTCATTTCTACAAATGATAACTGAAACCCTAAGAAAGGAATTAGAGAAGTATGTGACCTCTGAGATGCTGGTGGCAAAGATGTATTAGGATGAAGTTGCAGGAGGGAAAGGATGATAAATTAAGCTTTTAGGAAAAATGGGATTGGATGGAATGGTTTACAAGTGTCTGGACTGGTTTCTAAAGACAAGTTAAGACCTTATTGCTGGAACAAATAGAGGCATTTTTACTTGTCAACAGTGCCAAAAGATAGAAAAGGGAAAGGAGCGTTAATCATTGCTGGGTGTGAGGTGTCAAAGCCCTGACAAGAAAAAGTGTTGGCTCTTGAGTAGTAAGAAGAATACTGGCAACAGTACAGGTTTGAAAAGGAAGTTTCATTAGATAGGTAGAATGCTGCAGAAGGATGCAGCAGGGCACTTCAGCAAGAGAGGACTGAGCTCGCCACAGTAGAGTTTTCCTTAGGAGTATTTATAGACCTTTGAGCAGGAGCTTAAGGGTAATTTGGACCATATTAGCCATGTAGAAAATGATAAATGATTATATTTGTAGACATTTTGGTGCCTTGATGTTAGCAAGGGTTGCACAATGAGTTTTGACATGCATGCATTTGGAAATGTGTAGAAATTCTAGTTACTTACAAATTTTGGGGAAAGAAGCCTGGTATCAGATGCCAGGTTTTGATAATGGGGAAGTCTAATTACTTCTAAATTCCTCAGGTAAGGAGTTTTGCCTGCAGACGGTCTGCTTGATGGCCACCAGGTGATCTTTGCTCTCCTCATTTTCCCCCTGACAGATATCTTGGTCAAATCTTTGACCCTTTCTATTCCCTCATGACCCTGTGTACCTGCTGCCTATTATGGCTTCAAGAAAGGGAAAACGGCACAGTGAGGAGGGGTGTCAGGTCTGTCTGGCTGCTTTCTGCTGAAAGGGAGCATTGAGGGGATAAGTCATGATTTTCCCTTTCTTGCTCTCTGTCATGAAGGGTTATGAAAAACTTGTTTTGGGGACAGGAGACACCAGATTCCATCAAGAGGCCCCATATAAGTGGAAGTTGCTGTTGCAAGCTGGTATTGGGATTACATAATCATCTGTAGGTGGAATCATTGTAATCTGGAAGATAGAAACTTAATGAGAGCATTAAAGAAGCAGGGAACAAATACCAGAAGAAGAAGAAGAATGAGGAATAAAGGTCCAAGGAATGGGAGAAGCCAGGTGATTTTTGGAAACCAATTAGTAAGGATTTTGGCCCAGTTTGGGTTACTTTGAGAAAGTGTGTGTAGCCATTTGGTTTGTTTGAAAATCTCTCAGACGTTAGTTTCCACTTCTCCAGACATATTAATGTAGGTGCAACACATTTTGTTGATGACAGCACAGATGACTCCTTGTTCAGATAGGAGGTAATCTAGCACTCTTCTGTTATCAAAAACCATTCCTGCTAGTGAGGTTAAAGACTTCTCTAGTGGTGATAGATTTGTGCTAGTTTTTGCTAAGCTATTTTGAGGGAGGCAGTAAGTTCCCATAGTGTGATTTCATGATAAGTACAACCTCCCCAAGGGGTGAGAGTTGTGATGATTCTAATAACTACAGCAATAAGTCCTAGGACCCTTTTTCTTCTAGAATGGAATTCTAGATTGGAAGTTATGTTTAAGACAGTGATTTGGGCAGGAGCTATTGTACCCAGAGTACAGTCATCATAACGAAGAGAATTATCAAGTTGGGATAGGGCCAAAGCTTGAAAAGGATTTAAATAATTAATAGCAGTGCCACAAAACCATAAGAGTCCAGGAGGGGGAGGTAATACATTTTTGAGGCTTCTTGGACTAAGAGGGCCACCACTGCTAAGGTTCTTAAGCCATCCCTGGGATACTAGGTCTAAAGTTTTTTTAAAAATATGCCATAGGGGCCAGGCACAGTGGCTCACACCTGTAATCCCAGCACTTTGGGAGGCCAAGGCGGGCAGATCATGAGGTCAGGAGTTCGAGACCAGCCTGGCCAACATGGTGAAACCTTGTCTCTACTAAAAATACAAAAATTAACTGGGCGTGGTGGTGCGCACCTGTAATCCCAGCTACTCAGGAGGCTGAGGCAGGAGAATCACTTGAACCTGGGAGGCAGAGGTTGCAGTGATCCAAGAGCACGCCATTGCACTCCAGCCTGAACAACAGAGTGAGACTCCATCTCAAAGAAAAAATAAGTGCTATAGGGCACTTAGAGGGCCCCCCAATCTTGGGCTAAGACTCCCAAAGCTATTCCCTTTTGTTCATGTACATACAAAAAGGCTTAGTCAGATCTGGTAGGGCTGAGGTCAGGGCTGAGATTAAAGCCTGTTTGAAAGTGTTTAGAGCATGTTTGATATCATTAGTCCAGAATAGAGGCTGTTCCTCAGTTCCCTTGAGGGCTTCATATAAAGATTTTGCTATTAACCTGAAGGAAGGAATCCATATTCTGCAAAACCAAGCCTTACCCAAAAATGACTGAAGCTGTTGTTTACCAAAGTTGTAATGTTTAAGATCTTTACAAGCACTACAAAGGCTTTTTCACTGGGAATTAAAATAAGACCCCAGAAGATGGCCGAATAGGAACAGCTCCAATCTCCAACTCCCAGCGCGAGCGACACAGAAGACCAGTGATTTTTGCATTTTCAACTGAGGTACTGGGGTCATCTCACTAGGGAGTGCCGGACAATCGGTGCTGGTCAGCTGCTGCAGCCTGACCAGCGAGAGCTGAAGCAGGGCGAGGCATCGCCTCACCTGGGAAG
>NW_012116755.1:730724-736860 GCF_000951035.1 Colobus angolensis palliatus
GTTATACCTGATATAAATGATGAATTGATGGGTGCTGACGAGTTGATGGGTGCAGCACACCAACATGGCACAAGTATACATATGTAACAAGCCTGCACGTTATGCACATGTACCCTAGAACTTAAAGTATAATAATAAAAAAAAATAATAAATAAAATAAAACTACAGATCTAAAAAATAAAAAATAAAATAAGACCCCAAAATTTAACCCTTTGTGTGGATATTTGTACTTTAGAAGGAGATACTTTGTACCCACAATTAGCAAGTTTGTTTAGTACTAATACTGCATTTTGGTTTGGAATAGCCTTGTTAGGACTATAGATTAGTAGGTCGTCCACATACTGAAGTAGATTGCTATCTGGGAGAAGCTGCAGGGGCTCTTTTAGTGAAGTGTTAATACAGCTAGAAGGTGGGGCCTTAGCTGTAAATTAGCTTGTAGTTTTGTAAATCACAACCTAATGGAACAGGGCAGCTTGGCTGAAAAAGAGTAGAGAAATAGCCTTTCATTTTACAAGGGAGTGGTGGTGTGAAACAGCCTCATTGGGGTTTTCCATCAATATCCATGAGGAAAATGGAGGAATGGCACATTGGGCCATAGTAAATGTTTAAAGCTGAATAACTGTCCATTGTACCCATGAGTAATATTACCTGTTGTTCAGCCACAGTCAGATTTGCCCTGGGCTCATCCACTGAGATGGAAAAGACAGGGCCATGGATGGCTTCAAAGGCCCCATCTAGAGGATAGATGACTGACATTTCAGAGGCTTGATCATAATCCAGGAATAGAATTAGAGGTACTTGCCCTTGCCCTCACCCTCGTTCTACAGGATCCCCTTGTTAGGTTGGTGAGATTGTGGCTGTCATAGCCTAGAAGGAAGAGGTGGCCCCCCTTCACAAGGGAGGGACACTCACTCTTCCAATTTGCAGTGAGGACAGGGTCCCAGGGATGACTTGCAACCTGGAGGTTTGGGACATTCTCAACTTCAGTGTCCTTGATTTCTGCAGTGATGACAGGCTCCCATTCTGTTAGTGTTATAGGGATGAGCCTTGGGGTTATTGGCTAATGAAAAAGAATGTGCCAATGTTATCTCAGTATAATCAGCTTGGTGACAGCAATTTTCCTCCTCCAATTCAGCCTTCTTTTTTTTTTTTTTTTTTGTTTCCTCCTGGTTATTGAAAACCTTAAAGGCTGCTTTTAATAAAGTACAAAAGGGAGTCTGTGGTCCTTGCTCTAATTTTTGGAGTTTTTGTCTGACGTCTGGGGAAGGCTGACTTACAAAATGTATGGCCAGAAGGTATTGGCCCTCAGGGCTTTCAGGGTCTAAATTTGTATATTTATGCATGGCCTCCATCAGTCTAGCTTGGAAAAGGGCTGGGTCCTTGGTCCTGAGTGATCTATCATAATTTAGAAAAATTAACAGGTTTTATTACAGTCTTTTTCATTCCTTCCAACAAACATGTTATCATATAATCTTCTCTGCCCCTGTCTCTGTTTGGGCTGGCATTCGCAGCGTGGTATTGCCAATTGGGTTCTGTGTTGGGGACAGCTTCTGCCCCGCCTCTGTTATTAGGATTGCCAACATGAGCTTCATCTGCCCAAACTCGAGCTAAAGACCGTGATTTTTCTTCGTGGGAACAGCAAATAGTTAATACCACAAATGTGTCTTGCCAGGTTAACTCAAAGGCAATAAAGCCCGAAATTCTTGAATGAACTTAGAGGGATCCTGGCTAAATGAACCCAACTGGGATTGAATTTGCCAAAGATCAGACAATGGAAAAGGGACATGAACTCAAATTGTTCCCAAATCTCCGTTTGCCACCTTGTGGAGAGGCAAAACGTTTGGGGGATTTTCTGAGGACTCTGTACTAGTGGCATATGTAACTCCTGTGCGAGTATGTGAGGGTGAGAAAGTATCTGGATGGTAGGGGGCAGGGGTTGATTGGGGCATGGAGCAGATGGCAAGGGGTACACAATGAGTTTTGACATGCGTGCATTATGGAGATGTATAGAAATTCTAGTTACTTTTAAATTTGGAGGGAAGAAGTCTGGTACCAGATGCTGGCTTTAGATAACAGGGAAGTCTAGTTAGTTCTAAATTCCTCAGGTAAGGAGTTTCTGCCTCAGGATGGTCTGCTTAATGGCCACCAGGTGATCTTTGCTCGCAATTCTATTTGCTTGATTTCATCTGTGGCAGTTTCTGGGTGCGGGGGTGGGGGAAATCAAAGTTATAGGAACAAAATAAAACCAACAGTAAAACTTTCATGCTGACTGGAGAATGGTTAACGTTTAAAAATAGGTGTTGAATGGGCCAAAGCCAAACAACGCAAGCCGGAAAAGAAATGTTTAAAAGTTGGCTATATTTATTTATACAAGGAAAACCAAAAGAGATAATTAAATGAGACTTTTAAAATTCGGGGCTCTCCACTGAGGGTTGTCCCCGGGCGCCAGCTCCGGGAGTTCGGCAGAGGCTCGTCCCCTGCCAGGGCGTCTGGGGCAAGGAACCGCAAGGCGCATGCGCGTCCTCCGGCAGCCGCTTTCCCCTCCTTCCCCAAGATCCAGCGCGTGCTCGGTTGCCCTTCTCCGTTCCCTGCGGACCCTTGCGTCAGGACCCGCCACCTGCCGGCCCATCATTTTCCGAGTCCCTGCAGCCTAGTCGGAGTGCTCGCTCGCGCCTCCTAAAGCTTTCAGCCGAGCGCGCCGAGACCCCTGAGGGCGGCCGGTAAGAAGGCGGAGGGGCGGGGGCCTCAAAGCGTGCGGGGAAGGTGCAGCAGTCGCTAGAGTGCTGACGTCAGCTAGAGGCAGGGCACCGCGGAAGGTTGAATCCACGCCCTGGCTGCGCGCAGGCGCTGTAGGGGGAAGGCCTGGCACGCTCCAGCCAACCAGGGCGTCACCTGCAGCCCGTCCCTCTGCCCGGGCTTGCCTCCAGCGCTCTGCCGCCGTCCGAGCGGGGAGGGTGTTGGGGGCAGGTGGAGCCGGGAGGGTCCAGCTGAGAATTCGGGGTTAGGGGCTCAGAGAGCCCTGTGGCTAGGAGCCCGTCAGAGCCTGTCGCCCACTGGTGCGAGGGCAGGTGGGAGCGCGTGGCCGTGCGTCGCGCGTTGGTTGGCCGGCTGACGCCCCGGTGCGCATGCGCGGCCGAACAACCCTGCGGGCGGAGCGACTGTCCTCTCTCCTGGTGTACTGGGTGGGAGGTGGAACTGGTCGGACAAAGCCCTCGCGTCGGACCCTTGCCAGAACTGTAAGGAGCAAGAGGGGAGGGACTCAGGTGGTGCATTCATGCTCCTCTCAGGGTGGGAAGCAGGGTCAGAGGGGAGTGCTCTAACTTTTGAACTGAGGCGGTGCCGGGAGCGGCAGTATCCGCATCACGTCTACATTTTAACTTGCTTTGAAATGAGAACGCAAAGAAGATTTAGGTTTTATTGTTTCTGACTTGTATTTTACCGAGGTCTTTGGTTTACGGGAAATTGTTACCTACTAAATCTCATATAGCAAGAGATTGAGAAAAGAAAGCTACAGAATCTAGGCTAATTTATCTGATAGCATTTCCTGCTTTTGCTCTTTTTGCCTTTTCCCCCTACTCTACGAAGTACATATTCAACTGAAAAGCCATGAAAATTGCCGCTGTTATCCCTCCTTGATGTAACAAACTGCTTTCAGAAACCTTACAGGACAGTCACTAAAGGAAGTCACAGTTGAAATGAGAGTGGCATGATATTAATTTTGTTGGAATAAATTACTTTCAAATAAAAGTTGTGCCAAATGGTCAAAGCTCAATCCTGGGAGCTCTATTTGGCACACACTGTTATTCTTTCTATGTTAGTTGAAAGTGATTTAAGCAAAACAAAACCGTTTTTCGTGTACTCTTCCATAATTTGGATTTTTCACCGATTTACGTATCTTTCCTCCAAATTTGGTTTGAAACTGCACAGATTTAATGCCTCAGCACAGATTTTAGGTAAAATTTGAAATTTTCATTTTATGAAACAGAAGCTAGTATCACTATTAAGTAGATTTAAGTAGTCATTTACCATGGTTTGTAAATAAATTGTATCCTTCCCGGTCCTCTGCCCCCTTCCAGGAAAGGCACCATTTCCTTCGAGAAGACCTTCCTGAGTGCTCCCCGTCCCATTCTAAGTGTAGCGTTTGGGAGTTTCTCATATTCTGTGCATGTTGGTATTATTGCATTTACTGCGTTTATAGTTATCTGCTTGTGTCTATTTTTACACTCCCCCCTCCCTCTAAAAGTATTTTCAGTGTTAGAATTGTCTTAATATTTTTCTAGTCCCAATGCTTTACGCAGGACCTGGCCCATAAGTGATGATGAATGGGTGAGTTAAAGACTCAGTACGTCTTCCAAGTCTGATTAAGACAGTGCAACCTCTTTAGTTATTTTATAGCATTTTCCATGTGGAAGTATAGTGGGCTAAGTGCAGTATGGACAGAAACCACCTATGTAACAATTTGTCTGAAGAGGAGAAGCCTGCAGTTGATGTGGATGCCCTGGGCTTTTGGAGCTAGTGTCTGAATGAGAGCACCCAACTCTACTCTGAAGCAATGTGTCTTCAGTCAGCTGATAGTAACTTGATTTTCTGTGTAGCTAGTCCTGAGAGAGTAAGAACATTATATCTGAATCTTCTAATTGTCTTAGCATTTATAATCTCAAAGTAAATGTACAGATTGACATTCTAGTTATCAGGCCTTCTAATTTAGCTTTCCCAAGGTCCGCCTATATCTGTTTGAAGTGATAAAATTGGGTTCTGTTCTTACAAAGTTGAAGACTAATCCAAGATCTGGGCGTTAGGAAGAGGCAAGCAGCCATGTCTGCCAACCTGCTGGACTCTAACATTGTCTCTACTTAGAATTTTGTTTTTTTAGTCTGAAAAGTACGTAAACCATACAGGAAACCAAGAACTAATTCAAGCAAAAACTTGAAATCCTCCTTTGATTTTTAGCATAAATTGGGTAGCTAAAAATCCAAGTTTGTATTAAATAATTATTTTTAAAGAATTAAAGCTTAAACATTAACAGATGCCCCAGAATCCTCTTTGGTGATAGAATCAGGATTCCCTAATACAGTGGTTCTCAAACCTGAGTGTGCGTCAGAATCCCTGAGAGTATGTTGAAACAGATTCCTGGATCCCACCCAGTTTGATTCTGCAGGACTAGGATGGGACCTGATAATTTGCATTTCTCATGAATGTTGTTGCTGCTTTGAAAACCACTGCCCTAAGAGTTCTTTCTCTCCTTCCTACCCTATCCCTTTCCTCTTTTCCAAAACTGGATCCTGATCTGTCACTTAGTGTTCAGAGCCCATTCTTAAATAAAAGCTTATAGGAAATACTCAAAAGACTCATAGGACTCAGTTGTTCATTCTTATTCTTAAACAGAACAAGAAAATATATTTTTAATTTTTTCCAATGATTTGTATAAGAAGTGATCATCTTAGAGCAATAATTTTGTTTAATGGATAGCAGAATTATTAACTGAATATATTTTTATGTATATAGGCATTTTCCTCTAGAAATATGAATTGGCTACCATTGTGGGAGAGAGGAGAGTTGCTGGAAAAAGGAAAAGTCACATTCCCTCTCATTTCTCCTCTATTGCTCTCTCATTGTTTCTCCATGCCCCAGAACACTGTCTTCAAAAAGTCAGTATTAATTCATAAAAAGACAATTCCCACAGCACAATATAACTTTATTATACTCACTTTAGGTTTTTATTTTGAAGAGAGAAATGCTACTTCAGTCAAAACTTGTGTTTTTATTGGTTAGCAAGTGCTAACTTTTATCTGTAAAAATAAACAACTAGCTACTTTTTAATTCTGATGAATTAAAAGTATTTTTCTAGAGAAAAATTTGTGAAATTAGATTATTCATTTGTACTTTTTAAACTCTAGCCTTGGCAAAATTGTCTACTACCTTGTATTTTTTAAGACCTTCAGACATTGACTCCTTATTGTGATAATTGTGACTTTTTTCAACAAAGTTTTTCAAAATTTGTTTTCAAATAAAGTGTTGTATTTAACTGCATGTTTGAGCAATATGTTACCCGACATTAGGTGGAAAAAAGAATTATGCCATTTTTAAATATACTGTGACATAATAATAGTTGCAACTTTTTTTTTTTTTTTTTTTT
>NW_012116755.1:736910-749787 GCF_000951035.1 Colobus angolensis palliatus
CTTTACATATCACTAAAGCCTTTTTTTTTTTTTTTTTTTTTTGAGACAGAGTCTTGCTCTGTCACCCAGGCTGGAGTGCAGTGGTGCGATCTCTGCTGACTGCAAGCTCCGCCTCCCGGGTTCTCGCCTTTCTCCTGCCTCAGCCTCCCAAGTAGCTGGGACTACAGGCGCCCGCCACCACGCCCGGCTAATTTTTTGTATTTTTAGTAGAGACGGGTTTCATCGTGTTAGCCAGGATGGTCTCGATCTCCTGATCTCGTGATCCATCCGCCTCAGCCTCCCAAAGTGCTGGGATTACAGCCGTGAGCCACCGCGCCGGGCCAATAGTTGCAACTTTAATGAATTTTTTAATTGCTAAATGTGGCTAAATCCCTTATGCATATTATTTTACTTAAGCTTCACAAAAATTCTATGAAAAAGATAGCCCCTACTTTCATAAGTGATGTATCCCTGAAAACACGTACACAAAGTCAGATGTGGGATTCCACATCCAGAGCGCTTAAACATCATTATTAGGTTCTAAATTAGATTTCACCTTTTAGAAAAGTCTTACTGAATATTTCTAGCATTTTGTCTGTGTCTTTCCACTATTTTATCTTAAATGTGCTGTCCAGATAACTTCAGTCCAGTGAGCATCAGATACAGACTAAATAGCAATATAGATGTCATTTTCTCATTTGTATTTCATTTCATATTCTTTATTACTAGTATTAGAATTGTAATTTTTCTTTTTTATAAAGACAAAAATTCAATAAAATATTCACTAATTTCATTGACTAATTTGTACTCCTGTCTAGCAGATTAGCATTGTGTTAGCTCAGAGTATTCTTTCGGTTAATGAAAACTTAAGATTCAGAATTAAAAGGCAGTTTGGGGCGGGGACAGAATGTTTATATATATCCACATGTTTCTGCTGTAATGCCATACTTGCATTCCTGGAAATCCTGACATGCTGCCAAACAATAAGCAAAAGTAACAGTTTGTGGAGAAAAAACACAACACTCAAAACTGAACAAACTTTTATAAGAGCCCTAACAAAAACCCTTACCCTAATAAACATACTAGTACAATTAAATCTAGTTTAGACCAGTTTTGTCAAGATTAACATTCTAATCTAGGAGTAGCTTTATTTATCTATCCATTTTTTTTTAAGACTTAGAAATCTCTAGCTTTTTCATTTATCCTAGCACATTGCCAGATGGTTTGATAAAGTGGGAAATGTAGCCAGACATGAACCCACTAAACATCTGCTTCTTAAACCAAAAAAAAGAACTACCAAGAGATTTTTTTTTTAAAGGTCTTTACATATCACTAAAGCCTTTTTTTTTTTTTTAATTGTAGAAAGACTGATCACTTCAAATCAGTAATATGTTGAGGGAAAAATGCATATATAATGTCTTTCCGCTGTTGACCAATTGCACATAAGCTGATTCACATTAAATGTTTTGAGGCTGGACACAGTGGCTCAGGCTTGTCATCGCAGCAGTTTGGGAGGCTGAGGAAGGAGGATCACCTGAGGTCAGGAGTTTGAGACCAGTGTGGCCAACATGGAGAAACCCCATCTCTACTAAAAATATAAAAATTAGGTGGACGTGGTGGTAAGTAACTGTAATCCCAGCTACTTGGGAAGCTGAGGCACGAGAATCACTTGAACCTGGGAGGCAGAGGTTGCAGTAAGCCAAGATCATGCCACTGCACTACAGCGTAGGCGACAGAGCAAGACTCTGTCTCAAGAAAAAAAAAAAGAAGAAATGTTTTGGTGTTACGACAGACTTTTCTTAACCATCTGTGTTATTTAAGGGATGAGGACTCCAGAAGGTAACGTAACTTGCCCTTGCTCACACAGTCACTGAAGATGTGAAGATCTGAATACAGATCTCAAGCTCCCTGCCTTCCTTTCCAAACCATTGTGCAAACTACCTACTTTGACAGTCCCATTACCTGTGTTTAGATCAGCACAGTCCAATAAAAATAGAATGTAAGCCTTAGATATAGTTTAAAATTTTCCAAAAACTAGATGTTTTACTTTTTAAAAAGTAAAAGTGAAATTAATTTTAATGAATTATAATTTCAACACATAACCAATATGAAACATTATTACTGAGCTACTTTCCGTTCTTTGTACTAAATCTTTTAAATCCAGTGGGAGGTATTGAGGATAGGAGAGTGTATGGGTTTGGCACCACGGGGTGGATAGGCAAAACAATTTGACTGATAAGGTGCAGATCCTGAACCTGTAAGACTTGTCCGGTTTTTGGACAGGTAAAATGGACTTGTAAGGAGAGTTTGTAGGCTTTAAAAGGCCATGCTGTAATAGGTGAGTGATAACAGGCTTTAATCCTTTTAAAGTGTGCTGTGGGATGGGATATTGGCGTTGAGCAGGGTAAGAGTGATTAGTTTTTAATGGGATGGTAAGCGGTGCATGATCGGTCATCAAGGAGGGAGTAGAGGTGTCCTATACTTGTGGATTAAGGTGGGGAGACACAAGGGGAGGATGTGAAGGCGGCTTTGAACTGGGGAAAAGGCTGGCAATGAGGTGTGGCTGTAGCCTAGGAATAATCAGGGAAGCAGATAATTTAGTTAAAATGCTTCGACCTAATAAGGGAACTGGGCAGGTGGGGATAACTAAAAAGGAGTGTATAAAAGAATGTTGTCCAAGTTGGCACCAGAGTTGGGGAGTTTTAAGAGGTTTAGAAGCCTGGCCGCCAATACCCACAACAGTTATGGAGGCAAGGGAAACAGGCCCTTGAAAAGAAGGTAATGTGGAGTGGTAGCCTCCGTATTGATTAAGAAGAGGACGGACTTACCCTCCACTGTAAGAGTTATCCAAAGTGTCTGTGATGGTTCAGGAGGCTTCTGAGGCAATCAGGCAGCGTCAGTCTTCAGCTGCTAAGCCGAGAAGATCTGGGAAGGAGTCAGAGAGCCTTGGGCCAGAGTTCCAGGGGCTCTGGGAGTGGCTCCCAGGCGAGTTGGACAGTCCAATTTCCAATGGGGTCCCACACAGATGGGACATGGCTTAGGAGGAATCCCGGGCTATGGGCATTCCTTGGCCCAGTGGCCAGATTTCCAGCACTTGAAGCAAGATCCTGGGGGAGGAGATCCTGAAGGAATGCCTGACTGCTGTGGCTTAGGTGTTCTGAAGTTCTTGTGTGCTGGAGATGTGGCTGGGGTTTCTCTCACAGCAGAGGCAAGTAATTGCAACTCTTCTCTATTATTGTACACCTTGAAGGCAAGGTTAATTAAGTCGTGTTGTGGGGTTTGAGGGCCAGAATTTAATTTTTGGAGCTTTTTCTAATGTCAGGAGAAGATTGGGTAATGAAATGCATATTGAGACTAAGACGGCCTTCTGGCCCCTTGGGTCTAGGGCGGTAAAGCGTCTAAGGGTTGCTACTAAACAAGTAAGCCAAGGACTGGGCTGGGTTTTTATATTTGATGAAAAAGAGCCAAAATGCTAACTGATTTGGGAAAGGTCTGAGAGAGAAAAAGGAACATAAACCTTGACTATGCCTTTAGCTCCAGCCACTTCTTTAAGAGGAAATTGTTGGGCAGGTGGGGGAGGGCTAGTGGTGAAACGAAACTGTAAGCTGGACCGGGGTGAGGAGGGGAGGTGATAGAAGGATTATAAGGTTGGGGAGTGGAAGCTAAAGAAGAATTGGGACCTGGCTCAGCCTGGTGAGGAGCAGACTGGGGAGGAGGGGAGAGGTCAGATGGGTCCATAGAAAAGGAGGATTTAAAGGACTCAGAGCTTGGGGTGGAGACTGAAGGAACAGACAGGAGAGAAGAAGATTCGGGACGAGTCGCATTGGGAGCAGAGATTAGGAAGGGACCGATGTGTAAAAGAATGCCAGGAAATCAGGCATCTCAGACCATTTGCCCATTTTATGACAAGAATTATCTAGATCTTGTAGGATGCAGAAATTGAAAGTGCCATTGTCTGGCTGCTTGGAACTATTGTCGAGTTTGTATTGGGGTCAAGCGGTATTATAGAAGAAAATAAGGCATTTAGGTTTTAGATTAGGTGTGAGTTGAAGAGGTTTTAAGTTCTTGAGAACACAGGCTAAGGGAGAAGAAGAAATGGAGGGTGGAAGGTTGCCCATAGTGAAGGAGGCAAGCCTAGAAAAAAGAGAGGGTAGAGACACGGAGAGAGGGGGGTGAGTGGTGCTTGCCACCAAGGTGAAGGATCCAGGCAGATGTCCCCGCGGTGATCACACGCCTCCGAAATGTGGGCAAATAATCAGGCAGGCGTCCCCGCGGTGATTAAACACCAAAGAAAGACTGTCTTCCCGAGTTTGTGACTGGTGCCGGAGTTTTGGGTTCACGGATAAAACGTGTCTCCCCTGTCTCTACCAGAAAGGGAAAGGAACTGAAATTAAGGGAAGGGAGAGATTGAAGGGTGGCACCAAAATTGAAAGGAGAAAGAAGTTGAGGGATAGTGAGAGATATTAGAGAAGAGAGTAAAAAGAGGCCGCTCACCCGATTTTAAATTGGTGAGATGTTCCTTGGGCTGATTGGTCAGAGGACCCGAGGTCATAGGTGGATCTTTCTTACGGAGCAAAGAGCAGGAGGACAGGGGATTGATCTCCCAAGGGAGATCCCCTAGTCCAAGTCACCAAATGTCACATGCATCTGTGTGAAGAGACCACCAAACAGGCTTTGTGTGCAGGTGGGCTGAGTCTGAAAAGAGAGTCAGCAAAGGGAGTTAGGGGTGGGGCAGTTTTATAGGATTTGGGTAGGTAGTGAAAAATTACAGTCAAAGGGGGTTGTTCTCTTGGGAGCAGGGCCCGGGGGTCACAAGGTGCTCAGTGGGGGAGCTTTTGAGCCAGGATGAGCCAGGAGAAGAAATTTCACAAGGTAATGTCATCAGTTAAGGCAAGAACCAGCCATTTCTACTTTTGTGATTCTTCAGTTACTTCAGGCCATCTGGATGTATATGTGCGGGCTTGGGCTCAGGCGCCTGACAGTTACCTCCCAAAGGCCCCGCTTCCTTCTTTTTTAAAATTTTTTTTTGAGTCAGGGGTCTTGCTCTGTCTCCCAGGCTGGAATACAGCGGCACGATTGCAGCTCATTGTAGTCTCCACTTCCCAGAGTGAAGCCATCCTTACCTCAGCTTTCTGAGTAGCTGAGGCTACAGACAGACAACACCACCCAGCTACTTTTTTGTTTTTTAGAGACAGGGTCTCACTATATTGCCCAGAGGCTGGTCTTGAACTCCTGGCCTCCCTCAAGCAATACTCCTGCTGCAGCCTCCTGAATTACTGGGATTACAAGTGGGAACCATCATATGCAGATGTTTTTTTTTAAAAACATATTTCACATGTTTGTTGTAAATAATATAGGAGATAAGAAACAAAATTAAAACATTTAATATCCTACCACCTAGAGATAGCCATTGTTACAGATTGCATATTTTTCTAGTCTTTTTTTCTTTGCAAGCTTGGGGTCTGGCACTTGTGTTGTCTTAACTAAATCTAGGTTATTTTGTTCACCTTATGATGAAGTTTGGTGAGAATTCAGTCCCTCACAGGTCACACTGAACCTTCAAATAGTTCAAATTTTTTTTGTGTTTTTTATTGTTGTTGTTGTTTTTGAGATGCAGTCTCACTCTCTCGCCCAGGCAGTGCAATGGCCCGATTTCGGCTCACTACAACATCTGCCTCCCGAGTTAAAGCGATTCTCCTACCTCAGCCTCCCAAGCAGCTGGGACTACAGGCACACATTACCATGGCCGGCTAATTTTTGTGTTTTGGGTAGAGACAGGGTTTCTCCATGTTGGCCAGGCTGGTCTTGAACTCCTGACCTCAGTCGATCCGCCTGCCTGGGCCTCCCAAAGTGCTGGGATTACAGGCAAGAGCCACTGCATCTAGCCCCAAATGTTTTTTTTTTTTCCCCTCATTGTATCTCCATTTGATCTTAGAAATCTTTGAAATGGTAGAAGTATTTTCTGTATCTTTGTATTTGTCTCAAAATATCAATGTGCATGGTTAAATAAAATCACCTTTTAAAATTTATTTTATTTTATTTTGTTTTATTATTATTATTATTATTAATTATTATTATTATTTTGAGACAGAGTGTCACTCTATTGCCCAGGCTGGAGTGCAGTAGCGTGATCCTGGCTCACTCCAACCTCCACCTCCAGGGTTCAAGTGATTCTGCTGCCTCAGCCTCCCAAGTAGCTGGGATTACAGGGTCCCACTACCACACCTGGCTAATTTTTGTATTTTTTGTAGAGACAGGGTTTCACCATGTTGGCCAGGCTGGTCTCGAACTCCTGACCTCAGGTGATCCTCCCGCCTCAGTCTCCCAAAGTGCTGGGATTACAGGCATGAGCCACCGCGCCCGACCCACCGTTTTAGTATTTAAATGGATACTTATAAACGCATTCTATCTCCAAGAAACTCTTGCCACATCAGTCAACCTGGAAATAAATTGAAGTATCCATTTTTGTTTAAGAATGTACTTTTTAAAAAGATGATTCCTGATTTTTCATTTAAAATTTTCTATCATTCTATTAATAACAGTTATGCTTCATTAGATTACTTCACATATATTGACCGCTTCACTTATATATATTATGTATATATTATATGTTATATATATAAAGTTATATATATGTGTATATATAATATATAAAAAACATTTTGGTACTTAAGATGTGACAGAATAGGACTTTAGCCATGTGGTGATTCTTTTGAGAGAATGTGCTACTCAGCAGCTCTCCACTAGAATGGAATAATGGAGAACAGGAAAAGCTCAGAGCTCAATTACATAGGGGAGAAAATAATTTTTTACCTAATGGTTATTATGTGAATAATAGGGCCTTCCAATATTTTAATAAGGTACTGCTCATAGGATTTTAAAAATCATTTGGTCAGTTGATATGGAGACCATAGTATACTCGAATATCTTGCTAAAGATCTAAATTATTGGAAAAGTTCATGTGATTCAAATCCTTTCCCCCACTTTTATCTCCATAGCTTGTTTTAAAAATAAACTTTAATTTTCAGAGCAATTTTAGGTTCACAGCAAAATTTAGCAGAAAGTAAAGAGAGTTTCATATACTCCCATCCCTACTTACACATAACCTCCTCACTATCAGCATCCACACCAAAATGGTATATTTATTACAGTCAGTCTACACTGACACATCCTTATCATCCAAAGTCCATGCTTTACCTTAGGGTTCACTTGGTGTTGTCCATTCTAAGAATTTTGACAAATGTTGACAAATGATGCTTCCACCGTTGTAGTATCATTCATACAGAGTAGTTTCACTGCCCTAAAAATCCTCTGAGCTCTGCCTGTTCATCCCTCCGTATCGATTAACCTGTGGCAACCACAGATCTTTTATACTGTCTTCAGACTTTTTGCCTTTCCCAGACTGCTTGGAATTCATATGCTTGGAATCATACAGTATACAGGTATACAGCCTTTTCAGATTGACTTTTTTTTTTTTTTTTTTTTGAGACAAGAGTTTTTGCTGGTGTTGCCCATACTGGAGTGCAATGGCACGATCTTGGCTCACTGCAACCCTCTGACTCCTGGGTTCAAGCAATTCTTCTACCTCAGCCTCGCTAGTAGCTGGGATTACAGGCACCCTCCACCACACCAGTCTAATTTTTGTAGTTTTAGTAGAGACAGGGTTTTATCATGTTGGCCAGGCTGGTCTCAAAATCCTGACCTCAGGTGATCCACCTGCCTCGGCCTCCCAAAGTGCTGGGCTTACAGACGTGAGCCTCCGCACCTGGCCGACTTCTTTAACTTAGTAGTATCCAGTTAAGTTTCCTCCCTGACTTTTTTTAGCCTGAATAATATTCAATTGTCTGGATGTACCACAGTTTATCCATTTACTTCCTGAAGCACATCTTGTTTGCTTCCAAGTTTTAGCAGTTGTAAATAAAGCCTCTATAAACACCTGTGCGCTGGTTTTTGCGTGCACATAGTTTTCAGTTCGTTTTGTAAATTACCAAGGACTACTGTTGCTGTATAGTATGGTAAGAGTATGTTTAGTTTTGTAAGAAATTGCCATAGTGTCTTCCAAAGTGCCTGCACCTGTTTGCATTCTCACTTCCCACTAGGAGTGAATGAGAATTGCTGTTGCCGCACATCCTTACCAGCAGGTGTTGTCAATGTTTTGGATTTTGACCATCCTAATAGATTTGCAGTGGCATCTCATTTGTTTTAATTTGCAATTGTCTGAGGATACATGATGTTGAACTGCATTTCATGTGCTTATTTGCCATCTGTATGTCTTCTTGGTGAGGTGTCTGTTAAGGTTTTTTGGTTTGCTTGATTTCTCATTGTTAAGCTTTAGGAGTTCTTTGTATATTTTGGATAATAGTTTGTTATCAGATGTGTCTTTTGCAAATATTTTCTCCAAGTTCGTGGCTTTTCTTCTCATTCTCTTGACATTTTCTTTCACAGAGCAGAATTTTTCAGTTTGACCAAAGTCCAGCTTACCAGTTAAGCTGGATAGTGCCTTTGGTGTTATAACTAAATAGTCATTTCTATCCCCAAGGTCATCTAGATTTTCTCTTTTGTTATCTTCTAGGAGTTTTATAGCATTTTATATTTAGGTATATGACCCATTTTGAGTTAATTTTTGTGAAAAATGTAAGGTCTGTGTCCAGGTTAATTTTTTTGCATGTGGATGTCCAATTGTTTTAGTGTCATTTGTTGAATAAGCTGTCTTTGCTCCAATGGATTGCCTTTGTTCCTTTGCCAAAGATTAGTTGACTTTATTTATATGAATCTATTTCTGGGCTCTCGGTTCTGTTCCATGGATCTATTCATTCTTTCAGCAACACCGTGCTGTCTTAATTACTGTAGCTTTAGGGTAAGTCTTGAAATAAAGTAGTGTCATTTTTCTACCTTTGTTCTCCTTCCTTATTGAGTTGGCTACTCTCTGGGTCTTTTATCTCTCTTTATAAACTTTAGAATCCATTTGTCAGTATCCACAAACTAACTTGCTGGATTTTGATTGTAATTTCATTGAATCTATAGATCAAGTTGGGAAGAAGGACATCTTGGCAATATTGAGTCTTCCTATCCATGAACATAGAGTATCTCTCCATTTGTTTAGTGTTCCTATTTCCTTCATCTGAGTTTTGTAGTTTTCCTTATCTAGATCTTATACATATTTTATAAGATTAATAACTAAGTATTTCATATTTTGGGTGATAATATAAATCATAATGTGTTTTACATTTAAAATTCTACTTGTTCATTTGTGATATCTGCTTAACTTTCAAGCAATTAATGGATGCCTGGAAGTTGACGTACATATATATTCAGAAATGTTTTGCCACCTGAGACCTATGAGGAGGTAAGTATTGTGGTCCAATCTGTAATTAGTATTGTGGGGGCGGCGGGGGAGGTCTGTTATGCATTTGGTTTATTTCCGTTTGTTATTATTTTTCTAATTCTGAAGTTATATTATGGTGGAAAGCAGGAACAAAAAAGGAAAGAAAATTTATATGAGAAGACAGGTCCTCCAAGAGTACATTCGGAGTAGAAGGTGAAAAGAATACTGTCCTTCAGAATAGTTAGGTGTGAAAAGCTTAAACAGAAAAACAGATCAAGTTTCCTCTTAACACAATTCACTTTATGGTATTACGTTTCAAGCATCTAGGGCACACAGTTTCTTTTCTTTAGAGTTTAAAAGAGGGAGAGGCTAATGAGAATATAGAAGGGAAGGTTCTGAGGGAATAGGTACAATGCCTCCTGGAGCATGACAGGTGTGCAGTAATTGTTCAGTTTGGATAGGTAAAAATGCAGGTCAGGGAGGATGCACTAGGACTTAGAAATTATGTAGGACAAAAAGGGGAAAATGAGGAAGATTCTTGGGAGCTGGAACTAAGGGTTTCTATAAGGAGTGATTGGAGATCAAGTTGGAAAGACAGATGGGGAAACAATGAAAGAGGGTTTCAAATACCAGACTAAGGAGTGGATTTATTCGCAGGAATTAGGGCACCACCAAAGCTGTTTGAGTAAGGAATACAGTGATGGTGGGATTTTAGGAAAGTTAATCTGTTGGTGATACCCAATATGGTTAGAGAAAGGGACAGCAGAGTAGACTAATTGTGAGACTGTACAGTCCAGTTTTGTAGTGATGATAATTGATAGCAGAGAACGTGGAAAGAAGGAATGATTTCATTGAACGTTGTAAAGTGAGAAGGCTTTACTAACTGAAAGTGGATGGGGGTAGTGAACTAATTTGGGTTTTGTGCTTTACAACATTGAGAAAGGTGGTACCACAATAACAAAAATAAGGAAGATAATCCTGGATTGAGTTGTTAGCTGCTCCCTGGCCTTCTGTAACCAGGCTGAATGTAAAAAGACAATAATGACTTGTACTTCTTTTTTAGATATGCAAAATTTGAGCAGCTGGCAGGAGAGCTAAGTGTATGTCAGACATTGGGAAATGAGAATGGAAGCTCAGAGGGATAAGTGGAGTTGCAACTGTGGTTTACTTAGACTAGCTCATATTTAATCCTGGTTGATTGTTTCCTTTGCTTTAAACTCCTGTTCTAATCCTTGAGGTACAAATCCATATATTGACTTTATAAAATGTTCAAATATATGGGAGGAATAAAAGATAATCTGCAAATAGGTAGGTGGTCTCCAGATTGTTTAAAAATCACCAGAAATGATTCCACAATCTCTACCATTTTAAAAACATAAAACTTTTCTAAAGACTTGGCACACCTAATGTATGAGAACAAAGGCATGTGCAATGTTTAGAGACTTCATTATAAAAAGCTTAGGTTGGGCCAGGCGCAGTGGCACATGCCTGTAATCCCAGCACTTTGGGAGGCTGAGGCAGGGAGATCCTTTGAGGTCGGGAGTTCAAGACCAGCCAGGCCAACATGGCAAAACCCCGTCTCTACTAAAAATGCAAAAATTAACTGGGCATGGTGGCATGCACCTGTAATCCCAGCTACTTGCAAGGCTAAGGCAGGAGAATTTCTTGAACCCAGGGGGCAGAGGTTGAGCCAAGATCGCACCACTGCACTCCAGCCTGGGCAACAGAGTGATACTCTGTCTCAAAAATAAATAAATAAATAAAAGCTTAGGATGAAAAAGGTAAATGATAACATTTAAAAATAGGTGTCGTGGAAGTACTTTCAAAAAACCGCAAATAATTTCATTTGGATTTAAACACTGTACTTTTAAAAAACACTCTCAAGTGGGTTACAAAACTTAAGAATATCACGGCCGTGTGTAGTGGCTCATGCCTGTAATCCCAGCACTTTGGGAGGCTGAGGCGGGTGGATTACCTGAGGTCAGGAGTTTGAGACCAGCCTGACCAACATGGTGTGAGACTCTGTCTCTACTAAAAATACAAAAAAAAAAAAAAAAATTAACCAGTGGTGGTGGCACACGCCTGTAGTCCCAGCTACTTGGGAGGCTGAGTCAGGAGAATCACTTGAACCCGAGAGGCAGAAGATTGCATGCAGTGAGCTGAGATCATGCTACTGCACTCCAGCCTGGGCAACAGAACAAGACTCTGTCTCAAAAAAAAAAGAATGAGAATATCAAGTTATCCAACTAGTATAATTTTAGCATGCTAATAATGAGGGAATGAACTAAAAGACATCTGTATCTCTTTTTAAGTATAATAATTTTTAAAATGTTTGCTACTATAAAGAAAAAAATTGAACCAGACATGGTGGCTCATGACTGTAATCCCATTGCTTTGGGAGGGTAAGGTGGGAGGATTGCTTGAGGCCAGCAGTTTGAGATCAGCAAAAGAACTAGTTGGGTGTGGTGACAGGCGCCTGTAGTCCCAGCTACTTGGGAGGGTGAGGTGGGAGGATCACTTGACCCCCAGAGATCGCACCCCTGCACTCCAGCCTGGGCAACAAAGCAAGACTCTGTCAGAAAGAAAGAGAGAAAGAGAGAAAGAGAGAGGAAGGAAGGAAGGAAGGAAGGAAGGAAGGAAGGAAGGGGATATAAAGAGAGAGATATAGATATAGAGAGAGAATTACACTATTGGATATTAAGATTTTTTGATCTGAATAAGAAAATTAGAAAGAAAATTGTTATCATTTGCAGTGAAGTCAGCTGAATTTCAAAGTGGAGTATTGAGGGGAAATTATAATATTATTTAATATTTCTCATTTAGCACAAGAAAAAATTATAACCACTGTTTTAGAAACCATGTGGTACTCACCGCTTGTAAAACTAATAGATTTCAGAAAACCATGAAGTATCTGGTTTCTGCTGTGCATAGTACGTTTAATTTTACTGTCACCTTATACATTGAGGATTTGTGTGTGTATGTGAGTGCCTCAATGAATAACCAGCCCACATCTTTTTAAAAGGTTATGTCTAGAGAAGATATTTCCACACTGGTTTCCCTATTCAAGAGCTTTATCAGGAGCTGAAGCAGTCAATGCCTTGAGGCCTTTCTATTTTGCAGTACATCCAGATTTCTTTGGACAGCACCCCGTAGAAAGGGTAAACATTTATTTATTTTTAAACCAGTGGTGTACATTTCTGCTTATTTACCTTTGATACAATATAATACATAGAGTTCTATAAATGTGGATTATTCTGTTGTAGTGATATGATCAATGCTTGGAACTAATTTGAAATGTAGATACTGAAAATTGAAAATAGAGCTTCTTTAATGAAAGCTGTCATTGTTTTGTACAGGCAATAAAGCTGTCATTTAAACTCTTTTAGAGTACTAGTAATCATGTTTTTGGCACCAAGTTTTGAAGTACAGTTGAGGGTTTGAAAGAAAACTTAAGACCTCTATTATCATGATTGATCTCTCTTTTTTTTTTTTTAATTATACTTTAAGTTCTAGGGTACATGTGCACAACATGCAGGTTTGTTACATATGTATACATGTGCCATGTTGGTGTGC
>NW_012116755.1:752452-763295 GCF_000951035.1 Colobus angolensis palliatus
TGACGCAATAAAAAATGATAAAGGGGATATCACCACCGACCCCACAGAAATACAAACTACCCTCAGAGAATACTATAAAAAACTCTACACAAATAAACTAGAAAACCTAGAAGAAATGGATAAATTCCTGGACACATACACTCTCCCAAGACTAAACCAGAAAGAAGTTGAATCCCTGAATAGATGAAAAGCAGGCTCTCTCTTTTTTTTTTAAGAATGATACATGGAAGAGTTTTCAATGCCCTAGTGATTTTTCCTTATGATGCTGCTGGACCACTCCCCTACAACATCAGTTAATGTGTGCTCCAGGAATACAAACTGATACGAAAAATGGCTTATGGTAGATGTAGTTAAGACAGTCAGTATATTTTAACATTAGAATATTCAGTCAGTCCTTCATATCCGTGGGTTTTACACCCATGGATTCAACCAACCTCAGACTGAAAATATTAGGGGAAAAAAAATACATTTGTACTACACATGAACAGACTTCTCTTTCTTGTCATTATTCCCTGAACAACACAGGATAACAACTACTTACATAGCACTTACATTATATTAGGTATTATCAGTAATCTAGAAATGATTTAAAGTATATGGGAGGATATATATATAGGTTATTTGCAAATACTACACTATTTTATATGAGATACTTGAGCATTCGTGGATTTCGGTATCCACAGGAGGTCCTGGAACCAATCGCCTATGGATACCAAGGGACTACTATATATTACAAAGCCACGTGCTTTGGAATTACTTCATTGGCTCCTTCTATTTTCATTAACACTGATATCTAGTTTAATATGAAAAGGAACTTGAAATCTTGAAAATTAGGACATTGTTATTTTTTTCTACTTGCAATGCAAAATCTATTTTGCTTTTTTGCTTTTAGGAAAATATTCTGATTGTGATATTTGATAACTTATGTTGGCTACTCAAAGTCAGAACTTTTCAAAGTAATCAGTAAATTGAATCAACAGAAAAATATTCATTACCTTGGGGATGCATTAATAATTTAAAGTTTTTAAATTCAACATGTATAGAAAAATCAAGCTTAGTAATACTTTAATGTTATTCTATCAATGCATTTTTTTAAATTAAGACTTCTGTATGCAGCAGGGCGTGGTGGCAAACCTGTAGTCTCAGCTACTAGGGAGGCTGAGGCAGGAGGATTACTTGAGCCCAGGAATTCAAGCCTGGGCAACATAGTGAGACCTCCTGTCGTAAATTTAAAAAACAAAGAACAGAAAATTCTACGTGTGGTAAAGGGTTAACTCAGCAAGCTTGGGTTGCTTAAACCTTGCACATTCCAAAGAAAGGTCTGACCTCAGTGCTGAACTTTGGCTCCTGGAAAATGAGCTCTGAGCCCCTGGAATATCCCACCTGATAGGAATGTTTCTGTTTGCCTGAGGCGTTAGACCATGCCAGATAGAAAGTTTATGCTAACAATGTGATTTATAGTGAATACCCGTTTTCCTGTGTCTAAGACCCTGGACTGCACTGTATTCATTTGACCTGGGGGATTTAGGGAGCTGAGACTGAATAGCTAAAGTGAGTCACATAAGCACTAAATGCTTACCTGTCTGACCACCAGTAAAACTCTGGACATGACTTGGATGAGCTTCCCTGGTTGGCAACACTTTTCACGTATTGTCACACACCATTGCTGGGGGGATTAAGCACTGTCTATAAAACTCCATTGTGAAATGACAACTGGAAGCTTGCACCTGGTCTTTCCTTATTCTGTTCTATGCACCTTTTCCCTTTGCTGGTTTTAAGTTCCATTCTTTTGTTATAATAAACCATAATGGTGAATAAAACAGCTTGTCTGAGTTACGTGAATCCTTCTAGTAAATTATTGAACCTGAGAGTGGTCTTGGGGACCCCTGACACAATGTGCCTACAGTTTAATGGTTCTGATAAATTTACATTTTCATGTTATCTTTAAACTTGTATTTATTGACTCCTCCTTTGTATCAAGCCCTTGCCCTAGCTGCTGCCTGTGCTTAGAGTATCCTTTTCCCAGATACCCCAGATATGGCTTGTCCTTTACTTTCTCACTGAAGTGTCACCTTTCAGTGAGGCTCTCCCAGATTACACTATTACTTGTGTTTGTTTTGTTTTGTTTTTAAAACTACCCTATTTTAAATTGCCGTCTCTGCTTTACTTCCTAGCATTCCCTCCCCCTTTTACCCTGCAGTACTTCTTGGTTTTTTTTTCCTTTCCATGTACCCTATTTCCTTATTTATTAGGTTTGTTGTTTATTTTTCTCCCCTCACTAAAATGCAAGCTCCATGAAGGCTGTTCACTCTTCTTGTCACTCTTTTTGCCACCACATGTTCAGTTCAGTCTTCTTCCCACTATTAGAGAAGACCCTTGCCCCTTTTCTTAGGAAGACTGGCTTAAAGTCCCATCTATTCATAGCATCGAACTCAAAGTCCAGAGTTTCACAGTAATGCACCAGATTTTTGGGTTTTTTTTTTTAATCCTCTTTAATTTAATTAAAAAATCTGCAAAACATTTGTAGTTTTCCAAAAAAAAAAAATCAAAACTAAATACAAAGTTTAATGAGAAGTCTCATTCCTATATTCCTGTTTCCTTTACCCAATTCCTATTCACTTCCTATACATAATCTTTTTTTTTTTTTAAGATTTTGGAGACAGTGTCTTGCTCTGTCACCCAGGCGGGGAGCGTGGTGGCACCATCAAGGGGCTCACTGCAGCCTCAGACTCCTGGTGTCAGGTGATCCTCCTACCTCAACCTCCTGAGTAGCTGGGACCACAAGCATGTGCCACCATGCCCAACTAATTTTTGTATTTTTTGTAGAGTCGGGGTTTCACCATGTTGCCCGGGCTGTTCTCAAACTCCTGAGTTCAGGCAGTCTGCCCACCTCAGCCTCCCAAAAAGTGCTGGGATTATAGACATGAGCCACCACGTCCAGCCTTCTTGTGTTACTTTTCAGCAAAAATAGAAATATTTATCAAAAAATAATGAAGATTTAGTCTTACACTGGCAATAAATATCCCACACTTGTGTACAGGACTCGTGGCTAAGAACATCATATTAGAATAAATTAAACTATCATTTATTACTTTGGGATATTTAGTCATTGGCATTTTTCCACATTTAGGTTATAAAAGAATTCAACCATGTTTTCTTCTATTACTTATATAGTTACATCTTTTTACGTCTTATCCATATGGAGTTCATTCTGTTACATGTTGTGAGATGTAGATCCAAAGAGCTATGAAATCCCAACATTTTTAAATACTAAATTATTTAATACTCTTAATATGTTTAAAAGGTTAGATAGATATCATTTCTGATATTTCCTTGTTCTATTTTGTATGTAAATGCCCTTAATGTTTTTTTCCAGGAAATCAATGAAAATTCTCTTAAAAGGTTAAGTGTCTACTTAGAAAACCTCCAGAAACCAGGCTTCAAGTCTTTGAAACCAACTCAGCTTACATTTTATGTAAGAGAAACAGACCAGAGTTCCTCTGATGGCCAGGAACCTTTTAGTACTTCCGGTACGTTTTTTATTTCTGGTATGTCCCTTGCAAGCTTCATGTTAAATGTGTTCATTAATTTTGACATTGTCAGAATACCTTTGGATCAAAACTTTGGTGATAGAAAAATAATAGCATTTAATTGATTGTTTTCCTAGAATTAGATTCTATTCCTAGCTGCATATGTTCGAACAAGTGATTTTTTTACATGTTTAAACTTTTTTGTTTCTGAAACTAAAGTGTTCCTATTTGTCCCCTTCCCAGTTCAGTGTTATTTTAAGTGTTAAACATGTCCAAACAATATGTATTTCTAAAAACTACAGCTTGCATTCTCTTATTTAGTCCTCCGAATACTCTGAAGCTGGAAATATTTGCCCAGTTGTAACTTAGTGATGTTCAGTGCCTTTCCCAAGACCAGAGAGAAAGAATATAAGTCTTGAACCCAGGTCTTTTAACTCCAACCTTATGCTGCTTCTAAAATCCAATTGATCTTAGTAGACAGCCACCTTTTCACTACCTTTTGTCACTGCTTTTCCATATTTAAAATTAAGGACAAATATTTAGGTTAAGGTCACTAAAGGCCTATCATTTCTCTAATTATACATGCTTTTGATGATCCTTGAGGAAATAACTGTATTTTTAGTATGAACTTAAGACAATTTAAAGAGTCACTCAGTGCTTTCTGTGAGTTAAGGCTAAAACAGGATACACTGTAATTTTTTTTGAAACAAACTGCTATAAAACTCAGAATTTGATAGGTCTTTGAGATCTAAAATCTGTTTCTAGCTCTGCCAGTGACCTAGCTGTGTGACCTTTAACTTTTGGGTGTTCATTTATTAAAATGAAAGAGCTGGAGAACTGTGTAGAGCCCACTCACATGGAAGATCCCTAATTTACACCTCACCCTCCCCTGGCTCTCAGGACCTCAAATGGAAGGAGGAAGAGCTTGATCTGAAGAATGCTGAAGTATATTGAAGACAACGCCTCACCCAGTCTCTCCAGGGACTAGTATTTGATACTATATGATCTTTTACCTTTTATTTTCTCATAATTGAATATGGGAGATCAGGAGTCACAAATTCCTTTTCTTGGCAGTTTCTCCATTTACCTCTGACGTAGAGTTTTATTAAAAATAGCCCTATTCTTCAATATTTAAAGGCAGAAAGTCAACTCATAGCCCTTTTGTGAAGGAACAGCTGTACTGAAGAATGCTGTAAATAATGAATAATAAGCATGTTGATCACGCTAAGTGACACAATTCTATTTGAAAGTTTATATACATTGTGAATGTGCTGTTCTTGGCCATGAGTCTCAAGCAACTGAGATACATTGTTACTAGTGTAAAATCAAATACTCATAAATACTTTTAATAGATACATGCTCCTGTTAGGGTCAAGATTAGGCTAGGAATTAAATAACGTCTTACTTAATATATAGTGGTCTACTTAGGTTTCATGATTTCTCCAGGAGGACAGATGGAATTTTTAGAGGCAGATTATGTCCTTTATAGTTGTTAAAATAAAAATATTATCATCAATCTGTTTTTATTTGTATGTGGTTAAGAGAGTCAAGTTCATTCCTACAGCTACAACTACTGCTTCTACTACCACCATCAGCTGGATTTGTCTTAAATATTGAATATACATGGAGTTAGTAAATTGAATTTAAAAGCTTAGTGGATATCTTAGAAAGTTTCACACAGCAAATTAGGGACAGAGCTGGTACTAGAACTAATGTCTCCTTATTCCTAGTCCAGTGTTTTGATTTGTATACCACATTATCTATTAATTCTTCTTTTAAAATATTGTAATTAATCATTTTTCCTTTTGCCTTTATAACAAAGATTTAAAACATTTTTACTTCTGTAACATGTTTACCTGATTATGAAATCAAAATCAAGTAGGTTTTTAAAAAATTTTTATTTCTAGAACACTAGAAATCATTAATCAGCTTTAGATAATTAAGGTAGTAATAAGGTAAAATGTTTACTAGTGATTTTCATTACTGAAATTTTATGAGCCTTTAGCATTATTAATACATTGAAATCCTTAAAGGCTGAAATTATTTCTTCAGCTCCATATCTTTTTGGTAGTTCATGAGGAAGTAAATGTTGTTATTAGAATAAATTTTCAAACAAGTTAGAGATTTACTAAGAGCTTTCTGTGAATTAATGCTAAGACAAGTAGCTGTAGCCAGCTCTGGCTGAGTAAAAACAGAATCCTTTACTTTCAGTTAATGGTTAACTTTGAATGATTTCTTAAACAAAAATAGCTTAAAGCTGGGCATGATGACACAAGCCTGTACTCCCAGCTACACAGAAGACTGAAGTGGGAGAATCACTTGAACCCAGGAGTTTGAGGCTAACCTGGACAACTGGACAAGACAGCAAGACTGTTTTTTTGTTTTTGTTTTTGTTGTTTTTTTTTTTTTGAGACGGAGTCTTGCTCTGTCACCAGACTGGAGTCCAGTGTAGCAATCTTGGCTCACTGCAACCTCTGCCTCCCAGGTTCAAGCGATTCTTCTGCCTCAGCCTCCTGAGTAGCTGGGACTACAGGCACGCGGCACCACGCCCAGCTAATTTTTGTATTTTTAGTAGAGACAGGGTTTCACCATGTTGGCTAGGATGGTCTTGATCTCTTAATCTCGTGATCTGCCCACCTCGGCCTCCCAAAGTGCTAGTGTTACAGGCATGAGCCACCGCACCTGGCCGAGACTGTCATTAAAAAAAAAAAAAAAAAAAGTAAAAGGTACAGAAAAAATTAAACTAGAAATAGGAGAAAAGATATAGCATATATGACAAAAAGATGATGCTAATACATAAAGAGTTTTTACAAATTAAAAATGAACCAGAGTAGCTCCATTCCAAAAATGGACAATGAATGGACAGTTCAAGAAATAACACATATAAATGTCAGTTAAGTATATAAAAATCTTTAGGCCATGCATGGTGGCTCACACTTATAATCCCAGCACTCTTGAGAGGCCGAGGCAGGCAAATTGCTTGAGTCCAGGAGTTCCAGACCAGCCTGGGCAACATAGCGAAACTCTGTCTCTACTAAAAATACAAAAAATTAACCAGGCGTGGTGGCACGTGCCTGTAGTCCCAGCTACTCGAGAGCCTAAGGTAGGAGAATCACCTGAGCCCAGGGAGCAGAGGTTACAGTGAGGCAAGATAGTAGGCACCACTGCACTCCAGCGTGGTGACAGAGTGAGACCCTGTCTCAAAAAAAAAAAAAAAAATCTTTAGCCTCAGTATTTGAATGCAAACTGAAATAATTAAGTAGTATATTTTGCCCATTAATTTTTTTCTTTTTTTGCTAGTAATACCCATGAATGGTAAAAATACATTTTCCCACATTATTGATGGGTATATAAATTAGTGCAAACTCTACAAACTCTACAGCTTGGCATTCTCTCCCCAAAGCCACAAAATTCTTCTTGGAATGTATCCTGAGGAACCAGTAAAGGATATTTGCAGTGTGGTACAGGCAGTCCTCACTATATAGTAACTCTTATGTTGGATTAAATAATGAAGCTGATAAATTAAGATAGAAACAGATTTACTCCTTGACTGTGCACTTCTGAGGATGAGCTATTTTTTCTTAACCTCCAATGCAGCAGTTTGGGTTTTCCTTTCCTCCTTCACTGACTAGAATAATTCCCTTGCCAGTAGTTCTAAGTTTCCCCAAATTATTGAACTAAAAAAAAAGTATTTCTTAGTTGGCATGTTCTGGATCTCATAAGTTGGTGTGGCAAGCAGAATGTGTATCTGTGAGAATGATTTAAATTGTGGTGTCTGTCATCACAAAAGTTGCAAATACTTTTTTTTTTTTTTCTGAGGCAGAGTCTTACTCTGTTGCCAGGCTTAAGCACAGTGGCACAATCTTGGCTCACTGCAATCTCCACCTCCTGGGTTCAAGCGATTCTCCTGCCTCAGCCGCCTGAGTAGCTGGAATTACAGGAGTGCACCACCATACCCAGCTAATTTTTGTATTTTTAGTAAAGACACAGTTTCACCATGTTGGCCAGGCTGGTCTCGAACTCCTGGCGTCAAGTGCTCCTGTCTCAGCCTCCCAAAGTGGTGGGATTACAGGCATGAACCACTGCCCTGGCCTCATACGTGGTACACACATACAAGCACATAGATGGAAAAGGTCAAAGAACAGTGCTGCCTAAGAGAACTTTCTGTGATGAGGGAAATGTTCCATATCTGCATCATCTAATATGGCAGGCCCTAGCCCTTTGTGCTTCTTGAGCACGTGAAATGTAGCCAGTGTGGCCAAAGAACTTAATTTTAAATTTGTATTTCATTTCAATCAATTTAATTTTAAATTGCCACATGTGCTAGTAGCTACCATCTTGGATAGAGCAGATCTGGAAGAATATGTACCTATTAATAGTGGTTACCTCAAGTAAAGATGGTAAAGTTGTATGCTTGCTAACGAGACTTCTGCTTTTAATTTTCAAAACTAATTAAAAAAAATTTTTTAAAAGCAAAGAGTCAGCATGTTGTAGTGGAGAAAATATTTGGCTTGGTGTCAACTCAGATTTAAGCCCTGGCTTCATTCTTAATCTATGTTCCTTCACATTTGACAGGAGAAATGATAATGGCATAGTTGGTGGTAGTGTTGATTGAAAAGATATGTAAATTAAGCTTGAACCATGCCTAACACCCAGAAAAGAAAAAAAACAAAATCAGTGGATTTTTTATTGATGACTTAACAATTTAGATTACTTACCTGAGCCCAATGATTACCCAACATCAAAACTAGTAACTTTTTTTTTTGAAACAGTCTTGCTCTGTCACCCAGGCTAGAGTTCAGTGGCACAGTCTCGTCTCACTGCAACTCCCGCCTCCCGGGTCCAAGCAATTCTCCTGCCTCAGCCTCCTGAGTACCTGGGATTACAGGCGCCCACCACTGCGCCCAGCTAATTTTTGTATTTTTAATAGAGATGGGGGGTTTCACCATCTTGGTCAGGCTGGTCTCAAACTCCTGACTTCATAATCCACCCACCTAGGCCTCCCAAAGTGCTGGGATTACAGGAGTAACTTTTAAACAACTAGAGAATTTTAAATCACTCCTGAAAATATTGGGTTACTACCTAGTCAAGTGAGCAAGTATGAGGACCATCTCCTTCAATCATAGAGAAAATTCAAGATGGGTTTCTGTGACCACTGAGACTAGATTATATGGCCCCTCTTACCTGAACCGCTGTTACAGTATACACCTGTATTCTCCTGTCTCCACTAGAAACTATCTTTGGTGTACAGCTGCTTATAGGAGAGCTTTTCTCTCTCTTAAGAGACCAGATTTATCAACAGAATTGAGAATATTCTGAATCCCCTTGTTGGGCTGGGATGGGTTTGGTCACTGGAACCAAACTAGAAAATGGAGCTGATGATTGAAGGAATTCATGAAGGTAAAACATTGTGTGGTATAGTTTTAGAGAAGGGAAGTCATTTTTCTATTTACAGGTGATTTGCTAATAGGACAAATTTAAATCAGTAATAGAATGTTTTCAAAGATTTTGATTTTATACATGTTGAAATAAAGCAAATAATCATCTGTATTAATTGTTTGGGGGAATTATATTCTCTAGGATTTCGAGCAGTCAAATTTACTTTGCACACCAGAGATCTGCTAAGCACAGTATTATATATTCTCAACTCCTGCAGTTTATCTGTTGAACATATCCAAAGCTTGAATACTAATGTGCATACCCAGCCTCTCAAAGAAGCTAAAAGGATGCCTGACAGGCCCATCAAATGGGACAAGTCTTATTACTCCTTTACTGGATTCAAGGACCCTGATGAAGACCTTGAACAAGTCTCGAGAATGGAAACAACTCTCACGTATGTAAAAGTTTTTATTTAACTAGACTGTATTTGTAGTTTGTGTTTATGATACTGATGTATTGGGGTGGCAGAAACTTTTTTTTATAAATAAAAAGTGTAGTTCACATTTAAAATTAAAGCCTAGTTTTCCAGGAAAAGTAATGCTATCAATCTAGTTAATCCAGTAACCATTATGAAAAATATATTTCATGTTTCTTACTTAAAGTTGCCAAAATACTTCCAGCTGTATTTAAAGTTGTGGTCTTTTGATACCAAACACATGCAGGATATTGTTTTGTTTAACTTTTAAAAATTCTATTCAAGTTACCTCCAGTACATGGAGAAAGGCTATACCTAAGACTATACAAATATTTTTTACTCTTCTTCATGTGTTAGGCATTTCTAATGGATAGTTCAGTAGTGATGTACTTTAGTGTAATAATCCATACATGAGAAAAATACATGGTGACAGAATTATTCAATATCATCTAGAATAGCTGCTTTAAAGAGTTACTTTTTAAATTATAAAAACCATATATAAAATGTTTTCTATTATTTAGCATGCCTTATTTGTAAAGTTACCTTAATGTTTTTTAAGTCATTTTTGGATTTCATAAAGACCCATCACATTCTCTTCCTATGATTGTATCTAAAAAGTCCAGTGGCTTATCAGAGGATTCTCTCATTATGGCATAGTACACGATCCTTCATTATCCACTGGCATAATATCTGCTTTGTGGATTATCTATACTAAGGGATTCCTCCTTGTTACCTAGCTAGATTCCAAATAAGGCTGAAGAGGTAGGAAGGTAGCAGAGTCTAGTACAGAAAAGGACAGAAGTATGTGTCTGAAGATGTGTATGTATGTACCTACGTGTGATAGTCTATGATATTTATCTATATGCATAACTGATGGATAAATCACTTCCCTAAATATGATGACTTTAATTGTTCAGATTCTCTTCTGAGATGGAAATGTGCATTTGGGAATAATAATTTACTGATAGACCAGAAGTAATGGCACAGTAAGAAGTCGGGTAAAAAATGAAGAATAGCCTGGCACTGTGGCTTAATGCTGATAATCCCAGCATTTGGGGAAGCCAAGGTGGGAGGATTTCCTGAGGTCAGGAGTTCAAGACCAGCCTGAGCAACATAGCAAGACCCCATCTCTACAAAAAAATGCAAAAATTTAGCTGGGCATGGTGGTACACATTTGTAGTTCTAGCTAATTGGAAGGCTCAGGCAGGAAGATCCCTTGAGTGCAGGAGTTTGAGGCTGCAGTGAACTATGATCGTGCGGCTGCACTCCAGCCTGGGTGACAAAGTGAGACCCTGTCTCCAAAAAATAATAAATAAATAAAAAGTAGAGTCGTGGTGGCATAGAGGTTGCTGAATTGAAAATTTTGGGCCGGTCGCGGTGGCTCAAGCCTGTAATCCCAGCACTTTGGGAGGCCGAGACGGGCGGATCACGAGGTCAGGAGATCGAGACCATCCTGGCT
>NW_012116755.1:764885-817316 GCF_000951035.1 Colobus angolensis palliatus
AAAAAAAAAAAATAGACCACTGTTTTAGAAGTTGAAGTCAGTGGAAATTTAGCTTTCTAAATAACTGATTATTATCCATCTTGTTGTCAATAGCTATTTTATCTTTACAGAAATTAAAGTAAACCCATTATTAAGCAGTTACAGCCTTTTTTTTTTTTAGCTTCATAAAGTGAAATGTATAGTGACATAGCATTACAGTAGATAGGGGTTTTTTTTCTTAGTTTTTAATGCTTATATTGAAGGGGCCTTAGATTGTATTTCTTTTTCAATTTCTTTCTTTTTTTTTCTTTCTTTCTTTTTTTTTTCTTTTTGAGGCTGGGTCTTACTCTTTCAGGCTGGAGTGCAGTGGCATGATCACAGCTCACTGCAGCCTCCGCCTCCTGGGTTAAGCATTCTCCTGGCTCAGCCTCCTGAGTAGCTGGGATTATAGGCACACACCACCACACCCCTGGCTAATTTTTGTATTTTTAGTAGAGATGGGGTTTCACCATGTTGGCTAGGCTGGTCTCGAACTCTTGACCTCAGGTGATCCACCCACCTTGGCCTCCCAAAATGTTGAGATTACAGGCATGAGCCACTGTGCCTGGCCCATACCTGGCTAATTTTTTAATTTTTAGTAGAGACAAGGTCTTACTATGTTGCCCAGGCTGGTCTCAAACTCTTGGGCTCAAGTGATCCTCCTGCCTCAGCTTCCCAAAGCGCTGGGATTACAGACATGAGCCACCATGCCTGGCTAGATTATATTTCTTTTTTTTTTTCTTTTTTTTTGAGATGGAGTTTTGCTCTTGTTGCCCAGGCTGGAGTGCAATGGCACGACTTCTGCTCACCGCAACCTCTGCCTCCCAGATTCAAGCAATTCTCCTGCCTCAGCCTCCCGAGTAGCTGGGATTACAGGCATGCGCCACTATGCCCAGCTAATTTTGTATTTTTAGTAGAGACAGAGTTTCTCCATGTTGGTCAGGCTGGTCTCAAACTCCCGACCTCAGGTGATCTGCCCACCTCAGCCTCCCAAAGTGCTGGGAATACAGGCACGAGTCACCGCGCCTAGATTATATTTCTTAAGCATTGACATCTTATTGATTTACCTGAACCAGATCATCACACCTCATGGAGTTTGAGTTTAGCTTAAGAGTGTGTAAGTTTAGAGCAAAAACTCCAGGCTGGGTAAGAGAGAGAGGACAGCACTACACAGAACCAAGACAAGAGAAGGAATACTGCTCATTGGGCCGTTAGAGTGAAATGCAGTGTAGGCTAAATCCCTTCACCAGCATGTCTTACAGTGCTGATGTAGCATTATAATACCTGTACTCATCTGAAAGGTTTCATATCTCTTATCTCCCTTTCATAACCTGGTTTCCCAATTCTAGCATGTTCACATAGGCCCAGAGCCCCTTGACCTTTACCCAAGCATGGGCATTGCCCAGTTTGAAGGAACCTCTGCTGAGGGTTTGTTCAATGTTTTAATATATGGTAGTTTTTCCTAGTAAGGGTTCCAGGAGCTTATATTATAAAAGCCAGAATGCTATCTCTATCAATTTCTCATTTCAATTACAGTTGACCCTCAAAGAATGTGTGTTTGAACTGTGCAGATCCACTCTTACATGGATTTTTTTTTCAACCAAAAGCAGATTGAACATACCATATTTGCTCCCCTAAAACTATTGAAATAGTAATAGAAAGAGAGAGAAAGAGAGAAAGAAAGAAAAGAGGGAAGGAGGGAAGGAAGGGAGGGAGGAAGGGAGGAAGTACAGTATTAGCAAGATGTGAAACCTATGTATAGGGAAGGCTGACTGTTGGTATATGCAAGTTTGGCAGGGCCAACTATAGGACCTGAGTATGCACAGATTTTGGTACCTGTGGGTGGGCTTGGAACTAATGCCTCATGTTGCAAGAGACACTGTACTGATTTTTTTATATCTGTAATTATTTTACAAATAATTGTAAAACTGTTGAACCATTTCAGAGCTTTCAAATCATGTGAATCAAGTGACTGCCTAGTAGGGAGATTCAGGGTGCCTGTAAGTCTACTAAAGCCTCTTAGCCACCATGGTCACTTTGGCCATATGCAGTTTAAATTTTTATTCATGTATTGTTTAATTTATCTTCGTTACATGTATAGATTATAGAGAGGAATCATAAGAAACATATGCTGAATTATATAGTTCAGAAGGAGCATAAAAATGATAGTTCTGCACATTTATATCCATCTGATCTCCTGATTTACAAATTACATTCATTGAATCAAAATTTTATTTTATTTTTTTTTGAGACGGAGTCTTGTGCAGTTGCCCAGGCTGGAGTGCAGTGGCGCGATCTCAGCTCACTGTAAGCTCCGCCTCCCGCATTCACGCCATTCTCCTGCCTCAGCCTCCAGAGTAGCTGGGGCTACAGGTGCATGCCACCACGCCCGGCTAATTTTTTTGTATTTTTAGTGGAGACAGGGTTTCACCGTGTTAGTCAGGATGGTCTCAATCTCCTGACCTCGTGATCCACCCACCTCGGCCTCCCAAAGTGCTGGGATTACAGGTGTGAGCCACTGTACCTGGCCCAAAATTTTCTTTTTAATTAAATCTTGAAAGCAAGTTAAGATGGTTTTAATGTTTCTGAGCACTATGTTAAATGAGAAAATATAATTACAGTATTATTTAGTATAGACTTTAGCTTTCAAAATAATTTTATCTGTTTTTGGTTTTGCTGAAAAGTGCAGGGTAAAATTGTGTCTTAGCATTTTTAAATTAAAATAAATAAAAATAAATCGGTTGAGTTTTTTATTTTTATTGTTTAATATTTTTTGAGACAGGGTCTTGTTTGGTTGCCGAGGCTGGAGGAGTTTTTTAAAAACACAAAGTGGGAGATTTATCAGGTCATAAAAACTCTATTTAACCCACTTTTATACTGTATCCATTGATTACATTTTAATGTATATTTTAGGGCATGGTTTGTAATTTTGAATTTCTCAGCAAATTGTGTTTTATCTTACTTCAACATTCCTTTGTTATATACCATATAAAAATAGTAAAAATTGAAAGTTTTAGGCCAGGTGTGGTGGCTCATGCCTATAATCTCAGCACTTTGGGAAGCTGAGGTGGGCAGATCACTTGAGGTCAAGAGTTCAAGACCAGCGTGGCCAACATAGTGAAACCCCATCTCTACTAAAAAAAAAAATGCAAAAATACAAAAATTAGCCAGGCGTGATGGCGCATGCCTGTAGTCCCAGCTACTCGGGTGACTGAGGCAGGAGAACTGGTTGAACCCCGGAGGCAAAGATTACAGTGAACCAAGATTGTGCCACTGCACTCTAGCCTGGGTGACAGAGTGAGACTCTGAAAAGAAAAGAAAAGAAAAAAATTTAATACCTAAGTAGTTTTTGAAGATTATATAAAATTATAAAAGGAATGTTCCAGTCTAAAACAAAATTAGGAAATGCTGTTCTGTGTTGTCAATTTTTGTATTTCTATATTTTGGGTATATTCTTTGATTATCAAATTATATTAAAACAAAAATGTACTTTAATTATATAGCTTGTGTTTGAGAGGAGCTAACCAGATCCATTTTATATAAACAAAACAATTCCATATTGAAATGTCTATCCCACTGAACAAACATGTCATTGAACTATAAAAAGACCATTGAAATACTATTCTTACAGCTGCTAAGATACCAGTGAATGTCAGAGTTCCATTTTCTTTATTTGACCTTAGCTCAAATATATTTACATTTCACTTTGAGTGTCTACACTTTGAATCAGTTTTTGTGTTCATGAAATACCGCATTGGACACACCTACAACATTGGAACTATTCTATAGAATGTTTGGGATTTGATAGTCATGATTTAACTCATATCATGCATTTATTTACTCTTCCCCTTGTTTATAGGCTAAGTCACTGTTTTTAAAATTACAAGTGATAATGCACAATTTAGTGACTCAGGACCAGCAAAGTTGTTTTGCTTTGCTTTCTTTTTTTTTTTTTTAATTTTAACTATATATTGTGAATGCATTTCTAGTAGTAAGTTTATTTCTCAGAATACTTGGTTTAGGTACATACACATAAATACAAGTGTGTGTGTATATGCTGGTTCACTATGTGAAATATTTCTCACTATGTGTTGCCATCAGAGAAGTATAAAAAGCTTTTGATGTCAGGTGCAGTGGCTCCTGACTATAATCCCAGCACTTTGGGAGGCCAAGGTGGGAGGATTGCTTGAGGCCAGGAGTTTAAGACCAGCTTGGGCAATATAGTAAGACCTTGTCTCTAGAAAAATAAAAGTTAAAAAATTAGCCAGGTGTGACGGCATGTGCCTGTACTCCCAGCTACTCAGGAGGCTGTGGCAGGAGGATCACCTGAGCCCAGGAGGTCGAGGCTGAAGTGATCCGTGATCACACCACTGCACCCCAGCCTGGATGACAGAGTGAGACCCTGTCTCTCCAAAAAAATAAAAATTAAAAATAAAAAACTATTGCTCTATGAACTTCAGGCAGTGAAAATAAAATAAAGGCTGTTATTGGTCTAAACTCCTTTGTTTTGTACAGTTTGAGGCCTAGGAGTATAAAATTTATGCAATTTTAACTTTATTGTAATTTGGATCATGGCTCTCCTTTTTCATCTCTTAAATCCATGGAAAACTGAACTTCGCTTGAGTTACTAAAGTATTTTTATTTCAAAAGCATCATGACCCTAGGAACTAAACCAAATGATTTCACAGTCCAGCATTAGTCCTTGTACATGGCGTTCTGGCATTCATTTTTATATATCTTTTAATGTTCTTTTGGCTTCATTTTATTATCAGTTTTTTTCTTTTTATTTGGATCTTTTAACAATACATGTAATTTATGTATGATACATATTGCTGCAATTATAATGAAATCATTTTTAATCAAGCTGTCTTAGTCCATTTTGCATTGCTATAATATAAAGGAATACTAGAGGCTGGGTAATTTATAAAGAAAAGAGGTTTGTTTGGCTCATGGTTCTGCAGGCTGTACAAGAAGTATGGCATCAGCATCTGCTTCTGGTAAGGACTTCAGAAAGCTTCCCCTCATGGTAGAAGGGAAAGAAGAACAAGCGTCATATGACAAGAAAGGAGGAAAAAAAGAGAGGAGGAGGCGCCAGGCTATTTTTAACAATCAGATCTTATGGAAACTAATAGTGAGAAGTCAGTCATTACCATGAGGATGACATGAAGCCATTCATGAGAGTTCTGCCTCCATGACCCAAAACCTCCCACCAGGCCCTGCCTCTAACACTGGGGATTAAATTTCAACATGAGATTTGGAGGGGACAAATATTTAAACTGTAGCACAGGCCGAGGTCAAATAAACAACCACAACCAGTTACCACTTCAATACCCTATGATGGCTATATTCTAAAAGAGAATAACAAGTGTTGGTGAGCAGGTAGGGGAATTGGAACTCTCCTCCATATAAAATGGTGCAGCTGCTGTGGAACACAGTTTGGCAATACTACAAAATATTAAAGAGAGTTATGTGACCCAAGAATTCCACTCCTAGGTATACACCCAAGAGAAATGAAAACAGACATTCACACAAAAATATGCTTATAGCAACATTATTCATAGTAGCCAAAAGTGGAAATAACCCAATGTCTACCAACTGATACATGGATTTTTTTAAAGTGGTATATCCATATAATGGAATATTATTTAACCACAAAAAGGAATGAAGTAGTGATACTTACTACAACGTGGATGAATCTTGAAAACATACTAAGTCACAGAAGCTGATTGCAGTCAACCACGTACTGTATGATTCCATTTTATGTAAAATACCTAAAATGGGCAAATCTAGAGAGACAGAAAGTAGATAAGTGGTTGGTAGGGCTGGAGAGCAGGACTGTTAGTGCGTACGTGTTTTCTTATTCAGGTGATGAAAGTATATTAAAATTGACTGTGGTGGTGGTTGTACAATTCTGTGAACATACTAAAAATGGATGAATGGGTGAGTTGTGTGGTATATGAGTTATATTCCAACAAAGCCATTTTTAAAAAGAACTATCACTACTCTTTCTAAAACTAATAATACTTTTAATAAAGTATATTTTAATAAAGTATAAAAAATACTTTATTAAAAGTATTATTAGTTTATGTTTTTGGACAATGTGTAATTTTGTGATAACAACTGAAAAGGTTGGGGAGAGCTAGTAAAGGAACAGAGCTTTTGTTATTGAAGTTAAGCTAGTATAAATTCAAATTAGGGTGTTATAACTTTAGGTTGCTAAATGTAATCCCCCACGGTAACCATAAGAAAATACCTAAAGGATATACACAGAAGGAAACGAGAAAGGAATTTAAATGTTTCACCACAAAAAAAAAAAAATCAACTAAACACAAAAGAAGATAGTAGTGCAAGAAATAAGGGACAAAAAAGCGATAAGACACATGGAAAACAAATAGCAAGATGACAGAATTAAGTCCTGTCTTATAAGTAATTAAACGTAAATGGATTAAACTTTCCAAAAGACAAATATTGGCAGAGTGGATTTAAAAAACATGATTTGGCTGGGCGAGGTGGCTCGCACCTGTAATCCCAGCACTTTGGGAGGCTAAGGCAGGTAGATCACCAGGTCAGGAGTTCGAGACCAGCCTGACCAACATGGTGAAACCCTGTCTCTACTAAAAATACAAAAATTAGCTGGGCGTGGTGGCAGGTGCCTGTAGTCCCAGCTACTCGGGAGGGTGAGGCAGGAGAATGGTGAGAACCTGGGAGGCAGAGTTTGCAGTGAGCCAAGATCGCACCACTGCACTCCAGGCTGGGCGACAGGGCAAGAGTCCATCTCATAAATAAAATTAATTAAGTAAGTAAGTAAGTAAGTAAATGATTCAACTATATGCTGTCTACAGGAGACTCACTTTAGATCCAGAGTTGAAAGTGAAAGGATGGAAAAGGATAGTATTCCGTGCAATGGTAACCAAAAGAGAGTTATACTAATATGAGACAAAATAGACATGAAATTTAAAAAGATTACAAGAGACAAAGAAGGATATTACATATTAATAAAAGGCTCCATACAGCAACAAGTGATAGCAGCTATAAATATTCATCTACCTAATTCCTGATCATCAAAATATATGAAGCAAAAGTGGACTGAATTGAAGAGAGAAATAGAAAGTTCTGCAATAATGGCTGGACACTTTAATACTCCACTCTCAATAGTGTATAGAAGAATCAAGAAATAAGTGAGGAAACAGAGGACTTGCATAGCACAATTAACAAGCTGGATCTAACAGACATATACAAGACACTCTACCTAACAACAGCAGCATACACATTCTTCTTGAGTCCACGTGGAGTGTTTTCTAGGATGGACCATATTTTCAGCCACAAATTCAGTCTCAATGGATTTCAAAAGATAAATATACAAAGTATCTTCTCTGACCACAATGGGATGAAATTAGAAATCAACAACAGAAGTAAAACTGGAAATTTCACAAAATTGTGGAAATTAAAGCACTCTTAACCAGCAGATCAAAGAAGATATCATGTACCACGTAAATATACTTACTATGTACCCATGAAAATTAAAAATAAAAAGAAATCCCAGGGAAAATAGAAAATACCATTCTGGACATAGGGGCTGGCAAAGATTTCATGATGAAGATGCCAAAAGCAATTGCAACGAAAGCAAAAATTGACAAATGTTATCACTAGAGCTTTTGCACAGCAAAAGAAACATATCAACAGAGTAAACAGACAACCTACAGAATGGGAGAAAGTACTTGCAAACTATACATCTGACAAAGGTCTAATATCCAGAATCTATCAGGAACTTAAGACTTACAAACTGCTGGGCACAGTGGCTCACACCTGTAATCCCAGCACTTTGGGAGGCTGAGGTAGGCGGATCACCTGAGGTCCAGAGTTTGAGACCAGTCTGGCCAACATGGTGAAGCCCCATCTCTACTAAAATTACAAAAATTAGCTGGGCATGGTGGCACATGCCTGTAATCCCAGCTCTCGGGAGGCTGAGGCACAAGAATCACTTGAACCCAGGAGGTGAAGGTTGCAATGAGCTGAGATCGTGCCACTGCACTCCAGCCTGGGCGACAGAGTGAGACTCTGTCCCCAACCCTACCCTCCCCCCAAAAAAAACTTTTACAACCAAAAAAACGCCCCATGAAAAAGCAGGCAAAGACATGAAGAGACACTCTTCAAAAGAAGATGTACGTGCAGCCAACAGACGTATGAAAAAATGCTCAATATCACTAATCATAAGCAAAATGCAGCCGGGTGTGGTGGCTCACACCTGTAATCCCAGTGCTTTGGGAGGCTGAGGCAGGCAAATCACAGGCTGTTCAAGAACAGCCTGGCCAACATGGTGAAACCACATCTCTCCTAAAAATACAAAAATTAGGTGGGCATGGTGGCAGGTGCCTGTACTCTCAGCTACTTGGGAGGCTGAGGCAGGAGAATCGCTTGAACCTGGGATGCAGAGGTTGCAGTGAGCCGAGATCACTGCAACAGAGCGAGACTCTGTTTCCAAAAAAAAAGTGGGGGAGCAAATTAAAACCACGATGGGATACCATCTCACACCAGTTAGAATGGCTAGCATTAAAAACCCAGGCCAGTTGCTCACACCTGTAATCCCAGCACTTTGGGAGGCCAAAGTGGGGAGATTGCTTGAACTCAGGAGTTTAAGACCACCTTGGGCAACATGATGAGACCCCCTCTCTACCAAAAATACAAAAAAATAGCCAGGCTTCGTGCCATGCGCCTATAGTCCCAGCTATTGGGGAGGCTGAGGCAGGAGGATCGCTTGAGCCTGGGCCTCAGTGGGGAGGGTGGGGTGGGGTGCATGCAGAGGTTGCAGCAAGCCAAGATTATGCCATTGCACTCCAGCCTGGATGACAGAGCAAGGCCCTGTCTCAAATAAATAAATAGATAAATAATAAACAGATGCTGTGGTCAGGTTGTGGAGAAAAGGGAATGCTTATTTAGTGTTGGTAGGAGTGTAAATTAGTTAAACCATTGTAGAAAGTAGTGTGGCAGTTCCTCAAAGAACTTAAAACAACTAACATTCAACCCAGCAGTCTCACTACAGGGTGTATACCCAAAGGAATATAAATCATTCTCCCGTAAACACACATGCTGACATATCTTCATTGCAGCACCGTTCGCAATAGCAAAAACATGGAATCAACCTCAGTGCCCATCAATGGACTGGGACTGGCTAAGGGAAATGTGGTACATATACATAATGGAATGCTATGAGGCCATAAAAAAGAATGAGATCATGTCCTTTGCGGGAACTTGGATGGAGCTGGAGGCCATTGTCTTTAGCAAACTAATGCGGGAGCAGAAAACCAAATACCACATGTTCTCACTTATAAGTGGGAACAAAATAATGAGAACCAGTGGGCACAACAGGGAGAACAACAGACACTGGGGATAACTAGAGCGGGAAGGAGAGAGAGGGGAAGGGGTTTCTAACTATCAGGTGCTATGCTACACTCAATACCTGGGTGACAGGATGAATCATACCCCAAACCCCAGCATGTTACAATACACCCATGTAACAAACCTGCACATGTACTCCCAAATCTAAAATAAAAGTTAAAATTATATCTAGGGAGGAGAGTAAGAGGAGGGAGAGGATTAGGAACAATAACTATCAGGTGCTATGCTTAGTATCTGGGTGATGAAATGGTCTGTACGTGAGACCCCTGACATGAGTTTGCCTTTGTTAACCTGCACATGTGCCCCAAACCTAAAATAAAAAATTAAGAATTTTAACCCAAATAAATCATAGACTTAAATGTAAAATGTAAAGTACTAAGACTTTTAGGAGAAAAAGGAGGGGAAAATCTTCAGGGGGATATGAAGAGAGGTTGATTAATGGGTCCAAATATACAGTTTGATAGATAAAAGTAAGATCTGTCTGACAGATCAGTAAGGTGACTATAGTTTACAATCATCAATCATGTATTTCAGAATAGCTAGAAGAGAATTGAAATGTTTCTACAATAAAAGATTTAAGGTGATGAATATACCGATTACACTGATATGATTTTTACAAATTATATGAATATTACGTTACTGAATGTACCCTGAAAATTAAAAAAAAAGTATGATTAACAATTTTGAGCAAAAAATAAAATATAGATGAATGAAAACAAAAACACAAGGTACCAAAATTTACAGGACACAACAAATTCAGTGAAGCGATGCTAAGGGGGAAATTTATAGCTATAAACACATTTAAAAAACAAGAAAGATCTCAAATCAGCAGTCTAACTTTACACCTTATGGGATTAGAGAAAGAAAAACTAAACCCAAAACTAGTAGAAGGAGGGAAATAATAAAGATTAGAGCAGATAATCAAAATAGATATTAGATAAACAGAGAATAGAAAAATGATAGAGAAAATCAACAAAGCCAAAAGTTGGTTCTTTGAAAAGATCAGCAAAATCGACAAACCTTTAGCTAGATGGACTAAGAAAGAAAGAAAGGACTCAAATTACTAAAGTCAGAAATGAAAGTAGGAACATGACTACCAATTCCACAGAAATAAAGATTATAAGAGAGTACCATGGGCATTTGTACACCAACAAATTGGATAACCCAGATAAAATGGACAGATTTCTAGAAACACAAAATCTACCAAGACTAAACCACAAAGAAATAGAAAATGAGACTGAGACAGTAATTTTAAATTTCCCAACAAAGAAAAGCCCTGAACTGGATGGCTTCACTGGCAAATTCTACCAAACATTTAACAGCAATACTTCTCAAACTTTTCAAAAAGAAACTGAAGAAGGAACACTCCCTAACTCATTCTGTGAGACCAGCATTACCCTGATACCAAAGACAGACAAAGACACTACAAGGAAAGAAAACCACAGATCAATATCCTTTATGAACATTAATGCAAAAAGCTTCAAAAGATCCTAGAAAAATTAATTCAGCAGCATATTAAAAGGATTCTATACTATGACCAAGTGGGATATATTCCTAGAGTACTAGGATGGTTCAACATACAAAATCAGTCAGTGTGATACACACTAACAGAATGAAGGAGAAACCCCACATGGTCATTTAAATCATCTAAAATGATCATGATGCAGAAAAAAGCGTTTGACAAAATTCAACATCCTTTCATCCTAAAAACAATAAACTAGAAATAAAGGAAACTACATCAACATAATAAAAGCTATATGTGAAAACCCACAGCAAACATCATTCTCAATAGTAAAAGACTGAAGTTTTTCATGTAACATAAGAAAGTAGGCAAGGATGCCTACTTTCACAACTTTTATTCATCGTACTACTGGAAGTCTTAGAGCAATTAGGCAAGAAAAAGAAATTAAAGTCATCTACTTGGAAAGGAAGAGGTAAAATTATCTGTTCACAGATGATAGTGGTCTTATACATAGAAAACTCTGAAGATTCCACTGAGAATCTATTAGAACTAATAAGCAAATTCAGCAACTTAGCAGGATACAATACACAAAAATTAATTACATTTCTGTATACTAGCAATGAATCCAAAAAGGGAATTACAAAAACAGTTCCATTTACAATAGCATCAGAAAGGATAAAATGCTTAGGAATTGAGTGAAGAGATGAAAGACTTGTAGTACAATGAAAACTATAAAACATTTCTGAAAGAAATGAGAGAAGATATAAATAAATGGAAAGGCATTCTATGATCATGGATCAGAAGATGATACTAAGATGTCAATACCCAAAGCAATGTACAGATTTAATGCAATCCCTATCAAAATCCCAAGGACATTTTTCACACAAGTAGAAAAACCCATCCTAAAATTAGAATTTCAGGGGACCTCAAATAGCCAAAACAATCCTGAAAAAGAAGAGCAAAGCTGGAGAACTCACATTTCCTCACTTCAAAACTTACTACAAAGCTATAGTAAACAAAGCATTGTGATACTGGCATAAAAACAGACATATAGGCCAGGTGTGGTGACTCACTTCTGTAATCCCAGCACTTTGGGAGGCTGAAGCAGAAGGATTACTTGAGCCAACCAGCCCAGGCACTATAGTGAGACCCCCATCTCTATAAAAAGAAAAATACACAAGCATATAGACTAATGGAATAGAATAGAGAATATAGCATTAAATCCTTGCATATATGGTCAGCTGGTTTTCAACAAGAATGCCAAGACCACTGAATGGGGAAAAGATAATCTTTTCAACAAATGGTACTGGGAAAACTGGCCACATGCAAAGGAATGAAGTTGGACACTGACTTATACTAAAATTAACTCAAAATGGATCTTTGACCAAAATGTAAGACATAAAACTCTTAGAAGAAAACATAGGGCAGAAGATTCATGACATTGGATTTGCCAGTGAATTCTTGGATATAACACCTAAAACACAGGCAGCAAAAGAAAAATAGACAAATTGGATTTCATGAACATTTTTAAAGTTTGTGCACTAAAAGACACTATCAGTAAAATGGCAACCCACAAAATGAGAGAAAATGTTTGCAACTCATATATCTGATAAAGGAATTGATATCCAGAACAGATAGAGAACTCCTAAAACTCAACAAGCAAAAAACCCATTTCAAAAATGGGCAAAGGACTTGAATAGACATTTCTCCGAAGAAGGTATATAAATGGCCAATAAGCACATGAAAAGATACTCAACATCATTAATCACTACGGAAATGCAAATTAAAACTACAGTGAGGTACCTACTCACACCCGTTAGAATGGCTACTGTCCAAAAAACAAAATAGCAAGGGTTGATGAGGGTGTGGAGAAACTGGAACCCTTGTGCACTGCTGGTGGAAATGTGAAATGGTGCAGCTGCTATGGAAAATGATACGGTGATTCCTCAAAAACTTAAATATAGATTTACCACAAAATTGAGAGCAGTGTCTCAAGTAGATATTTGTATACCCATGTTCATAGCAGCATTATTCACAATAGCCAAAAGGTGGAAGCAACCCAAGTGTCCATCAGTGGATGAATGGATAAGCAAAATTTGATATACTTGTACAGTGGAATGTTAGCCTTAAAAAGGAAGGAATTCTGACACCATCTACAATACATGAACCTTGAGGACATCGTGCTACATGAAATAAACCAGTCATAAAAAGACAAATGGTGTATGATTCTACTTATGTGAAGTACAAGGAGTAGTCAGATTCATAGAGACAGAAAATAGAACAGTGGTTGCCAGGGGCTGGAGGGAGGGAAAGGGGGCATTGGTGTTTAATGGGTACAGAGTTTGAGTTCTGCAAGATGAAAAGAGTTCTGAAGATTGATGGTGGTGATAGTTGCACAACAATGTTAATATACTTAATACCACTGAACTGTACACTTAAAAATGGTTAAGGGGCTGGGTGCAGTGGCTTATGCCTATAATCCCAGCACTTTGGGAGGCTGAGGCAGCAGGATCACTTGAGCTTAGGAGTTCAAGATCAGCATGGGCAACATGACAAGACCCTGCCTCTAAAAAAAAAAAAATTTAATTAGCCAGGCATGATCACACCACTGCACTCTAACCTGGGCAACAGAGTAAGACTCTGTCTTTAAAAAAAGAAAAAAATAATTAGGTTAGGAAAAATATATTAGTGATTACTAACTAGTATGTACTTGTTTATAGGTAATTTCATTTTTTATAAAATCAGCATTTTTAAAAAAGTTTTTGCTTAGTAGAGGTTAAACATTCTGGCTTACTTGGTATTTTACTATGGAATAAATATGAGATTTCTCTATTTTATCTCAATAGTAATTAATTGGACTCACCATTGAAAACAAAGGCTCTGAATTTTTAAATGTCTGTGATTATAAAATTAAGCTAAGAATTAAAATGATTTATGTGACAAATTCAGGCAGTAATGATCCTTTAAAAATCCAATAAAGTATTCTCATTTAGAGAGTAATTTAGAACTTTATTTCTGACCTCAAGTATGGTTAGACAAGGTAACCATGTGTTTCCACATTAATCAGGAAGGTATTCTTTTCTGTTTGCCTTATGGTTTAATTTATAGTCAAATTTCATGCTGTCTAGTGATCTCACTGTGATGACATTCAGATTAAGTACACATTAGATAATAAAAGACTCATCTTTCCCTCATGGGGGTAATAGGATAATGGGGGACATAAGACATGTAGAGATAAATTATTATACAAACAGGCTGTGATTGGTCCAAAAAGGAATACTGAATAAGTATTACAGCCAATCACAGGACATATTAGGGAGCTCAGAAAGATTTTCAAGTAAATCTAGCTCTTGGCTTACTTCCAGTTTTCATAGTTTTTGCTTGATGTGGGAACAGATCATTCAAAGTTGTTTAATGGGAATCCTCATTGCCACATTCATTTTTCTCTAGACTATTGGAATAACTTCCTAAGGATCTTTCTACCACCAGTTTCTCTTCCCTGCAACCTAGATTCTACATTCCTTCTATATTCCCAACTTTACCAAAGGCTTTGATCACATCATTCCCCTTAATAGCTCATGCATTATTTAGAGGAGATCCCAGTTGGTAGCCTGCAAATACAGGCATTTATTAAATTTCATGGAGCTTGATAAATAAGAAAATACTGATAGACACATTTTTAGGAATTTTTGGAAGACAGAAAGCAGATGAGCTCAGAACTGTGGAGAAACAAGCCAGCCAGAATGCCTGCTATCACCTCTACAATGTATTTGTCCTGGAGAGTCCAGCCAATGTATAATAAGAAACAGAAATGGGACATGTAAATGTTGGAAAGGCAGAGATACACTTGCACTACTTAGGATTGTCACTAAGAAAACCAAATGGAATTTTATTAGTCAAGAGTTTTTGATTGCCAATGAAAGAAACCAGCTCTATCTAATGTAAATAGAAAATAAATTACAAGGATATGAAGTCTCTTGTCATATTTACAGAATATTGGAGGACATGGTTGAGAAAGTGTCCTGATGGGTATGAGCTGAGAAGAGAGACTTTCACTTTACTGTAGATGCTTTTGTGCAGAGTGTTTTACCCTAAGAAATAGATCCATATACTTATTTAAATTGTTTTAAAGAAAAATACAGGGACTGCTGATCCTGAAAAAGTTAAGGAGCATAAAAAATAATTCTGAAAGGCTGGGTGCAGTGGCTCACACCTGTAATCCCAGCACTTGTGGGAGGCCGAGGCGGGCGGATCATGAGGTCAGGAGATCGAGACCATCCTGGCGAACACGGTGAAAGGGCGGATCATGAGGTCAGGAGATCGAGACCATCCTGGCAAACACGGTGAAACCCCGTCTCTACTAAAAATACAAAAAACACTAGCTGGGCATGGTGGTGGGTGCCTGTAGTCCCAGCTACGCAGGAGGCTAAGGCAGGAGAATGGCATGAATCCAGGGGGCAGAGCTTGCAGTGAGCTGAGATCACACCACTGCACTCCAGCCTGGGCAACAGAGCAAGACTCTGTCTCAAAAAAAAAAAAAAAAACCGAAAATTTGTCTCTGATTACTTTCACCTGACAGTTGCATTGATAGTTGCATTGATTTGATCACAATTCAGAAACACAAGATGGTGTCTCTTGTACATAAGCACCAAAACTAAAAAGAAAATGCTTTTGTTGACTTTATTTTCAGTTTTGTTTTTCACATATTCAAGAATAAAGACATTCTCTACAATTATTTTTTTTCTCTAGAGAAATGCTTACAAACAGTAGCCAGCAACTTACACTTTCTTTTTTTTAAGCTATTTTTTAATTTTAATTTTGACATAATTTCAGACCCACAGAAAATTTGCCGGAATAGGGCCAGGCAAACTGGCTCACACCTATAATCCCAGCTACTCAAGAGGCTGAGACAGGAGAATCACTTGAGCCCGGGAGGCGAAGGTTGCAGTGAGCTGAGATTGCACCACTGTCCATCAGCCTGGGCAACAGAGCCAGAAACTGGGGGGAAAAAAAAAAACCACACACTTTAAAATTAGCCACACCTGTAGTTCTTTCGACTCCTGAGGCCAAGTAGGAGGATTGCTTGAGCCCAGGAGTTCAAAGTTACAGTGAGCTATTGATGGCAGCAGCAGCCCCATCTGGAGCAGCCACTGCTAAGACGCTGGCTGCAGCAGGAGAGAGGTGGCCGGGGCTGCATGCTCTTCAGAGCTGGTGTGGGCTGGGAACAGGCGGGAGCCCTGCCTCCTACTGAATTGGTAGGGTGGGAGCCACATGCTCCCTGGCGCAGCTGCAGCTGCCCAGCCACCCACTCTGGACTGGGACATCTCTGGGCTCTCAGGGGCCTGGGAACCCCCGCCCCTGCCAGCTCAGAAGTACCTGCTCCCACTCCCTGGCCTCTCCCAACTCCCAGTGCCCACTCAGGTGCAGAGCAAAGTTGTAGCAGAGCCTGGGCGCTGTCACAACCTGGCCAGGGTGGTGCTGACACACCAGCCCCCTGCTGTCTCTGTCCCCTCTGGACTTTGGGTGCTGATGAGCATGGGAGGGAGGCATGGTGAGGGTGGCTGAGGGCAGCTTGGCCCAGGCCTGCAGGTGCCCCTCAGCACAAACAGCCTGGGTACCATGGATGGCATGTTGATGGCGGGAGGCAGATAGGTTTCTGGGCAGAAAGGGCCAGGGCCCTGATGAAACCCCACCTTCAAGCCAGGAACAGCCTGAAGTGTGGGGACTGGGCTGCCAGTTCCAGGTGAAGTCCGTGGCCCAGAGTAAAGACTTCATTGATGACGGTTCGGCCAATTGGATGGGCCTTTTTGCAGGCCCACCAGGAAAAACCTTTCTGAGCACATAAAAACCCTGAACTCAGCCAGACTCATGCCAACATTGGGACTGCCAGCTGCAGGAAGGAGTTACCCACTTCAGGTCCCCTCAATGTTGAGACAGCCTGCCTGTGAAAAGGAGCTACCCACTGTGTGTCTCTTCTCTGCTGAGAGCTGGACACTCGTGGGGACCACCTGCCTGCAGAAAGGAGCTACCCCAGGTCTCCTGAGAGCTGTTCTATCACTCACTGAAGCTCCTCTCTGACTTGCTCATCCTCCAGTTGTCCACATACCTCATTCTTCCTGGACATGGGACAAGAACTTGTGAACACCTAATGGTGGGACTTAAAGAGCTATAACACAAACAGAGCTGAAACACGCCCTCTGCTCACCACATTACAAGTGACAAGGAGAGAAAAGCTGCAGCCCTTCGGGGAGGCCAGACCTAGGGGCTCCCCAAGCCAGGGCTGTGACACCCACTTTGGGGCCCTGTGGTTCCTGGTGTCTCCAAGCTTCCAGGAACCACCACGTTCCTCGGTTCCCACAGTGGTACACCTGGTCATCTGCAGCCTTGCATGGAGCCAGCGCCTGTGCTGGTGCATGGGTTTGCCTGCTCCACTGCAGTCAGCACACCTGGCTGTGCACACTGGCTGGACCCTGCGTTCACTCACACACCCCTTGCCACTCTGTGCCTGGCTGGCCCTTGGCAGACGTGGGATCTGGGCCAGTAGTGTGAGCGGAGTGCAGCCTGCCAGGCAAAGTGGGCAGAATGAGCCCAGTGGGCCTGAGCCCAACTCAGGCAAGGACACTACCAACCACAGAGGTTTCCAGCTGGAAAAGCGACACCCCAAGGATCCCGTGACACTATGATTGTGCTGTTGTACTCCAGCCTGGGCAATAGAGCAAGGCCCTGTCTCTAAAATAAAAAAGGTAGAGACTAAAATAAAAAAAAAGAATATTTGCAGAAATAATATAAAGAAGTCCCATGTAATTTCCACCCAAATTCCTCAAATGTTAACTTTGTACTACATTTGCTTTATCATTTTATATATATGTTTAAATATTGAAATTATATATGTATATTTATACACATTTTTTCTCTAAACCATTTGAGTAAGTTGCAGCCACAATGTCCCTTTACCCCTGAATACCTAGGTTGTACATTTTTTAAATATAAAAACATTATCTTGGAAAATAATAAAAATTAAAAAGTTAACACTTATGACAATACTGTTAGCTAACCCTGAGATGTTATTCAAATGTCACTCATTTTCTGAGCACTGCCCTTTATTAGGAAAAGAAAATCCCAAATCATGAGCCACATTTGGTTGTCAAATCTCTTTAGTCTTTTTTAATCTGGAACAGTTCCTCAGTGTTTTCTTGTCTTTCATTACCCTGATGAATACAAGCCAGTTATTTTGTAGAATGTCTTACCATTTGTTTATCTGATGTTTCCTCATAATTACAGTCAGAGTTTTTCACAGGCCTACCCCAGAAGTGATGTTGTGGTGTTTTCAGTGGATTATGTAGGAGGCATGTGATGTTTATGTAACCCATTACTAATGATACTAATTTCTTCCAGGAAGTTATGATTTTTTTTCCTTTAATTAGCTTCTGTTAAGGAAATATTTAGGGCTATATAAATATTCTTTTACTCCTTAGATTTTTACTACCTCACTTGCTCTAATATTCATTGATGATTCTTGCTTGAATCACATATTACTCTGCTGGTTGCCACATGTTGATTTCTTCATTTCATCATCTCTTCATATGGGGACTATGTGAAGTGCCTATGTCCCCATCTTTCCTATTATTCTCTTACTTTCTGGTTCACCAAGTTGTTCCAGGTTCATCTGTACTGTTCCTGTTCCAAAGTTTGATTCAGTTTTGCCAGGAAGCTCTGGCTCTTTCTAGTAGGGATTGGTTTATAGACACCAACATCTCAGTGCTACATGTGCTCAGTTACTACTAATCCTCTCAGTGGCCAGAGCCAGGAAACATGTATCTTTATATCTGTATATATTAAAAACCATGGCCGGGCGCGGTGGCTCACGCCTGTAATCCCAACACTTTGGGAGACCAAGGTGGGTGGATCACAAGGTCAGGAGTTCAAGACCAGTCTGGCCAATATGGTGAAGCCCCGTCTTTACTAATAATACAAAAATTAGCCGGGCATGGTGGTGCCCACCTGTAGTCCCAGCTACTCAGGAGGCTGAAGCAGAAGAATCACTCTAACCTGGGAGGCGGAGGTTGCAGTGAGCTGAGATCATGCCACTGCACTCCAGCCTGGGTGACACAGTGAGACTCCGTCTCAAAAAATAATAATAATAAAAACAAAAACCATGTTGAGAGTCTTTGTTTTTACTTCAGTTTTTAGAAACAAAACACAAATATTGTTAGGCTAGACCAGTTGATTTTTATACATTAAATGTAAGAATTCCAAAAATCAATTCATGAATCTATAAGATCATATTTGAATCTATGTTTCAAAACATTTGGGCCCCAAACCAAACATAGTGTATCATTTGATAATTCATATGTCAATAAATCGTGCTTTCTCTTACATGATTTTAAGTAAGTTGAACAATATGTATTACTTAATAAGTGTGGAAAAGTTGGAAAATTGTAATGCTATATCCAATAGTAGTGATATAAATTAAGATATATTTACCTGCTTAATCACATGCCATGCAGAAGTGACAAAATGTTTACCAGTATTCTTAAAGAGGGTATAGGAAGGATTATTAATTGCTATGCAACGTCAGTGAATTTAAAAAAAACAATTGAACACTTTCACCTAGAGGATAAACTTCCAATTCCCTTTCTCAGTGTGTAAGACCCTTCATGGTCTGACCCCAGTTTACCCGTCGTCCCTCTCCAGTCTCTTATGCCCTTCTCTCCCTCTAAGCATCCTGTCATCTGGGCACATTGGCTCATCTCATAGATCTTTGTGCACTATTATGATTGACATGCCATTCTCTCTCACCTACCTGGAAAGATCTGATACATCTTTTGGGTTCCAGATCACATACTACCTGTTCGACAGAATCTTCCAGGAAGAATTACTTCTTCTTTTCTCATACTAGTTCTTCTATTCTAATTACTTATCTCTATATTCCTTATTAAATGTGTCTTCCTTTAAAACAAGGACTTTATCTTCCTTGTAATTCCAACACAACACAATGTCAGGCATTCAGGATAAACGTTTAATAGATGCATAATGATTTGTCAGTTTCAATATTCTAAACTTGATAATTGTTAAATACTTTAGATCACAACATCTAAAACATATAAAGTGACTATTAAGGAACCTAGTGCTCCCTTCAGTAGTACATATACTAAAAATGGAATGAGGCCAGGTATAGTGACTCACACCTTTAATGCCAGCACTTTGGGATGCCAGTTGGGGAAGATCACTTGAGCCCAGGAGTTGAAGACCAGTTTGGGCAACATAGCAAGACCTCATCTCTACAAATAATAATTTTTAAAAATTAGGTGGGCATGGTAGCACATGCTTGTAGTCCCAGCTACTAGAGAGGCTAAGGCTAGAGGATCACTTGAGCCCAGGAGGTTGAGACTGCAGTGAGCCATGATCACACCAATCTATTCTAGCCTGGTCAACATAGTTAGACCCCATCTCAAAAAAATTGGAACAATACAGAGAAGATTAGCATAGCCAGTTAAAAAAAATTTTTTTAAGAAAAAATGGCCAGGCATGGTGGCTCATGCCTATAATCCTAGCATTTTGGCAGGCCAAGGCAGGAGAATCACTTGAGCACAGAAGTTTGGGGCCAGCCTGGGCCTAAGTGAGACCTAGTCTGTACAAAAAAATAAGAAGAAGAAAGGGAACCTCTGGTTTTCCTGGAGTTTTCTGTTGCATAGTAATGCCTAGGGCCCACTCCCTACCACCTTGTTTTGGAATCTGAAATGTTCCCCTCAGCCCAGAGTCACTTTACCATTCTATCCCCGCTCCCTCACCACCCACTCCTGCAGCAGCTCATCAGCCTCCCAGGACTCCATCCAGGTCACTCATTTCTCTGGACTTCCCTTGGGTAGCCAGTGACCCTGAGCACTAACAAGCACCCTTGTGTCATGATTATAGCACCAAGTGAGAGACGGTTTCTACAGAGGTGGTGCTGCTTTCTAGAAGGCCACACAGGCTTTCAGCTGTTTTCTGAAAGCTGTCTTCTAACTTTAAAGATTTTTTTTGTTTTGTTTTTAATTTTTGGATGAAATCTTACTCTGTCACCCAAGCTCTGGAGTGCAGTGGCGTGATCTCAGCTCACTGCAACCTCCGCCTCCCGGTTCAAGCGATTCTCCTGCCTCAGCCTCCTAAGTTGCTGGGATTACAGGTGCACGCCAACACGTCAGGCTAATTTTTTGTATTTTTTAGTAGATACGGGGTTTCACCACCTTGGCCAGGCTGGTCTCGAACTCCTGACTTCATGATCTGCCCACCTCAGCCTCCCAAAGTGCTGGGATCACAGACTTGAGCCATCACACCCGGCCAAAGCATTTTTGATATTTAGTTCTTATAAGACTATTGAGGTAAACATTCTAAGAAATACAGGTTTAGAGAACATCTTTCTGCTGAGCTGATTATAGAGTTGATATAGTTGAGACGAGACTGAAACTGGACATTTGGTTGGGTGGAAAGGAATGGAGGTGTCACTGAGCACCAGGGTAGTGAAGAGGCCCTCCTGGAAGGAGGGTGTGGCAAAATGACTAGATTGGTAAGGTCTGACCAGTCAGAGGGACTAGGTTACAGGGATGAGGGAATAAGCATTGGGAGCTCAGGGTAGTAATATCCAAGACTAAAATAAAGGGAGAAACTGGAGTCCACCCAGCTAGAATCCACAAAGTAATCTTTTCATATTCCTTCATCAGGACCCATTGCCTCTTAATTGTCACTAGTCCCATCAGATATGTCTGTTGAGTTTGACTTTTACACCTTTTTAGCTCTATTATAATATTTGGTCACTTACTCCATAATTAGTATTAGTTCTACCCTCCCATATGTGTATGGCTGACATCAGTGAAGATCTAGTATAGCTTACTGAAGGTAGTAATAAACACACTTTGAAGTATTTTTAATTTAAAAAAATTATATCTAGAAATCTAGTGACAGGTTTGATATAATTAAAATTTAATTTTTTAATATGCAAAGGAAGTTGTCATAACTAGAATATGATTTGACAGGTGTTGGCAGTTCTCCAAGCAACTTATTTTAAAAGTAGGTATTTCTGAAAAAGAATAGGTAGAAGTAAAGGTTTGATTGAAAACTCGGTTTAACACTGGGGCTGCTTTAAGGTAATGTATGTGTCCTTTTTTTTTTGAGTACAATTTTTTTTAACTTTTAGGTTCGGCGGTACATGTGTAGGTTTGTTATATAAATAAACTCTCATCACAGGGGTTTGTTGTACAGTTAATTTTGTTACCTAGGTACTAAGCCTAGTACCCTATAGTTGTTTTTACTGATCCTGTCTTCTATCCTCTACCTTCAAGTGGGCCCCAGTGTCTGTTGTTCCCCTCTTTGTGTCCATGTGGTCTCATCATTTAGCTCCTTTTTATAAGTGAGAACAAGCAGTATTTGGTTTTCTGTTCCTGTGTTAGTTTGCTAAGGATGATAGCCTCCAGCGTCATCCATGTTCCCATGAAATACAAAAACTCATTCTTTTTTATGGCTGCATAGTATTCCATCATATATATATATATACCACATTTTCTTTATCCAATCTATTGATTAGGTTGATTCCAAGTCTTTGCTATTGTGAATATGCAAGTGCATGCATGTGTCTTTTAATAGTAGAAATACTTATATTATGGTTAGTATTAAAGTGTGTGTGTGTGTATATATATATACATATATATATCTCCCCCTCTCTCTCTTTTCCTTCTAGATCCTGGTTAGATAACAATGGGAAAAGTGCTGTTAAAAACCTAAAGAACAGTTTGCCACTTAGAAAAGAACTAGATCGTTTAAAAGATGAACTGTCTCATCAATTGCAACTGTCAGATATCAGGTAATAAAGAAGAGAGAACCTAATTTAGAAATTAAAATGAATTACCAACTGATAAGCTTTTCAGCAGCTAAATATTTGCATCTTTAACTTTAATGGCTCTGATAACTGAGTACTCTTCAATTCTCTTTATGAACATCATGAAATGTTCATCTGTGTAAGAAAACTCTTAGTAATTTCTTATTTTAAATATTGAAGTAAGGCTGTACACAGTGGCTCTTGCCTGTAATCCGAGCACTTTGGGAGGATCCGAGCACAAGGTGGGAGGATCACTTGAGCCCAGGAGTTCAAGACTAGCCTGGGCAACAGGCTAGTAGACCCTATGTCTACAAAACTTAAAAAAAAAAATTAGCTAGGCACGGTGCCTGCACCTGTAGTCTCAGCTACTTGGAAGGATGAGGCAAGAGGATCACTTAAGCCCAGGAGCTTGAGGCTGCAGTGAGCTATAATTGCATCACTGCACTGCGGCCTAGGTGACAGAGCAAGACTTCGTCTCAATTTATATATATGTTACTTCTTTCTTCTATATATAGATAAAGAAGTAAGGCTTAAGTACTGACATTTTTGGCATAATAAACTTTTTTACATAATAAGTTTGTAAGAAAAATACCCTATTCCATATACACAAAATATATAAAAAATAATTATGCCCCCATCTTATAAGATATTTAAGGCCAGGCACAGTGACTCATACCTCTAGCACTTTGGGAGGTCAAGGCAGGAGAATCACTTGAGGCCAGGAGTTTGAGACCAGCCTGGGAAACATAGCAAGACCCCATCTCTAAATAATAATAAGTGTTTTAAAAGATTAGTATTTGAGTTTAAAAAGAGGAGGGGAGGGAGAAAATGGATGTTGTATTCTTGGTTCTATATTATATCGCGGAACTTTTTAAGTAAGTTTTCATAAACTTGAAAATTGCAGTTATATAAAGATCCATGCTGAAATTTATTGCGGAATAGATTTAACAGTTCTTAAAACTGTAAGGAAAGGAAAAGGAGGAGTCAGGTCATTCAGTCATTGGACTTCCCATCAATAGAACTCAGAAAAATCGTCATCTAGTCTTCATGTTTAAACATCTTTGTTACTTTTTGCTATAGCCTGTTTTGTTGTTTTCAATTCTCATTATTAGGACTTTTTTTTCTTATATTAAAACAAATGACTATTTGGGTACCATAAAAACACCTTTTTTTCCTGTGTTTACAGAGTACAGATAGTATTTACATGTTCTGTTCTTGTATAATCAAATCATCATAAGATAATTCAGAATTTCAAAGCATTCTTTTAGACTTCCATGTGTGAAATGTTTGAATGTATGCATATATCTGTTATTTTACCATCACACTAATCATTTTCAGATTAAACTTTATTATAGGGGGTTCTTCCCATTCCATAGTCTATTAGCATAAACTTTTCTAACTAAAAATAGTAAGATCATTTTTAAAAGTTTATAAGGTAAATAAATTAATGTGCATGCAAATAACTTTTTCTAATAGAAATTTTAAAAGATCTGTCAAAGCAGACTGGGTTAAGAAAATGAAAGGATTTCTTAGCCGGGCGCGGTAGCTCAAGCTTGTAATCCCAGCACTTTGGGAGGCCGAGACGGGTGGATCACGAGGTCAGGAGATTGAGACCATCCTGGCTAACACGGTGAAACCCCGTCTCTACTAAAAAATACAAAAAAAAAAAACTAGCCGGGCGAGGTGGCGGGCGCCTGTAGTCCCAGCTACTCTGGAGGCTGAGGCAGGAGAATGGCGTAAACCCAGGAGGCAGAGCTTGCAGTGAGCTGAGATCCGGCCACTGCACTCCAGCCTGGGCGACAGAGCGAGACTCTGTCTCAAAAAAAAAAAAAAAAAAAGAAAATGAAAGGATTTCTTAAACAGAAAAAAAAAGAAATAAACATTATTTTACAGTATTATGGAGAAATTTCTCAGCTTTAATTTATATTATGGTAAATGTCAATAGATATAACCTGGCCGGGTACGGTGGCTCACGCCTGTAATCCTAGCACTTTGGGAGGCCAAGGCAGGCAAATGACGAGGTCAGGAGTTTGAGACCAGCCTGACCAACATGGTGAAACCCCGTCTCTACTAAAAATACAAGAATTAGCCAAGCCTGGTGGTGCATGCCTGTAATCCCAGCTACTCAGGAGGCTGAGGCAGGAGAATTACTTGAACCCGGGAGATGGAGGTTGCGGTGAACCAAGAGCACACCACTGCACTCCAGCCTGGGTGACACAGTAAGACTCTGTCTCAAAATATATATATATATATATATTTATATATCCCACATAAGCAAAAACTCCTTGGAGTTTTCAATTTTTAAGAGTATAAAAGGGCCCCTGAGACCATAACATTTGAGGACTATGGGCATGAGGGCTTCTTTACTTGCTAAAAAAAATTAGCCAAAACTCCAGCAAACAGAAACATTAACTAATGACATTGTTTTTCATTCTAAACAGCCTATATAGAACACCATTTTTAATGAAAACAGCATTTACTACTTTTGTCACTTAAATTTTTTAATGTCAAATAATCAAAAATTAATATTCTTTGAAATTATATTTTACTTTTTAAATTGTAGTTTAAAGAAAAAATTTTTTAAACAAGTTTTCATTTTATCAGAAATGACATTCATCAGAATCAGTATTAGGATAAAAGAAGAACCTGTGTTTCTTGAGAGCCTGTCTTGAATGCCTGGACTCCTTCACACACATGACCTCATTTGATGTCTACTACCCGTGCAGCAGGAAACATCCTCACTTTGCATGCATGAAAGTGAAAACCTTAGGAAGGCTAAAAGCAGCTTGTTCAAGGTTACAGAGCTAGTAAACCACCTTAGAACTCCAAGGTGGGTTTTCTGACACCACTCAAGACCAGCGCTCTTCACAGTTACACAGCAGGGCCTCTGACATCGTGTCCATGTCAGGTTCCATGTGTCACTGGGCTTTAACATTAATTTCTGAAATGAGCAGATACACGTGATTTCATCAAAATCACTTTCTCTAGAATGAGATAAAAAGAACCTGAGGTCAGGTACGGTGGCTCACGCCTGTAATCCCAACATTCTGGGAGGCCGAGGCAGTGGATCACTTGAGCCCAGGTGTTCAAGACCAGCCTGAGCAACATGGTGAAACCCTGTCTCTCCAAAAAAAATTTTTGAAGTAGCCAGCCATGGTGGCGCATGCCTTTAGTCCTAGCTACTCGTGAGGCTGAGGTAGGAGGATCTCTTGAGCAGAGGAGGTCAAGGCTGCAGTGAGCCATGACTGCACCACTGCATTCCCGCCTGGGCGACCAAGTGAGACCCTGTCTCAAAAACAGAAAAGAGAACCTGATAAACCTAACTGGAATTCCTAGTTGGAACTTGAATCTAAAACAAAACCATCATCATTATAACAATGTGAAAAAGAAAAATACTTTTTTCAAAGTTTTCCCATTTCATCATCTTATTTTTAAATAGAAACATCATATATTTGCTTTTTTTAAATCTTTGGATACCTGAGCATAGTAGTAATAATTCTGCCCTCTGGTAAACAATTCATTTTCCATGTGGTTGCTTATCTAAAAATTAACTAGCTTAGAAACATATGATCAATCTAAACATGTGATGTGCCAGCTTCAGAAAGAGACTCATTGGCTTCCCAAGGACTCCCGTAGTTGTGGTGAGTGCGTGCTCCTTCTTCGGGGTGCCACTTGTTAACATGCTTGTGTGCTCTGTTGGCCTAGGTGGCAGAGGAGCTGGGGCGTCGCCCACCGCTGTAGCCAGCTGCATAGTTTAAGCCGCTTAGCACAGCAGAATTTGGAAACACTTAAAAAAGCAAAAGGTAAACATTACCCATTTTCTTTTAAAAAATCACCTAGCTGCTATGTACATCTATAAATTTTAATGGAAAAACCAAGTAACTTTTATCATAGCTGAACTTTTAAACCTGTTCTTTGAATAAAGCAGTGGCATAAAATTAGCCTTTAAGCTTGTACTGAATTTAATCCTGAGTTTATACACTATTGGCACAATGCAGAAAGAATGAAGCACCTTGACCATGACCAAAGGTTTTGTGTTTTATCATCAGGGTGTACAATCATATTTACAGACCGTTCTGGCATGAGTGCGGTGGGCCATGTGATGCTAGGAACAATGGATGTCCATCATCACTGGACAAAAGTAAGAAAGAGCCTTAAAATTAAAAACTTCTTGTCATTCATATACTTTCATTTCCAACAATGCTATAATGTTAATGAACCAAAAAAAATTGTGTTCTGTTTTTGTTTTTGTTTTTTAATGTTTTTAATCATAGTGTCAGCTGTTTTCAGATCAGATGCTGAAATATCATATACTTAAAATACTTAAGAAGGAAGACTGATTTTTAAGGCAGTTTTTGTCTGGTAATACTGCATTCTTTTCTGAAGCACAGCCTGAAAGCCTATATTCTGTTGTTTTGTTTTACTTGTTCTTAACAGATTTATTGAGGTATAACTGACATTTAATAAACTGCACATGTTTCTTGTGTGTTGTTTGGTATGTTGACATATATGTATGCCCATGAAGCCATTATCACAGTCAAGATAGCAAACAGATCCAACACCTGGGCATATACGTGAGCATATGGCCCTTTGTAAACACTCCCTCCCATCCCACCACCCCCTCTCCAAGCAACCACTGGTCTGCTTTCTGTCACTATAGCTTGGTTTTGGAGTTTTATAAGTGGAATCATAGGGCTTGCAAACTTTTGTGTCTGGTTTCTTTCACTGTCTCATTTTGAGATTCATCCATGCTGTTGCATGTATTGAGAGTTTATTCCTTTTTATTACTATGTACTATATTTCATTGTATAAAATGCCACAGTTTATTCATTCACCTGTTGATGGACATAGGGTCGTATCACTTTGTGACTGTTACAAATAAAGCTGCTATGAACATTTGTGTACAAATATATGGACATATATTTCCTTTCTCTTGGCTAAATACCTAAAATAGAATGGCTGGATCATATGGTAGAGTATTTTAACTTTTTAAAAAACTGCCAACACTTAACTATGGTCATCTTTTTAATTTTAGTCAGTCTAATAGCTCTGTGGTACAATCTCATTCAATGTTTAATTTGCATTTCTCTAATAATAAATAATGGTGAGCATCTTTTCATGTGCTTATTTGTCATCCACATATCTTCTTTAGTGAAGCGTCTGTTCAAATCAAATATTTATTTCATAGAAAATACTTGCAAACCACATATCTGACAAAGATATTATATCTAGAATATATTTCAAAACTCTTAAATTTCAGCAGGAAAAGAAAAAACCAATCCAACTAAAAAGGGGCAATCTAAAACTCTCAAAATTCAACAGTTAAAAAAAAAAAAACCACTAAAAAGGGCTACTAAAAAAACCAGTCCAACTAAAAACGGTGACATGAAATGACATGTCACCAAAGAGAATGTACAGATGACATGTAAGCACATAAAAACATATTCATTGGCTGGGCACTATGGCTCACGCCTGTAATCCCAGTGCTTTGGGAGGCCAAGACAGGTGGATCACGAGGTCAGGAGTTCAAGACCAACCTGGTAAACACAGTGAAACCCCGTCTCTACTAAAAATTTAAAAAAAAAAAAAATTAGCTGGGCATGGTGGCAGGCGCCTATAGTCCCAGCTACTTGGGAGGCTGAGGCAGGAGAATCACTTGAACCCGGGAGGCGGAAGTTGCAGTAAGCCGAGATTGTGCCACTGCACTCCAGCCTGGGCAACACAGCGAGACTCTGTCTCAAAATAAATAGATAGAAAGATAGATTAGACAGACAGACAGACAGATAGATAAAACCACAGTGCATTATCACTACACACTTACCAGGACGGCTAAAATGAAAAATAGTTACATGCTGGTGAGAATGCAGAGAAAATAGGTCATTCATGCATTGCTGATGGGAATGTAAAATGGTACAGGCATTCTGGAAAAAGACTATAATGGTTTCTTAGAAAACTAAACATGACCCAGCAGTCACCCTCAGGTATTGACAGCAGAGAAATGAAAACTTGTGTTCACACCAACACCTGTACATGAATGTTTATAATAGCCAAAAACTAGGAAAAACGTGAATGTTCTTCAGTGTGTGAATAGCTAAACAAACTGGTACATCCCTACCATAGGATTCTACTCAGCAATGAAAAGGAGTGAGCTATTGATACATGCAGCAACTGGATGGATCTTAAGGGCATTGTGCTGAGTGAAAAAGTCAGTCTCAAAAGGTTACAAACTGTTTGATTCTATTTATATAACATCCTTGGAATAATAAAATGATAGGAAGAAAAGATTCATGGTTGCCAGGAAGTAGAGAGAGGGGAGCAGAGGTGTCAGTGCTATAAACGGGATCCCTGTGATGGAATTCCTGTGTGTTTTGACTGTGGCAGTGTCACATGGCTCCATACACATATAATACAGTAAATACACATGTGAAAAATACACAAATGCATGCAAGTAAAACTGATGACCTCTGAGTAAGATTAATGAATCGTATCAATGTCAATTTCCTGGTTGTGATATTATACCAATAATTGTATAAGATGTACTGTTAAGTGAAAGGTATATGAACCTACAATTATCTCAAAACAAAAAGTTTTTAAAATGTAGTTACCATATATACATGAGTAACCCATAGAAAAATTGAAAAATAGGGAGTAAAATTATTTTCCACAAGATGTTAAAAGTAGATTATAAATAATTTGTAGAATTTTTACATAGCTATTGCTTTTATTATAGCAGAGTTTTTAATGCCTTCCAACTCTTCTAAAAGACCCTGGCTTTTAATAGAAAATCTTAAGTCCTTAGTGGTCCTTCCCTGACCCAGCCACTACATCCCCCTTGAGCCCTTCTCTTTCCTTTCCCTCGCAGCAGGTCACATGCCAGCCATACCAAACTCCTTATTGTTTCCAAACATGTTGCTCCTTTCCATGGTTCCATATTTGCACATGCTCTTTTTCCTTCCCCCAAAACAGCCCTTACATTCACGTGCCATTTCTAAATCTTACTTAATGTTTAAGATTGATCGAATTAGACTCCCTTAGAAACCTTTGCCTGAACCTCCTCTGTATCCACTCACCCTGATTTGGCATTTAGTATGCTAAATTCGGATTTTTGTTTCCTTGTACCCCAACTTTGAGTGCCAACCAAACAGGGACAAACTCTTACAATCTGTACCCTTCAAGTGCCTAACTCTTGGAGTATATGGTAGGTGCGCAATCATATTTATTGCACTTAATTGAGTTTAGTTACTTTAAAGTAAATTTTGAAGGAATAGACTGAGTTGAAATACATACACTTTATTTCTAAAACCTTTATTATACCATTTAATAATTCTAAACTAATTGAAGATTCTTACCTAAATATTTAAATAATAGTGCTTAGGATCAGGACTTACTTTTATTTGGAGCATATTTTATTTTGGAACCTTACAAATTCCCATCTAAAAATCCCAAAGATTTACAGTGGCTTGTTTTGAATATTAATATTTCCAGAATTCAATTAAGGGTTTTTTTTTATCTCTTACTTGAACTTTCTTTCAATGAAAAGCATTTTCTCATTAAAAATGTCTTAATGCCATTTACTGGAATTCTAAAATTAAATTATAGTAACATAAAGCTAATCCTTTCTTTCCCTTTGTTAACACTGTAGCTTTTTGAAAGATTGCCAAGTTATTTTGACCTTCAGAGGAGGCTGATGATTTTAGAAGACCAAATAAGCTATCTTTTAGGTGGCATACAAGTTGTTTATATTGAAGAATTACAGCCAGTATTGACACTTGAAGAATATTACTCTCTTCTTGATGTGTTTTATAATAGACTGTTGAAAAGTAGAATACCATTTCACCCTCGAAGTTTGCGTGGTTTACAAATGATCCTTAACAGGTAAATATCTAAGATAGAAGGATTACTTTTATTCCTTCGTCTAGGTAGGTTGTGTGTGTAAATGCATTAAATTGTTTTGTATTTCAATGGGTAGTTCTTAAGAATTAAAGAAGAAAATGCCACTACTTGTGTTAGGAACCCTCTTCTACACTCTAGAAAAGCCAGCATGGGAGGATTGAAGGATTTAATGTCTAGAACATTCTTTGAATATATTGCTGAGCAGATTTACTGGGCAAAGTCAATCCAATGGAAAACATTATAAGATTAAACTAATAGTAAATCAGTAGCCAACATTTGTGGTGTATACACTGTTTGCTGAGCACTGTGTTGGGTACTTATATGCATTCTGTCTTTAGCTCTGACAACCTCACTGTGCAGCAGGTCACCCCTTGCATGTGACAGATAAGGAAGGTCAGAGGGCTTGCAAGTAGGTCGTGATCCTGAAGAAGTGTGTCTTTGGGGGCAGCAAAGCTTTAAGTTGCTGCACTTTTGAGGTGGCTTTTCTTGATGATTTTTTTTATTTTCCTGAAGACTAATAAAACATTTTCTCCAGTGGGGGAGAAGAGAGGGTCAGTGGTTTTTCCTTTAACGTATATTTTATTGCAGTGACAGATATGCTCCAAGCTTGCATGAACTCGGGCATTTTAATATTCCAACACTCTGTGATCCAGCAAATCTCCAGTGGTTTATTCTCACCAAAGCTCAGCAGGCAAGAGAGAACATGAAAAGAAAGGAAGAGTAAGTACTGCCAGTCCTCTGTAAAGTCAGATCATTCAGTCTAACTGAAAACTTCAGATATTTGGAACTCATAAATATGGGACCTGGATTTGTAGATATTCCATATTTATTTATTCCCTACCTAAATTATGTTACCACCATGGACCTCAGTTTGAGAAGTTCAGCTTCTTAAAAGTCAATTCAGGAGCAGAATGAAAAATAAGAATATCAGCAAGGAATTTTCCAGATGGAAAAGACTGGCAACAAGGAAAAGTATTGATTATTTCTTGATTAATAAGAATCTTTATTGTTTAAAATTTTTCAAACTGTCGATATAAAAAGAACTTTATCTGTATCTTAATTAAGTTGAGAAGAAACCTTAAAGTAAAAAAATCGTCTTAAGCCGGGCACAGTGGCTCACGCCTGTAATCCCAGCACTTTGGGAGGCTGAGGCAGGCAGATCACTTGTGAGGTCAGGAGTTTGAGACCAGCCTGGCCAACATGGTGAAACCCCATCTCTACTAAAAATACAAAAATTATCCAGGTGTTGTGGCAGTCACCTCTAGTCCCAGCTACTCAGGAGGCCAAGACAGGAGAATGGCTTGAACCCAGGAGGCGGAGTTTGCAGTGAGCTGAGATCACAACACTGCACTCCAGCCTGGATGACAGAGAGAGATAAAGAAAGATAATAAACCTTTTAACTGTTGATATAAAGAAAACTTTATCTGCATTTTAATTAAGTTGAGAAGAAACCTTAAAAAATCATTTTAGGCCAGGCACAGTGGCTCAAGCCTGTAATCCCAGCACTTTAGGAGGCCGAGGCAAGGAGATCACTTGAGCCCAGGAGTTCAAGACCAGGCTAGGCAACATGGTGAAACCCTGGGCAATATGGTGGGAAAAAAAAAAAAATTAGCCAGGCATGGTGGCACTTGCTTGTGTCCCAGCTACTCAGGAGGCTGAGGTGGGAGGATTGATTGAGCCTGGGTGGCCAAGGCTGCAGTGAGCTGTGATCGCACCCCTGCACTCCAGCCTGGGTGACATAATGAAATCCTTTCTCAAAAAAAATACATTTTAGTTCCTAAGCAGTGTTGTTCTTATGTTGTTTGTATCTTTGAAGGAGTCCTATTATAGCCAACAGTTTCCTGTTTTGTAGGTGGTAAGATACTGCTTGATACTGTTTTATGTATCACCTGTGAAGAAATGAGGTCATGTACTTAGCCATCATTTACAATGACTGTTATGTGCCCAAAGCTGAGATCAATGCCATTGATAGAAAGACTCAGACATGATCTCTGCCTCCTGGAATTGTTTCTAGTAGGAGATGTGAGTGCTGTCAATTTGCCAGTGGTAGCTGCAGCACAATCCAGTGGGAAGAGCCAAAGCTGACACCCTGGGAGCATAGGGGACAAGGGAAGGCAACGGCAGAGAACAGGATGGAAGCTGGAGAGAATGCCAATCCACATGTCCATGGAGGGAAATTTCAAGGAGAAGAGAGGAGGACAGGGTAATGGGACCTGGTTGTTTAGCAGGGTGCCAGTGGAAGCAGTTCTCCTGCCTTACTGTTCATTTGAGGTTCAGTTTCCACAAAGTGCTCTTTTTAAAAGCCAGGAATTTTAAATATAGAGAGAGGCTAGGTTTGGTGGCTCACACCTGTAATCTCAGAACTTTGGGAGGCCGAGGTGGGCAGATCACTTGAGGTGAAACCCCGTCTCCACTAAAAATATGGAAATTAGCCAGGCGTGGTGGTGCACACCTATAATCCCAGCTACTCAGGAGGCTGAAGCAGGAGAATCACTTGAACCCAGGAGGCAGAGGTTGCAGTGAGCCAAGATCACACCATTGCACTCCAGCCTGGGCGACAGAGCGAGACTCTGTCTCAGAAAAATAAATAAATTCTATTTATTTATTTTAGAATTATATAATTCTATATAATTCATGGTTAGGGATGGCAACTAACCATGGAAGCCATTCTTTGAACAAGAGACAGCGAGATCATTTTATGTATAAAATAAATGAAGGAGCAGCATCTCTTGTTTTCCTTATGGAACTGATGACAACTCGGTAGACCAGATCCTATCACACCCTACCTCTTGATTGGCTGTTAAGTATTTGTTAGTGCTATTTCTTTTCTCAATTTTACGTCTGCTTTAACCCTCAAGAACAATTCTAGCCAACTGTTCATCATTAGGACTGATGATTTTGTTTGCTATAACCTATCAGCTGCTTTTTCTCTTGTTCTCTCTGACCATTTTATAGCTTTCGAGTAATGCTATTACATTGTGAGAGAGCAAAGTAAAAAGAAAAACATTCAAATAGGTCAATTTGTGAATGTTCTGTCCTACCAGTTGCTCAGGCGAATAAAAACCAGCGAGTCATCTTGATTCCTCTCCCCTGTCTCACTCCCTGCCCCAGTCCACCTTCAGAGCAGACCCGGAAAGAAACTCACCTCTTCTCTTTTCCTTTCCTGCTGCACCTGGTCTGAGCCTCCATCATTTTGTGATGGCCTCTTGTCTGGTCTTCAGGCTTCCACACTCAGCACCTCCCCAACCCGCAGTGGACTCTCGTCAGAGCAGCAGTGGGAACCTAGTCAGAGCTGTTACTCCTCTGCCCAGTGCCCACAGACCCTCTGCCCACTCCCTTCTCTCAGCTCAGCTCCTGGGACTCTCCTCTCACTCGTTCTGCTGCAGCCTTTTTATCCTCCTCGAGCACTCTTGACATGTATCCGCTCCTAGGCCTGTGTGCTTTCCGCCAGCCTGAGGTCCTCCTTCCTCAGAAATCGCAGCTTCCTCAGGCCCTGCTCACATTCCACCTTCTCTGGCCACACAACTTGCAGCATGGAACCCCCACCCTCTGCTGCACTCTCCTCTCCACCTCAGCCGGCCTGCCTTTCTCCATCCACCTCAGCAAATTTGCAGTTTCCTTATTAATGTGCTCTCTCTCTCTCCTTCCCAAAAGAAGGTAAGCTCGCTAAGGGCAGACTTCAGTCTATTTTGTTCCCTCCGGTGCCAACTGGGATGAGTGCCTGGCGCACAGGGGGCCTTCAGGAAATACCCGTTGACCTTTCACCTGCTTCCTTAGCCTTTTTCTGGCTCTGGGCCCCAGAGTCCTCATCCCTATACTTAGCTCCCAAGGAGGGGAAGCACTTGCTGCTGGTCCCAGCCTTCCTTCCTGCTCAGTCATCATCCTTGTGCCCCTGACTCTGGGCCCAGGAGCCTCTCCTCGCCTTTGCTGTCTTTCCTTCCTTAGCTCTGCTGTCCCTGCCCTAGTAAGACACCTTCATTATATTCGCAGAGCAGTGATGCAGACTAACTTCTTTCCTTCCATGAAGCATGTTCCTAGAGAGTGGTTTTCAGATACTTTTTAACTTATAAGGTAGATTCTTAAGTGGAAACATAGTTTATTTTATTAGGTTCGTGCAAAAGGAATTGCAGTTTTTTGCCATTAAAAAAAAAGTGGCAAAAACTGCAATTCCTTTTACACCAACCTAATAAAAAAGAGTAAAGCGCTCAGTTGTTCTGGTTCAAAAGAAAAGGAGCCAGAGGCCACCCATGCTCACGGGGTCCTCAGAGTAGCAGCTCTGCAGGACCCTCAGCTTGCTGAACAGTTAAAAAAAAAAAAAAAAAAAGTGGGGGGAAAAAGCCCACACTATTCTAAGCTGGTATGTACAACCCAAAACTGTATGACTGGTGGGTCCTGTCTGCTGGCCCTGCCTGGCTGGCATGTAGACAGTGTTTGATGCCTGTGGAGCCCCCGGTCCTTTGGAGGCTGCTGATAGCCTAGTTCACAGTTCTTCTGTAGGGTGGTAACAACCCAGAGCAACCTGCGCCTGAGAATCGGCCAGCTCTCCCTAGCGGGGGCATTCCCCACTTATGTTTCTGTAGTAACCCACGCAGATGTTTCCTTTTACTCTATATCATATATTTCAAATTTTAAAATCACTTAGATAAATTGGAAACAATCAAAATGTACAGTAATAGAAGAATGTTTAAGTAGTTCTGATGCATGTAGTAGAAACAGTAACTAAAGGCTGGGCATGGTGGCTCACACTTATAATCCCAGTACTTTGGCAGGCTAAGGCAGGAGGATCACTTGAGCCCAGGAGTTCAAGACCAGCCTGGGCTACATGGTGAGACCTCATCTCTACAAAAAATTTAAAAATTAGCTGGGTATGGTGGTGTGCACCTGTAGTCTCAGCTACTTGGGAAGCTGAGGCAGGTGGTTTGCCTAAGCCTGGGTGGTCAAGGCTGCAGTGAACCATGGTCACGACACTGATACTCCAGCCTGGGCAACAGCGAGACCCTATCTCAAGGCCAGGCACGGTGGCTCACACCTGTAATCCCAGCACTTTGGGAGGCTGAGCGTGGTGGATCACCTAAGGTCACGAGTTCAAGACCAGCCTGGCCAACATGGCGAAACCCTGCCTCTACTAAAAATACAAAAAATAGCCAGGCGTGGTGGTGCATGCATGTAATCCCAGCTACTTGGGAGGCTGAAGCAGGATAATCGCTTGAACCTGGGAGGCAGAGGTTACAGTGAGCCAAGATCCCGCCACTGCACTCCAGCCTGGGCAACAGAGCAAGACTCCATCTCAGGAAAAAAAAAAAAAAAATTCCTGCTGACTGTAGAGGCACACAAGGATGAGGAAAGGCTCGTACACGTTATTACCCTGTTGAGGGGACAGCCCTGGGGAACCTTAACAAGGGCTGCCTTCTCAATGCTTTTCTAAGATTGCACCTCAGAAGAACTGATGGGTTCTCCTATATAAAGCTTGTGACCCATGGGTCTGGGAAACCCTGGGATGAGACTGTAAGCTTCTAAAAGGAATGAGAATGAGAGTCTTGCCCAGATTTTAAAGATGTATTGTTGGAGAACTATGCAGTAACATGGTCACACTGCAAGGCTTCTCATTTCTAAGCATAGTTGTTAATGTCTTTTCTTGACAAGTGAAAAATACCTTTACAGAAAAAGTTACTCATCCCCTCCTATTGATAGAAGTTTAAGGGTTCTTTCTGTCTAATCCTGGAGAGATTAGAAGTAGGCCCAGCTGTGAAACATTTTCAGAACCATCAGCCCTGACTGCTGTCTGTCTGCTTGAATCTCTAAGCAGCACTGTGTAGGAGAGTAATCTTACAGAAAAAGCAAACAGCACTTAAGAAAGTGATCAGTATTATAGGCCAGGATAACTAACTGCTATGACCATTTCTGTTTTTACTGTCTAGTTCATGGAAATTCTATAGCACCTACTTTTCTATGCAGAGTTTAAGGGTGATTAAATGTAAGATATTTGGACATTTTAAACCAATGAAGTATTTTAAATAGACTGGCTCAGGGACACGACCATGGCAGTTTTGCTTTATTCACGTTGTTAAATGGGCTTGCTGAGTAACTCATGTGTTGGTCTAGATGTAGCACATTGAATCCACTTATCAAAACACCATATCCCTAAGCACTTGCCACCTGTGGGAGAAAGTATTTGAGACACTGAGTTCTGCCTAGAATTGTATACTTTGTAGACCTGAACTGAAGCCCCTGATGGAATAAGAGAGTTGTAACCTCAGGCAGAGGGGAGGGAATAGACAGGGGGCTGGTGAGGTAGGAGAGTAAGAGTGAAGAGAACCTGTCCTCCTCAGGATCCTGGTTTTCCGTGAGTCTGCTTTTATCTGGGAAATCTTTAGACAGCGTTACTGCCCAAGGTTTAAACTTTAGGTGGGTCCTAAAACTAGGGGTTTTATATTCTTCATTTTCTGCTTCCTTCAGTCACTAACAGCTGCTAGGTAAGGCAATATAAGAGCTTTTTAAATTTTATGTTATTTTTAGCCCTTTACTGCTAAAAACATTACCAAATACTTTCAGAGATCCATGTGACAGAAACTCAAAAGATTCAACACATGATGCCTATTGGCATGTCTTCCAAACGTACAGTTTGGCCTTTGTGGGTGGCGTTTTCGGTGTTGTGAGTGCAGAGTTATGGCCCCAATATGTAAGAATATATTTACATTGTGTGTTCTTTTATTTGGTTGTAGCTTATGACAATATTTTTATTTTCTATATAATAGGTTAAAGGTTATTGAAAATGAATTGATACAGGCATCAACAAAGAAATTTTCTTTGGAGAAGTTATATAAAGAGCCCAGCATTTCTAGTATACAAATGGTGGATTGTTGTAAGAGACTTCTAGAACAATCACTGCCTTACCTACATGGGATGCACCTCTGCATTTCACATTTTTACTCTGTTATGCAAGATGGAGACCTTTGTATTCCTTGGAATTGGAAGAATGGAGAAGCCATTAAGTAACACAGAAATCTGTTTTATTTTTTTAAGAGATAAGAAAGGAACTTAAATTAAAAATATTTAAATCCACAATTTGATATAACAGTATTATTTACATATCCATAGCATAAGAACAAAGCTTCTAACTGCTGCTTTAAAAGTAGACTTTAAAAAAAAAAAAGTTAATTTCTGCTAGGAAATGTATTTTAAAAAGGTTTTATAGGCCAGGCGTGGTGGCTCCTTCTCGTGGTCCCAGCTACTTAGGGAGGTTAAGACAGGATCACTTGAGCCCAGGAGGCCAAGGTTGCAGCGAGCCCACATGGCACCATTGCCCTCCAGCCTGAGCAACAGAACAAGACCCTGTCCCAAAAAATAATAATAATAATTTAAAATAAATAAGTAACTAATAAAAAGATTTTATATCCCAGTCTTACGATGTTGGTTGACAAGGCTAGATAAAAAGATGTTAGAATGAAAGAACGTATTTTTAGTGATATGTAAATGAAGGATTCTACAATAGTCATATATTTTTATATGAATGAATGTTGGGTTGGGCTGGAGAGGTATGTGTGTATAAATACAAAGGTCTCACATTCAGAGTATAGCTCTGAAATAATGGAACTCTGGTCTGCAATTCAACATGCATCTGTATAGTTACATCTCATGTAAATATACACACACATATTTTGCAGCCAGTAATTGACAGTTAATGTCCAAAACAGATGATTGATAGGTAGCAAAAATTAGATAACCACCAATTTTGCCCAAGAGAAAGACTGGAAGGACTAAAAGCAGTTGAATATATGGTACTGACATTGTCATAAGCGGTCTGATAACCAGTTTATTAAAACGTGCATTAACGGAGAATTTAATTTTAAACCCATAATTTGTCCTATCCATTAAAATATTATAATTATTAGTAGTATGAAACCAACAGGAAATGTTTTTGAATCATTTAGCGAGATGACTCATTTGTTTCATGGGCAAACACTATCCAGGAAAATCCTTGCCTGTTTCCCAAAGAGCTCTAAGAAATAGAATCAAGTGTAAAATGGTTCAGACTATTCAGGATTTCTTGTCACTCTTCTCAACCCTGATCTTCCTGTTCTTACTGATGTTTGAAACCCTTTCATTAGCCCCGGCCTGGTTAAAGCCCCTCAGAGTCACCTCTCATTCATCGCAATACAATTTAACCCCAAGTGGTTGATGGTGTCCGCAGCACGGCCGAGAGACCTGATCTCTGGATTCAGTGCTTTTAGCTCTTCGGGTTTACCCTAAGATTCCATCGGGCAATATTTTTAACCAATCCAAAAGCTCTTCAGGTCATTTCTGAAGAGGACAAGGTGAATCCTGGCTTGGAACACCATTTTTGGGCTCTTGCTGCTGAATGAATCAGAAAGGAATTTTTTCTGAAAAGCATTAGAAAGTAAAGGGGATGTTAAAATCAGTTCTTGCAGTATGTTTTATATTTATCTAAGACACTGATTATTTTAAAAGCTTTTACATTCAAATGTGTATTCAAAAGAAGTACTGATTTGTAATTATTGTAGTTTGTGTATATCATCCCGTTTAACTGTGCCTAACAACTCTACTTAAATTTTGATTTCTAGTGTAACAAATGTTTCCTGTAAAGATTTTCCAGAGCCAAATAATGGGAGTGAAAAATTCCTTAAGTGTTATATAAGAAAATATATTAGAAAATCAGGTTTGGATTATACCATTTCCAAAATATACTAATATAGAATCCTCAGTAATATGTTTTGAATTGGATTTTGTCTCAGAAATAATTGTTACATAATAAAGAATACATCAACCAGATAACTGTTTTTTTCTTGTTACCCAACTGTTAGTAGTTTTAGAACTATTGCAGTATAATAGGAAATTAGAAGAAATTGGTACTTGTATATGCCTGTTTGACTTCCTCTCCCACTCTAACATGAAGGAGAAAATTCTGTCCCACCACTGAAAGCTGGCACAGGAGCAGGCCCCTCTCACTGTTTCTACAAAGTCTTGGGTGAGAAGTGGTCTCCAAAGGGACCTGAGCTCTAGCTCAGGCCTGTCCCACGGGAGAAACAGGCCTGCACTCCCCTGCCCAGGCTGTCGCGGCAGGAAGGCATGTGTGCGTCCCTAGGACAGGTTCTTACCAGGCCGTACTTCCTCCTTTCTCTTAAAGGATTCCACCTCCAGGCAGCCTTCCTGAGCTAATGAGAGGGTGGTGGGCTTTCAGAAGTGGCCAGGTGGGACAAAAGGGACCAGGGCTGTCTCAAGGGCCAGCTCACCTTTGGCATCTCTAGGGAGTAAGTGTATATCACAGACAGAGGTCCCTGGAGTTAACCCCCTCCAGCTTAGGTCACTGTCCCAGCAACCTGATGCCCCTGCGTTCCCCATGCTAACTTGACCTCTTTCATGGAGCCTGCTGCCCTGGAGAATTCTGCCCAGGCTTCCCTGGAACAAACCAAGCAGATCAAATCAATCCCATGGAGACTGATGGGCCCCAAGGCTGCAGGCTCCTCTGTAGGGGACCATGGTCCTGGCAACCCCCCACCCACAGGCCAAGGTACAGGAGCCACAGAGGCATCCAGTGAGGCCTGGCAACTGGCTAACCATGAAGTGCCCACCCTGTTCCAAGACCACCCTCCTACCTGTGCCACCTGGCCAAAGACCCCTACCGCAGGCCCTCTGACATGGCACGGTTACAACAGGTCCCATCCATGGGTAAAAACTGACCCCGATACAGAGTCCCAGTGGCTGCGGATGCTAAGTGACCCCGGGTGCAAGACCCACCCCTCACTTGTCCTCAGTCTCCCCACCTATAAAAGGAGGCACCAAGGCATATTCTTGCCACCCTGAGCAAATCTGTCCCAGGAAGCCAGACTGCTCCCATGGGTGGTCCTTGGCCAGCCTAAGTACCCCTTATTCCATAGCAGTTGGGCAAGAACATGAAGAAAGAAATGGAGCAGCCAGTGCCCCAGACAGATCAGACCTGCTTCGGTGCTGTGGGACCCTTTTCCCCCAAGTCTTGGCTACTACAACCTGGTTCTCTTGACTGCTCAAAACCCTTCCCTCAGGCCAGGTGCAGTGGCTCACACCTGTAATCCCAACTACTTGGGAGGCTGAGACAGGAGAATCACTTGAACCCAGGGGGCAGAGGTTGCAGTGAGCCACTATCGCACCATTGCACTCCAGCTTGGGTGACACAGCAAGACTCCATCTGAAAAACAAAACAAAAAACGCTTTCCCTCATGGGAACTGTTACGGAGCGTTTTAGGGATTTTCTTCCCTAAGCTGACAGATATTACATATCGGAGGACTGAGGCCCAGACTAGGGAAGAGACTTGTCCAGGGCCCTTCTGCCTGCTGCAGGCAGGAGAGGTGAGATTAGAATCCAGGTGTCCCAGGATCTGAGCAGGCAGAAGCACCCCTGACTCTGGGCAAGCCCACCATGAGGTCAGCACAGGTCTAGGGTCACCACCACGTGAGTCCTCAGAGCAGCACTGCTCCATCTGGGAGGAGGGTAGGCTCGCAGCACAGAAGGACACACAGGGACCTTAGATGTTCCCTGGGTGGCCAGGCGCGTCAGTCCTGGCACGATGGTAGGAATGAATGAGCCGGCAGCTGAGAGGGCCTAACTTGCTTCTACAGAACTGCCGTGCAGTTTGGGTCAGGGTAGCACCCTGCAGCTCTGCTCCCCACTGCTCCCATGGGAATCCCAGCAGGCCTCGCCCCTCACACCTCCCACCAGCTAAACTGCTCAGGGAGCCCCATTCTCCCTCTGCTCCAGCCAGGTCACGGGGCGCACTGGGACCACAAACGTGCCTAGGAGTGTCATGCTCGGGGTGATGTTTGCACACCTCTGCCCCAAAGTGCCCACCACCAGCCTGAGCAACATAGTGAGACCCCTTGTCTACTAAAAATAAGAAAAATTAGCCAGGCATGGTGGCACGTGTGTGCGTGCCTGTAATCCCAGCTACTAGGGAGGCTGAGGCAGGAGGATCACTCGAGCCCAGAAGGTCTAGGCTGCAGTGAGCTGTGATTGCACCACTGCACTCCAACCTGGGCGACAGAGTGAGACCCTGTCTCAAAAAGTCCCCACCACGCCACTCATCTGGGGGGAAGTGGCTCAGCAGAGTGTGCTGCCCAAACTAAAAGGGCCATCAGACTTTCACCCTCACAATCTTCAGAAGTGGGAAGCGGTCCGTTTTTCTTTTTCATTTTCTCATTTGTCACTACCACGGGCACTGGCCTAGACCTGTTGGCCGCCTGCATGAGCCAGAGACTTCTAGGTCAGCAGGACAGCAGAGATGCCTCAGGAGGGGCTGTGTGATTGGGAGGCAGGGATAATCTGTGTAGGTGCCAGCCCTGGCGCCTCACTTTTATCCCCACCCAGAAGTGCAGGATGTTTTTTGTTTTTTGGTTTTGGGTTTGGGGTTTGGGATTTTTGTTTGTTTGTTTGTTTTCCAGATAAGGTCCCCCTCTGTCGCCCAGAATGGAGTACAATGGCACTATCTCACCTCACTGCAACCTCTGCCTCCTGGGCTCAAGCAATCCTCCCACCTCAGCCTCCTGAGTAGCTCATACTACAGGTATATGCCACCACGGCCAGCTAATTTTTGTATTTTTAGTAGGATCGGAGTCACTATGTTGGCCAGGCTGGCCTCAACTCCTGGGCTCAAGCAGTCCACCTGCCTTGGCCTCCCAAAATGCTGGGATTAGAGGTGTGAGCCCCTGTGCCCAGCCCATGAAGTGCAGGATGTTTAAGCCTTGCGGTAAATTTTTTGGTCTTTTCCTTTCTTGTCAGTCATCCCATAAACACTGAGGGAGCGCCTCCTGTGTGCAAGCCCTGGCTGGGGCACTGAGGACACAGCAAGGACAAACACACTGCCCTTGAGGAGCTGGCGCCGCAGACGCTGACTGTCGCGCAGGCTTCCCTCCGTGCACTGGTTTCCTGTGGCTGACCTAAGTTATCCACTTGGTGGTTTAACACGATAGAAATGGATTCCCTCACAGCTCTGGGGGCCACGCATCTGACATCAAGGTGTCAGCGGGGCTGCTGACCCTCCTCGGGCTCTGGGTGAGATCCCTTCCTTTGCTTTTTGCCCCCAGTTCCTAGTAGCTGTTGGCACTCCCTTACTTGCAGCTGCATTTCCCCCAGCTCTGTCTCTGGTGACATAGCCACCTCCTCTTCACAGTGTCCTCCCTGTGTCTCTGCCGGTCTCTTATGAGAACATGTGTGGCTGCCTGTGACCCACCAGATCACCCATGACAAGCTTCACTGGAGCTTAACTCCCAAGAGCCTTAACTGGATCATATACTTTCCTACATGAGGTGATATCAAGGTTCTAGGGGTTAGCAAATGAATGGATGAGTTTGAGAGCCACCACTCTCAACCCTCTGTACTTGGTGGCTCGGCCTCAAGAGGGGCCCTGGAGAGGGGACTCCCTTCTAACCTTCCTTTTTTTTTGAGACAAAGTCTTGCTCTGTCGTCCAGGCTGGAGTGCAGTGGCACAATCTCTGCTCACTGCAACCTCCGCCTCCCGGGTTCAAGCGATTCTCCTGCCTCAGCCTCCCAAGTAGCTGGAATTACAGGCACACACCACCACACCTGGCTAATTTTTGTATTTTTAGTAGAGACGGGTTTCACCATGTTGGCCAGGCTGGTTTCGAACTCCCGACCTCAGGTGATCCGCCTGCCTCGGCCTCCCAAAGTGCTGGGATTGCAGGCGTGAGCCACACGTCTGGCCTTACCTTCCTTTCCTGGGGTCTCTCCAGCAGCCCTGTGTGCAATATTGAGATTGTCTACATCCTTTAACAATTATTTAACATAATTTAACAATATTTATATTAAACTTCTCATGTTTGTATTTTTTTAATTTTTTGAGACAGGATCTGGCTCTGTCACCCAAGCAGGAGAGTGGTGGCACCATCACGACTCACTGCAGCCTTGACCTCCTGGCCTCACGCCATCCTCTCACCTCAGCTTCCCAAGTAGCTGGGACTACAGGTACACGCCACTAGGCCCAGCTAATTTTTGTATTTTTTGTGGGGACGGAGTTTCACCATGTTGCCCACGCTGGTGTCAAACTCCTGGAATCAAGTGATCCACACACCTCAGCCTCCCAAAGTACTGGGATTACAGGCGTAAGCCACCACGCCCTGCCTTAAACTTCTGTTTAAACCACTGTGTGTTGGCTGGGCGTGGTGGCTCACGCCTGTAATCCCAGCACTTTGAGAGGCCGAGGCGGGTGAATCACCTGAGGTCAGGAGTTCGAGACCAGACTGACCAACATGAAGAAACCCCGTCTCTACTAAAAATACAAAAATTAGTCAGGCATGGTGGCACATGCCTTTAATCCCAGCTACTCAGGAGGCTGAGGCAGGAGAATTGCTTGAACCTGGGAGATGGAGGTTGTGGTGAGCCGAGATCACGCCACTGCACTCCAGCCTGGGCAACAAGAGTGAAACTCCGTGCCCCCCCAAAATAAATAAATAAATAAATAAATAAATCACTGTGTGTTTCTGTTTTCTGATTGGACCCAGACTGATACACTGATTCAGCAATGCCCCCTGCCATGAGTGAGAAGCCAGGCTTGGCTCCTTCCTGGGCACTCACCAGCTAGAGGCCTATGTGCCCTCAGCCTTTGAATTCCTGCTTGCATGTTGCTTGATCATTTAAAATGGAAAATGTAGTGACTGCTGTCATCCTCGGTGCTGAGAGATAGCAGCCTTGCTCCTCATGACCTTGGCCTTAGCAGCCCACCTCTTCCTCAAAGTAAGGTGCACAGGCTCTGCCTGCAGCCGACACTTCTCCCCAGTCGGGGTAACCCCGATGTGTTCCAGAGGGAAGAGTTGTATAGTCGTGTGGTCTGGATGGCTGGGGCCTCACTGTGTGTCCAGCCCAGCTATAAACTGGCAGGTGGGAAACACTTACGGCCCGGCTGCTGAAAAGAGGGTGTCTGTGGCGTGTGAGCTCTGCCGTGAAGTCGAGGGAGGTGATGGGCATACATGTGGAATGGAGCCAGCGGCCGTTCTTAACTGGGCCCTGCCATTCTCACTCCACTGTCCCTAGAGTGACACCGTCAAGTGCTCTGCTCTGGGTGTGTCTCCCAGTCCCTTCTCAGTCAGAAGCAATGACAGTCACATTCTCCAGCCCACGGGGTGATGTCTGGCTCCACGTGGTTCGAGGCACAGCTTATCTAGCTACCCCTCCTCTCCCATTGTGCAACCTCAGGGCAGGGCCCGTGTCCCATCCCAAGACTGCCTCACCAGGTGCCCTTGTCTCCCACCAGCCAAAGTCCAAAGTGAGTCCAGGGAGGTGTCCTAGCCCATCCCCCATGTGGGCCTGGAACAGGAGATGGCACAGGCACTGGGCACAGGGAGGAGCTGCCCCCACTGAGTAGTCTCCTTGGGTCAGAGCAGCAGGTAACCCCCCATTTATGAGGGTCAGGGCAAGACCCACTCACTCTCTCCAGATGTCTCTTAGCCAGAGGGCCAGGCAGGAGTCTTTGAGGGCTGGGCTCCAGACATCTTGCCTCCCCATGCTGAGCCCATAGAGACTCTCAGCAGCAGAGGGAGGGAGGAGCAATGGCCCTCTTGGGCAGGTGGCCTCAGCGCCGCAGGGCTGCATACAGCAAGCCCCTAGCCCTAGGAATCTGTTTCCCTCCTCAGCCAGGGCTGGGCTCCCCTTATGTACACCTCATTCCATGGAGTCTTTGCTGCAGCCTCCAGGGTGGGCACAGAGCAGGGACCACCCACCCATCCCCATCTTCAGCCTAGCTGGCCAGGAAGTGAAGAAGCCAGGCCCCAAATCAAGGCCTACTGGCTCCAGAACGCGATGCTCTGCTCACTAATGACTGTACACCCAGCATGGCCCCAGGCAGGGAGGTCAGCACAGGATGGAGGCCACATGTTCAAGGAAACCACAGAGGGGCCCTGTGTACCAGACCGGCAAGGCGACGGCGCACATATGACAGGGACTGGGCTGAGCCAGGGTTGTGTGCACTTCCCACATCCCTCAAACCCAGGACCAGGGATCACTGCAAGAGGAGCCAGCCAGGGCCATCTGGTGTGTCCCAACCCAGGGCCCTCCCCATTGCCTGATCTGTAGGGCCAGCCCATCCGGGCCTGGGGCTCACTGGGGACCTCTGTCCCAGGCCATCACCTGGGATGGCTGGAACTCTCTGGTCTGACCAGAACCACTTCCTTGGGGAAAGGTGAGCTCAGCAGTGGGACAGCAGAGAACTTGGATGTTCATGAAGCCATCTTCCCCCAACAGCCTGAGGTTAGAACGTCCTTCATCCTGAATGGTTGACCAGCTTCCCTAATGTTGGCTTAAGCCCAAGCAGGCAAGGCAGTGGTAAGACAGAAAGAACTTTCTGGCTACCAGAGGCCTCACCAGAGTCAGAATGTGGTAATCCCATCACTTGGGAGGCAAATCAGTCACCATAGAGCATCTCAGGGCCTTGATGGCCACTCAGCTGGACACATGAAGATGTCTCTGGCCTTATTTCTCCAGCATGTCGTAGGTTCTCAGTAAACATGTGAGACAGGTTCACAAGATCAGTGTGCCTGAGGGCTGTGACAGGCTCCCAAGGGCCACTTGCCCTTGTCCATGAGGTTGGTATCCAAGTGGCTCAAGTTCATGGGTTCCCCTCCCCCCACCCCTCAACCCCCCATCCATATAGGTCACCGATGGGGACATGCAGGTCCAGGGAGCATGGCTCAGTGTCAGGCCATCACTAAAGCAAACTCCAGCCCACAGGGACCTGGCACAGGGTAGGAACAGGGGCCCTGGGGGTCAAAGGGGAGTTTCATGCCCTCTGGAGGGCCTTAACATCCTTTGTCAAGGACCCTCTGAATGTCTTCTCTTGGCTTGGCCCAGCAAGCATTGGAAGCCTCACTGGGGAATGGTCATGGGAGGGTCACAGGCACCTTCAATTTCTAGCACAGAACCCAGAAGTGAGTTTCCCTGACTTGCTGAGTTCATTTTCAGGGGGCAAGACCCAGTTCCATGCTGAGGGTGCTGACAGTCCTTAGGGTTGGCCCCTTAGGGGCTCCTGGCCCACTGTCCCTGTGCCCCTTCCTGGCCACCACCAGGCACCTGAACACCAGCTTCCCAGCAAAGCCCCCACCCACAGTAAAGAACACTCCGAGGTCTGCCCACCCTAGGCCACAGGGGTTTGGAGGACAGGGACCAGATCAGGTTCTAGCCACACTAATATTTTCCTCCACCAGAGCCTCAGTGTCAAAGGAGCTGCTGGAGGGTCTGTTCAAGAAGAGTGTAGCGACAGAAGCCAAGGAGACTGTCCCCACCCCTGTCCATCCTGCTCCCTGCCCATCACTCCAGGCCTCCATGTCAGCTCTACCCGTGCTTCCTACCCTCTCTCCCCAACTCTATCTACCCGTGCAGATGGCCTGTCCCTGCAGATATCTACACCATCTCAGCCCGTGAGCGCTCCCCTGCCCACCCTTCACACTTTCAGAACTGCACACCCTGCTCAAACACCCTCTGTGGCTCCCCAGGACGAAAGAAACAGTTGCAGCTCCTCAATGGGTCTCTTAAAAACCTCCCACTCCCACCTCACGTCTTCCTGCCCATATCTGCAGCTGGACCTGCTGGGCCAGCCAGCACCCTGACCTGCTCCATTTCAGCTTCTGGCCTCCATAGCTTTGCTCAAGCTGTTCCTGCCCTCCAGAATGCCCTCCCCATGCCTCAGGACCCAGTGGCTCCTCCTGTGCCCCACCTCAGCCCTCAGAGCTACACACACAAACTCTGCAACTGCACTGCATGGAGCTCTGACCCAGGGGAACTTGTCCTTAGCTCCAGGCCTGCAAAGGAAAGCAAGAGGGAGCATTTCACATGGGAGAAGCCACTTGAGTGGCTGGGGGAGAGGCACGGAGCTGGGAAAGAGCAGATGTGAGAGTAGTCCTTGAGTCAGAAGGCACTAGAGATGGTGAGGGAGCAGATAAGGTGGCCGGGGGCAGAGGACTGGGTCTCTCCCTGAACGCCCTGTCCTTTAGCCGCACCTGAAGACGCATACCAAGCAGCTGGGGGAGAAAGGGAAGGACGGCGCCTGGATGCCCCTGGACAGGAGGGTGCTTGGCTCAGGCCACCCCCAGCCCTGGTAGGAGTATGTTGTCAGTAGGACCCTGTAGCCATCTGCAGCCTGGGAGGCCCTAGCAGGGCTTGCCCAGACTCTGCTTGCATGCCTGCAGTGATGGAGCCCTCACTCACTTACCAGGCAGCTCACAAGGTGGGGTGCAGCTCTGAACAAGCAAAACCTCCTCTGAATGGAACTGAAATCTGCCCCTGGGGCTCCCATTGAGCTCCCCACTGACCCCATGGTCCCTGCGGGATAGCCCCTGCCAGACTCTGTGTCTCCTCCTCCAGACCTGGCAGCCTCAGGACACTCAGCTCTTCCCCAGGAATCACCTCCTTGGGGTACAACTCTCAGATGACCTTGACATGGTTTGGCTATATCCACACCCAAATCTCATCTTGAATTGTCATTCCCATAATCCCCATGCATTGTGGGAGGGACCAGATGGGAGATAATTGCATCACAGGAGTGGTTTCCCCATATTGTTCTGTGGTAGTGAATAAGTCTCACAAGATCTGATGGTTTTATAAGGGGTTTCCCTTTTGCTTGGTTCTTATTCTCTCTTGTCTGCCGCCATGTAAGATGTGCCTTTCCCCTTCCCCCATGATTGTGAGGCCTCCCCAGCCACGTGGAACTGTGAGTCCATTAAACATCTTTTTTTTTTTTTTTTTTTTTTTTTGAGACGGAGTCTCGCTCTGTCGCCCGGGCTGGAGTGCAGTGGCCAGATCTCAGCTCACTGCAAGCTCCGCCTCCTGGGTTTACACCATTCTCCTGCCTCAGCCTCCCAAGTAGCTGGGACTACAGGTGCCCGCCACCTCGCCCGGCTAGTTTTTTGTATTTTTTAGTAGAGATGGGGTTTCACCATGTTAGCCAGGATGGTCTCGATCTCCTGACCTCGTGATCCGCCCATCTCGGCCTCCCAAAGTGCTGGGATTACAGGCTTGAGCCACCGCACCTGGCCTAAACATCTTTTAAATTACCCAGTGTTGGGTATGTCTTTATCAGCAGTGTGAAAACAGACTAATACAGACCTGGAACCCCCTCACCCTTCCCTCATCTCTGCCCCAAACAGGCCACCACCCCCTGACATAAATTCTGCCTGGGAGACATGAAAACCTGAGATTTGGGCTTTACTCAAAACTCACCCTATCAGAGCTACAATGCAGCAAGTTCAGCTCACCTGAGCGGGATCTCAGAACAAATCCCCAGGAGCAAGTCAGCTGAATGCATGGCCTGGGCACCCTCCCTGCCCAGGCCTGACAGCTTTTGTCTCTATGGTCTGTGATCCCCAAGGACACTCAACTCCCAAGATCCCCCCAGTTCCCACTCCTGCCACTGGGAGCAGAATGTGAATTCCATGACCAAATAGCCCCTCTCTTCACAGTTGTGTGGCTAAAGAGTCTCTCCACCTGTGACCCTCCATCTCCTCATCCTTTAGGGAGTGGAAGAATGAGATCACCCCCAGATCCCTACTCATCCCACTTCCATCCTCCCTACCCTTTCCCTACCACTCACACAAACATATTCTGGCCTGGGGAGAAGTTACTGTTTTATTAACTGCAAGGCCCCCGTCATCCAACACAGGGCACCAAGTCCACGTGAAGCGGGGCCACACCCACTGTCGGTTGTCTTTTCAGATTAGAGACCCTGAGAGCTCAAACTGATAACTGTCTTGGAAATGGGCAACAAGGCCAACTTTAATAGGAAACCGCTGCCCAGGTTTTTTCATACATCCACTGTCAGCAGAAGAGGCCCTGCCAGACCACAGGGCAGAGCACTGAGCCATGCTGTCCCACAAAGGCTCTAGGTGGCCTGTCCAGGGGATTTGTTGCCCTGGAGACTCTGCTGGTGTACACTGAGCCCTGATCCCCACCCCAGGGTGAACTCAGATTCCTGCTGCAGGCTGGGCTTGTATCCCTCTGGGCAGCTCTATGACACTTGCTGGGGCTCTTGTGGTTGGAGGAGCATGGGGCTTAAGAGCCCAAGCCAGGTTAGGACTGGAGGCCCTGGTCCCAGTCACTCTGTGCGAGAGACCCACAGCCCCTGCCCTGGCAACCTTTCCCTCCAAGGCCCAGGGCCCAGATGACCTTGCAGGCTCCGGCCCTCCCTCTGCCCTCCAGCCTGGCCTGATTTCCATTGTTTGCTGACCACGTGGCCATGAGCAGGTGGATGTCCTGGAGCACGTCATGAGTGCCCACCAACAGTGACACCAAGGACTTCATCAAGGCCACCCTGCAAGGGGCACAGGGAGTGCACACCAGTCCTCCTGCCCACCCTGTGGAGCTGTTGGGCCCTGCCCTCTGCCACCCTCAGAAGCAGCCAGGCCCTCGGGATCAGCCGACCCCAGCCCGGGGCTGACCTCCATGCTACCTCTTGTTCCCAGTGCTTTGTCACAGCCTGTAGGTTGAGCAGGCTTGACAGACTGGCTTGCTCACTCCCATATTGTGCAGGGAGGGAAACTGAGGCCAAGGTAGGCAGAATCCTGCCGAGGTCACAGGACGTAGTGGCTGCAGATTTGAGGCTGGATCCCAGGCCCGTGCCCCCAGCTCAGAAGGGTCAGGGTCCTCCATGGGCCTATTTCCTGGAATACTATAGAAGCCCTAGTCGGAAGGAGACATGGAGCCATCCTAACCTTTGACCTCTGACCTGCCCCACCTAGGATGAAAGGCTCTGGAGGCCTGGGTTCGGCCAAGAATCAGATGAAACCTGGGAGACACCTGGGTGTGATGATTACAGGGCTGGGCTGGTGTAGCCTGCTGAGGGGCATGGGAGGCTGTTTCTCCACCAGGACTCTGTGGTTAGGCACCATGAACCAGGAGCACCAGAGTCTCCTCTTTTGGGTAGCTCTGCTCTTCCTCGCCCTCAGAAATCCACTTCCTTGGTACCCAGCAACTCAAGCTCCTCGTGGCAGGGAACAGTGCTCCACTGGCAAAGCCAAGGATGCACTGCAAGGCTGGCTAAGGCTCAGCTGCGCGTCAGATTCTGGCCGCACCCACCTGGCATTGCTCTGCATGCCCCACTGCCCTCTGGTGTTCCTGGTGTACTTCAAGTCCATCCTGATGACACATTTCACCTGGAGCTGCTCCGGTACAACTTGGAGCCACCCAGCACCTGTTCAGGGACACTAGTGGGGCTTTTCCAGCAGCTTCTCCTCAAACCAGGTTCATTCTGTGTCCCCAGGTCAAGTCTGTGTCCTTCCCCCAGGACGCACTCCTGTACCCGCAAGGCTTCCTCCAGCCCTTGGCCAGCCTGATCAAGGAAGGCCAGATCTGTGATGGGGCTGCTTCCCACACTGCCTGAGTCACTCCATGCCTGGAGGGCTGAGAGGCAGTACCCAGAGAAAGCACAGAGCTGGGGACAGGGGTGACCCGGCCTAAAAGGGTGGTGTCCACTGCTGGCTTCCTCTAGCCTCAGGCTGTCTCAAAAGGGAGCTCCATGCAGGGCCCCAGCCCCTCCCTGCCCTGGATGCTGTCCTCAAGCCCAGGAGGTCCCAGGCTGTGCCCCAGCGACACTGGGCCTGCAGGTCCATCATCCTGGCTTGTTCCCTTTCCCACCCAAGGAGGTCTGGCTCTGGCTGGAAACTAAACATATTGCTTTGACACCAATGTCAGAAGCCCAAAGAATTAAGAGTAAAATACCAAGATGGTTTGGTATTTCAAAGGAAAGTAAAGGAAGCTCTAGGAAATGTTATGTCAAAATCTAAGTAAAATTTTACTGGGTTTGAAGGCATTGGGCATGTTCCTGTGAGACCCCCAGGGTGAGGCCTGTGCTTCCAGGGAAGGCAGATGGGGCCCACAGAGCCTGGCCACGGGTGGCTCACGAAGGTGCTTAAAGAGTGTGGCCAAATTTTCTTAAGATTCAAAAGGAAAACCAGTTATTCCCAGTAAGGACATTTTTCAGCTTGCAGGTGAAGTCTCAGGGTGCAGAAGGGCTGAGAGGAGAGGTTGAGACCGGTGGCTGAGGGGCTGGTCCCAGGGGCCCGAGTATGGGCAGAGTCACTCCTGGTGATGAGATAGTGACAGGGATTGCTGAGAACCGTGGGGGGCTCCTCACTCCTCCGGCATTGGCCTGGCCCCAGGTCGGTGCAGATGGGCGGGGGTTACCTGAGCCTGAGTCTTTCCGAGAAGCCTTAGATGGAGGTGCAGAGGCAGGCCTCTGTGCAGGCAGGCCCTGGGGACTGCAAGGAGCCCCCTGCATGCTCCTGGGCCGAGATGGGGGCTTCTCTTGTGGGCTCCCAGGAGAAACAGCAGGTGTATCTGCCTTCTGCGGGGGGTAGGTGATTTCTCCGCTTATCTCGTTCACCCAGAAAAACATGTCTAGAGGTTTCTGCCCCTGTCCAAACTGACTTCTAGACATACCTAAAAGGGAGAAAAGTGAGACAACACAGGTGGAGGCCTTCCAGCCTCCAGATGTCGGGTGGAGGGTCAGGGGGAACTGCCAGGGCCTGGGCTTCCCTCAGCCTGAACCTCTTACTAGGGGACTCACTCTCTCTCCTGGAGCACCAAGCCTTTCTGGGACAGGGACAGGCCTAACTCGAGGCTCCAGATGAATTCTAGGGTCATTTTCTTCTTAAATGGTCTTTTCAAAATGTTTTAATCTTAACGAAGTATATACTAAGTATACTTCACATCCTGACCTCGTTCAGAGATGTGTGTGTATACTAATAATTTCATGGAATGTAAATAGTTATGTACAATAGTGTCTGATATTTTCAATTCTTTTTTATGTAATTAAATCTACTA
>NW_012116755.1:818522-862923 GCF_000951035.1 Colobus angolensis palliatus
GAGGCTGAGGCAGGAGAATGGCATGAACCCAGGAGGCAGAGCTTGCAGTGAGCCGAGATCACGCCACTGCACTCCAGCCTGGGCGGCAGAGCGAGGCTCCATCTCAAAAAAAAAAAAAGAAGTCATTCATTTTCTGTTCTTACAAATGGCCACAAAAGGAAACTTCTATGCCATGTGAACACGTTCTCAGGATCAGTACAGGAGGCAGCCTGCAAGTCTGGACAACTCTTCCTATTTTCTTTCCATCAAATTCCTTCATCTTCTTTAGAATGGACACAATGACTGTCAATCCTGAGAAACTTTAAGGTGTGCTACCTAGAATATCAACCAGCTCAACCAGAAGCTGATCCTGACACCTGCGTCCTACAGGAAGTTCTGATTTGCTCGGGCGGAGAGGATCTCCCCAGCATCCCCTGGTGGTTGGAAACAGGGGGCTCAGGGGCTCAACAGTTAGAGGCTGGCCAGGAGCTAGGGAACCGGATAGGTATGAAGGGTTTGAAGCTTACCTGTCGGAAGGTTCTGGGGTGGAGGAGCCTGTGGAGGGAGCTTCAGAGAGCAGGAGGAACATTAGAAGGCTGGGCCCTCTGCAATCTAATCTTTATTGTGTAATGCGTTTCCCGCCCTATCCCAGCCTAGCTTCTGCCTGGTGATCTCAGACCCCTGCAGGGAAGCTCCCCACTCACCCCTGCGCCATCCTCGCTGTCACAGTGCCTGATGCCCCCCACCTGGAAGTGTGTCTGCCAATTGCCTTTCCCTGCCTGATTTCCAGCAGTCCCATCACATGGCTCCAAAAACAGCATTGTGGTTTTTTTTCTATAACCCAAATTTATAAACAAGGGGCAACGTCCTCTGACAGGGTTGGTTTGTGTTCAGTATAGTGGAAGCCAGGGCCACCTGGATTAGGAACATCTTGTGATCTGCTCCCTACTCCCCTGGGTCTGGCTTGCTGGGCCTCACACCCTCTCCACACCCTGCTCTCCCTGAGAATTAGATGCAGCCCCCACGTCACCAGCTGCTTACTGGGACCGCCCAGCCCAGGCCCACCTTGAATCCTCACCAGGTTCCCCACTCTGTGGACGCAGCGGCTGCTGTGTGTCCCATGGAGCCAGCCCATGGTGCTGGCAGAAGATGGAATGGTCATCCTTCTGGGCTGGCCCCAGGTCACTCAAGCAGGCTTTTCTCCTCTCCTCACCTGCTTGGTGGTGCCCACCCAATGTGGGGCAGTCCATAGGGCTGCTGGAGCTGAGTGAGAAATGAATCCCTTCCCAGCCCCCAGGGGCTCGCCCAGCAGCCTTTCCCCGTTGGTGTTGGTAGCCTTGGGCCTTCCCAGAGACTGCTGCAGGCCCGTCCTTAGCATGAGGCCATTGCTAAGGTGAAGGAGAAGCCTCTGTCCCCTCTTCCCTCCCTGGCTCAGCTCGCCTACTCTGGCATTGTACTAGGTGAGGCCAGGTGTGCTTCCTCCCTTCCTCCCCGGGGCCTCTCCCCTTCGGTCCACACAGGAGCAGTTTCCCCAGGAAACTCTGACTCATTCCATTACCTTCCCCCAGTTGATCTTGGAAACCCCCTTGCTGTGAATACTGGCAAGCTTAGGAGCTTATTCCTCCCACCACGTCATCCATCTCTCGATCAGTGTGCTCTGAGGACTTTGTCTTCCAAGCTTTTGACAACCCTGGATGCTGGTTAGTCTTTGGCTGGCTCCCAGACGCAGTGTCACACAAGTACCATCCTGTGGACACGCTGAAGTTCCCATGGAGTCTTTTCTATCGACAACTCGGCCTCTTTCAGGCCAGACACTGGCTCCCTTTGTGTGCATAGCTTTCTAACTGGCACAATTTCCCCAAAGATAATTGAGAATTATAGTGATCACTTTGGGGAAACTCTGATATAGACAAAACAAAAACAAAGCAAAATTCTGAATATCCAAAGGTCTGCTGTCTTTCATTGGTATGAGGAGGCTCCTAAACACAATTTGGACTCAAAAAGTGCCTCTCTAAAATATTCTTTAGCTATAACTAATACGAGCATCTTTTTCTTCATGAGAATCTTTTCTTTCCTTTTTTTTTTTTTTTTTGAGATGGAATCTCACTCTGTCACCCAGGCTGGAGTGCAATGGCGCGATCTCAGCTCACTGCAAACTCCCAGATTCAAGTGATTCTCCCACCTCAGCCTCCTGAGTAGCTGGGATTACAGGCATGTACCACCACGCCCGGCCAATTTTTGTATTTTTAGTGGAGACGGAGTTTCATGATGTTGGCCAGGCTGGTCTCGAACTCCTGACCTCAAGTGATCCACCCACCTCAGCCTCCCAAAGTGCTAGGATTACAGGCATGAGCCACCGCACCCGACCAAGCATCTTTAAATGTTGACATTTCCAATGCCCTTTCCACGTTTTGTGAAAGGCTTCAGGTCCAAAACTGTCCCTATGTTGGGTAAACAAAAAAGTTGGCTGGCAAATCACTCTATTGTATAAACATCAACATTTGGCTAAACTTTTTTTTTTCTTTTTTTTTTGAGATGGAATCTCACTCTGGTTGCCCAGGCTGAAGTGCAGTGGCGTGATGTCGGCTCACTGCAAGCTCTGCCTCCCAAGTTCATGCCATTCTCCTGCCTCAGCCTTCCCAGTAGCTGGGACTATAGGTGCCCGCCACCACTTCCAGCAATTTTTTTTGTTTTTTGTATTTTTAATAGAAACGGGGCTTTACCATGTTAGCCAGGATGGTGTCGATCTCCTGACCTCATGATCCAACGGCCTCAGCCTCCCAAAGTGCTGGGATTATAGGCGTGAGCCACCGCGCCCGGCCTTGGCTAAACATTTTAAGGAGACTCTGGGTACCAAGAATAAAAGAACCCTCATGAGGAACATCTTTGTCTTGTTTGCCTAAATGACAGATCATTTTGTTTCACAGGGAGGCATAACTTCTTTCCTTTCCATATGTTGGAGATTAATACATTCTTTTAAAAAAATTGTATGGTTTGATAGAATTGTCAAGAACTGAAATTATGTCAAAACCAGATATAGGACACTCTCGTGTGTGTATTGTATATATGTCTAAACTTTCATCCCTCTTCTTACAGAGAAAAATGATCAGTTATTTGTCTAAAACCAGCTCCTTCTCATTTTTTTCTATCCCACTTCCTCTCCTTTTCCCTCTTTTGAAAACATGAAAGACTTAACAAAAATTACATTCAGCTGTTATGCATATATTCTAGGAATTTTTAGTTCAGGTAAAGTCTAAATTGCCTAAAGAAAAAAGTTATTGAACTATTTTTTTATGGACACTAAAAAATGTATTTCCCTGATAACCTTTTAAACTAGCTATGACATAAGAAAAGACGTCAACTTCAAAATAAAGGAAAACGTTACCATGATTCACTCTTTAATTATTAGTTTATCTTTTTAAAAAAATGTTAGCACAATATTTTGGTTTATTCCAGACCAAAATTAGGTTTCTCATAATTCAAACTTCCTAATTTCCTACATTAATTTTATGTACTTATTTATTTTTTGAGATGGAGCCTTACTCTGTCCCCAGGCTGGAGTGCAGTGGCACAATCTCGGCTCACCGCAACCTCCTCCTCTCAGGTTCAAGTGATTCTTCTGTCTCAGCCTCCCGAGTAGCTGGGATTACAGGTGTGTGCCACCACGCCCGGCTAATTTTTGTATTTTTAGTAGAGATGGGTTTTTGCCATGTTGGCCAGGCTAGTCTCAAACTCTCGACCTCAAGTGATCCACCCGCCTTGGCCTCCCAAAGTGCTGGGATTACAGGCGGGAGCCACAGCACCGGCCTACATTTATTTTATAAATGAAATGTTTTCATCATTTCCATAATTTGTTTAAAATAAAAAATTTTGGCCTGGCATGGTGGCTTACATTTGTAATCCCAGCACTTTGGGAGGCCGAAGCAGGTGGATCACTTCAGGCCAGGAATTCGAGACCAGCCTTGCCAATACAGTGAAACCCCATCTCTACAGCAAAAATACAAAACTTAGCTGGGTGTCGTGGCACACACCTGTAGTCCCAGCTACTCGGGAGGCTGAGGCACAAGAATTGTGTGAACCCAGGAGGCAGAAGCTTCAGTGAGCTGAGACCGTGCCACTGCACTCCAGCCTGGATGACAGAGCGAGACCCTTTCTCAAAAATCAATAAATAAAATAAAATAAAATAACAGATATAAATTCACCCTTAAAATATAGAGCACTCTCAAAAACGGAATTGACTTCACTCTCCCAGAAATCGAAGCACATATGACTAAAATAATTGCCCTCACCCAGGCATGCCAACTTGTGAAGGTGAAGTATGTAGTTATGCTGTTGGTAAAGGGGCTTTTGTCCACAAATTCAGAATGCTTAGAGAACCCCAGGGGAGGAGCTCAGTGGGTGGAGTCTCCAGGGATTTGTTGGAAGCTGTTGGGAGAGCAGGAGTGAGCGCTGTGATTGGCTGGGACCTCGATGTCACAAAGGTCAGGGGCAGCTGCCAGAGAATGAAGCAGAGGGCTGTGGGGTGAAGGAACTGCCAGTCTTCCGCCACTCCTTTTCGTGGTCTTTCCCTTCACTGCCTTCCTTCTCCCAGACACACTGGGCATCCAGTTCCAATCCAAAGACTGCCCCTTTGACCAGGCCCATCTCCTCCACCTCACATCAGACGGTCAACCAGCTGCTCAGACCTCTAAACCTCAGTAACCTAGCAGGTAAGGACTTTCAGATTTCACCAGGAAAGATTATCTCTTCATACCTTATGAAAGTAATGGAACCAGCTGGGTGCAGCGGCTCATGTCTGTAATCCCAGCACTTTGGGAGGCTGAGGCTGGTGGATCACCTGAGGTCAGGAGTTCGAGACCAGCCTGGCCAACAAGGTGAAACCCCATCTCTACTAAAAATACAAAAAAATTAGCCAGTCGTGGTGGTGTACGCCTGTAGTCCCAGCTACTTGGGAGGCTGAGGCAGGAGAATCACTTGAACCCAGGAGGCGGACGTTGCAGTGAGCCAAGATCACATCATTGCACTTCAGCCTGGGCAACAAGAGCGAAACTCTGTCTCAAAAACATAATAAATAAAAACTAATAGCATCTATAAATTCATAGGAAATGGCCCTTGGCAAACATGTGTCAGGAGAGGATGACTTGGAGGTGTCCACTGTGTTTCTTACTGAAGGTTTGTTCAAACCTAGAAATTCACTTGGGACAGCTTATGAGTCTTCTCCTACTCCTGGAAAAACTTTTACAGTGTCTGACAAAGTCTGTACCCCTGGGGCATGGATTAGTTTGTTGAAGTCCACAGACCACACAGTTTCTTGGAAGGTGTGCAGTGTGAGGGTGCCTTCCTCTGTTGCCCACTGATGGAGAACTCACTTAGGCTGTCTTTCCTCTCCTTCAGATGCCTAGAAGTCAATAGGGGTCAAGGAACAAGCCTCTACTCACATGCATTTGGGCAAACGAAGTCACAGAACAAAGAACGCATTCGCTGAGAGAACAGAGTGTGTAGAATTTCCTGCATTCTCCACAAAGGATGGTGACGATGTGATGACTTGGAATTCAAGGAAACTGAAAGGAAAACTCCCTCCAGTAGAGACGGGGTTTCACCGTGTTGGCCAGGATGGTCTCGATCTCCTGACCTCGTGATCCACCCACCTCGGCCTCCCAAAGTGCTGGGATTACAGGCGTGATCCATCGTGCCCAGTCAAAAAATAATTTTTTTTAAAGGAGTCCAGGCATGGTGGCTCACACCTGTAATCCCAGCACTTTGGGAAGCTGAGGCAGGTGGGTCACTTGAGACCAGGAGTTCAAGACCAGCCTGGGTAACATGACCAAACCTTGTCTCTACAAAAATACAAAAATTAGCTGGGCGTGGTGGTGCACGCTTGTAGTCCCCACTAGTCAGAAGGCTGAGGCTGGAGAATCGCTTGAGCCTGGGAAAGTGGAGGTTGCAGTGAGCTGAGATCGTGCCACTGCACTCCAGCCTGGGTGAGAGAGTGAGAGCTTGTCTCCAAAAAAAAAAAAAAAAAAAAAGGCAAAACGCAAAAAGTGGTGGGCATAGGTCCTGAGCAATGTCAGCAGACTTTTGGAAGACATATACCTCAGGGAAGGCCACAGAACCCCTCCCTGAGCACAGACACTATGTCAGCACAGCAGTCCACCCCTCCTCCATAGATCTGAGTTCAGCTCCACAAGGCCCCTCTTACAATCTCCTACCTTTCAACAATTCTAGCCAAGTCTCTTTGTTCCTGCTTTGCACTTAGCTCCATATGAGGTGGGATCAACAAACTACCATCACTCAAAACTGGTTAGGATGTTGAAACTGATGACACTGCAGACACCAAGAGATTACAAAAACGTTTACTATTCACATGAGGCTTTCCTAAGGAAAGCAAAGAGGGCACCCACACCAGTCAGTTGGGCTTCAGTGAAAGGAGGGGCAAGTGGCTCTGGTTTTTATCATGGTTATGAAAGCTCGGTGCATTTGTGACAGTCAGGGTTTGCACAGTTTGAACTTCCCCTCTGGCGCAAAGAGGAAGTGCCTGGGCTTTCTTATCAGCTTGTCCAGATCCGGGCAAATTAAGGGGGAAGAGCTTGAAAGCTGTTAGCAGAGAAACATCAAACATGGGGAGACTCTATTCCAGCTCCCCCAGTCCTGGGGTGGTGCCTGCTTAGCAGTTGCTACCTCCAAGACACCTTGCCATTTTCCTCTTGCCTTTTTAGCTACTTAAATATATACACTTATGTTCTCTGCTAAAATAACTGGTGTGGTTTCTGGCAACTAAAACCTGGCTGATAAAAAATCTCCTTGCTGTTCTTAGCAGGGTTAGCATTAACTTTAAAAGGTGTGGTAGCTGGCATACAAATATTTACTCTCCTTTTCCTCATCTAATAAAGTAGAATGACTGAAAAGCATCTCCATTCTCCGGATCCCATTTCTTCATTAAAATTATGAGTTTATAGCTTCTGGCTTCACTTGTTACTTATTAAGCAAAATTAAGGAGATTTAGGCAAGGAAGAGCTTATAATTTCCTATAAAGTGCATGTCTTGGTGATTGTGTGTCAGTATATAGAGAACGTTCTCATTTTCAAAAAAACTGTGGCCTGGTATTCCATCATAGATGGTACTAGAGTTACTTAAGCATTCCTTTACTAACAGCCATTTGTATTGCTCCTGTTACCAGAAAGCGGTCGTGATCCAGTCCCCAAGAGAGAGTTCTTGGACCTTGCTCAAGAAAAGAATTCGGGGGAGTCCACAAAGTCAAAGTAGTTAATATTAAGAAAGTAAATAAATAAAGAATGGCTACTCCATAGGCAGAGTAGCCCCAAGGGCTGCTGGTTGCCTATTTTTATGGTTATTTATTGATTATATGCTAAACAAGGGGTGTATTATTCATAAGTTTTCTGGGAAAGGTGTGAGCAATTACCAGAACTGAGGGTTCCTTTCCTTTTTAGACCACATAGGGTAACTTCCTGATGTTGCCATGGCATTTTTTTTTTTTTTTTTTGAGACAGTCTTGCTCTGTCACCCAGGCTGGAGTGCAGTGGCACTCTCACTCACTGCAACCTCCGACTCCCAGGTTCAAGAGATTTTCCTGCTTCAGCCTCCTGAGTAGCTGGGATTACAGGCATGTGCCACCACGCCCAGCTAATTTTTGTATTTTTCAGTAGTGACAGGGTTTCACCATGTTGGCCAGGCTGGTCTCTATCTCCTGACCTCATGATCTGCCCTCCTTGGCCTCCTAAAGTGCTGGGATTACAGGCGTGAGCCACTGCGCCAGGCCTGCCATGGCATTTGTAAACTGTCATGGTACTGGTGGGAACATCTGTTAGCATGCTAATACATTATAATTACAGTATAATTACAGCAGTGAGGACAACCAGAGGTCACTTTCATTGCCATCTTGGTTTTGACCGGCTTCTTTACCACATGCTGTTTTACTGGCAAGGTCTTTATGACTGTATCTTGTGCTGACCTCCTATCTCATCACATGACTTGGAATGCCTAACCTCCTGGGAATGCAGCCCAGTGCGTCTCAGCCTTATTTTACCCAGTCCCTATTCAAGATGGAGTCACTCTGGTTCAAACGCCTCTGACACTCCCAATTTTTGCAGCTGAGGAAATAGAAGCCTTGAAAGATTAGGTGGCTCACTCTAAGTAACATCATGTACCCGGCAGGGATTTCTATAAAATCATAAGATGTCAGAGACCATGCTTAAGAAATATTTTTACTTTGAAACACTTTAAGCAAACAGTGAAAAAGAACCCACCACACTATCCTGTTAATATCTTAACATTTTGATGCCTCTGCATAAATTTTTAGAAAGAAAGAAAGAACACACAACTGAAGCCCCCATGTACCCTCCCCAAATCCATTAGGTCTCCTGCCTTAGGAAGGCAGAATGGTGACTTGCACACATCATTCCAATACATGATTTCATTTCATATTATTTGAATCCACAGAAAATAGATTGCTGTGCAAAACAATAACACTTTCTATATGTCCACAATGCTTACATGCTAGACACTATTCTAAGCATTTTACATGCATTACTTCATTGACCACCCCCCACCCACAATCACCCTGTGAGATTGCCACTACGATCCCATTTTATAGAAAAGGTGAAAAACAAGTTGAAGTAACGTGCCCACAGATACACAGTATTACACAAACAGTACCTTGTATGTAGCTTCACCAACTTTCTCAGCATAATTTTTCATCTATCTGTGTTGAGACGTAACTCTTTCATATTCACTTTCCAAGGACCAAAAACAACCCATTTATTTATCCACTCTTCTGCTGATGAAATGCAGGCTTTTCCCAATCTTGCTACCTAAACAATACTTCAGTGAAGTCTTAAACTCATTTCTCTGTTCACATGGCACTTCTCTAGGATGCATCCAGGAGTAAAGCTGCTGGGTGGGTAAGTGCACACAACCTTCCAAGATTTTGCAAATTCCCTGGCATAGTATTTCTCACAATTTCCACTCCCAAAGCAGTATGAATTATCGTTGTTCCACACACTTACCCACACTTGGGTTTTCAAAAATGTGCCAGCTTGATGAGTGTGAGATGGTATTATTTCACATTTCGGACACTCTTGGTCAGCAGGGGTGGGGCACACCACACTGAACAGGTGACAGAAAGACCTTCAAATACCCACTCGGGCCATCTGGCACTCCTCAACCCCAACTTCAGTTCCTCCAAGGGAGTGGGGGAAAGGTGGGTACGGTTGGAAGGAACCTGAATGTTCTCCAGGCCAGGATGAGATGTAAGATGAGACCTGGTGCTTAGGGCAATCAGAAACTGTCAACTGAAGCCCAACAGCTCAGAACCACCCACAGCTGGGTTCCTAACCAGCAGCTGTGTGTTTGTGGGTGGTTTCCAGTCAACATTTCACCCCACAGCCCCTTAAAAAAAACCCCAACCCTGACTTAGCCAAACCAACTTCAGTTCCAGACTCCTTAACAGAGGTAATTTTGTGCAAGATCTTTTGTGCATGGCAAACGGATAAATAAGCACCCAACCCTGGCTTCCAGAGTGCTTGGTCTGGCTATGGTGATGGGCATAACCAAAAACACAAACAACACCTGACACAGGCACCAAGAGAGGTGGGGCCGGGGGTTTAGAGGCACAAGGATCAGACAAGGTCAGGCCTTGAAGAATGAAGAGCTGAACTGGCACAGACAGGGGTGTGGCACTCTAGGTGAAGGGAGGCAGCACAAGGTAGAACACTCTGGGGGGATGGGGTGCGGAAGGGACAAGAAAGCCAAATCCAACACTGATTCTGCCAAAATCTTTTGTAGTTAGCACATCAGGCTTCTACTTTTTTTCCTTTCAGCTAATCTGAATTTATTAATATTTATATAATTATAGCACTTACAGAACTAAAATTATTTGAAAACTCAGGTTACTGGACAAACGGGATCAGCATAAACCCAAATATAAACAGCTTACTTCAGGATAAAGTAATTTCTGTTTTTTGGCCAGGCACGGTGGCTCACACCTGTAATCCCAGCATTTTGGGAGGCCGAGGCAGGTGGATCACAACGTCAGGAGATTGAGACCATCCTGGAGATCGAGATCATCCTGACTAACACAGTGAAACCCCGTCTCCACTAAAAATACAAAAGCCGTGTGTGGTGGCGGGCGCTTGTAGTCCCAGCTACTGAGGAGGCTGAGGCAGGAGAATGGTGTGAACCCGGGAGGCGGAGCTTGCAGTGAGCCAAGATTCCGCCACTGCACTCCAGCTTGGGCGACATATCGAGATTCCGTCTCAAAAAAAAAAAAAAAAATCTGTTTTTCACTTCATTCTTTGCACATTTTAAAACTTGATTAGAATGTTTAAAAATAAGCACATTTCATTCTATAAAAATGACAGGTCAGGCACAGTAGCTCATGCCTGTAATCCCAGCACTTTGGGAGGCAGAGGTGGGTGGATTGCTTGAGCCCAGGAGTTTGAGACCAGCCTGAGCAACAGAGGAAAAAAATAATAATAAAACTTTTGTCTCTACAAAAAAATACAAAAAATTAGCTGGCATGGTGGCACGCACCTGTAGTCCCAGCTACTGGGGAGGCTCAGGTGGGACCTGAGCCTGGGAGGTCAAGGCTGCAGTGAGCTGTGATCCTGCCACTGCACTCCATCCTGGACAACACTGTTTCAAAAAAAAAAAAAAAAAACGTAAAAATATCCCCATACTGGGGCAGGAACTTTACAAGATGTCCTGTGGCAAAGGGAGCAGAGATGGGGGGGAAGGGGTGCTAAAAATGTGATCAGAAAGGGACATTTCCAAGGTTATAACACCAACTGACATGGGAGCTGCACCTCTGAGAAGGCCCTGGTCCGAGAGGTCAACCACCTGATGGAGAGCCTTGGTAAACCAAGCCCTCTTTCACCAATCTCAGGAGTCAGGTAGCACAGCAAAGCACTCTAACTTCACACATAAGGAAATCGATGCAGAGGTTCACTGACTTGCTCAAGATCATTGCTGCCAAGAAAAGGCACACCATGCCTGGAACCCAGATCTGATGACTCCAAGACCCTTCCTATGACTCTGGTCCCTGCCCAGCCACTTCTAGTGCCATTTTTGGGACAGTGAAGGGACATCTTCACTGCCATGAACAGCTGCTGCCGTAGGAAGGCAAGAGATGGTGGAACCAAGATGACCAAACCTTCCTGAGGACAAAGCTGAACAGGCATCAGAACACCAACAGGAGACTTCTGTCCCGCCCCCACCATCCTGTGACACCACCACACAATATCAGAGCCTTCATTTTCACCTGCTCATGGCAATCCAGAGCAGATAAGATTATTCCATACTGTACTGAGAAAGACATCTTCCAGGTTGGTTTCTTCTCATTTCAAGAAATGACCAGCTCCGTGAATGGGCCCCTACAGTCGGGGACACTGCTCTACTATTAAGACATTTTATCCTTTCATTTACAATCTGACCTCTTCAATAATCAGAAGCAATGATTGCTCACAGGCTTTAGCAATAGCACTCCTTTGCCTTTAAGTAATTGATTCTTGCTTTTTGCTTCAACACAAGTGGGTAGGCCAGTGAAGGAGCTCCTTCCAGAACAGGCCGCCTTTTCTCCTGAGAGTGGCAGGCACATGCACTTGTTCCTTCGGGTTGAATCTGATTGCTAGCACCAGATCTCATACATGGAGAGGTGTATGTGAAAGTGAGAGGGGTATGTGAAGGTGAGAGGGGCCTGCAGTATGCAGGGGCTAGAGACGTGAACACAACAATGGTAAGCATTTACATCTGCTGAGGCCGAGGATCCTATAGAAAATTCAGAAACGGAGTGGGGAGGAGTCTGATCTACGGGAACTGGCAGCAAGGGTAACCACATGAGAAGCCTTTCACCCATTCCATTTTACTGAGTCCTTGCATCTGTGGTTAACCCTTATAAAATGTAATTCAGATTCAAACCACATCACTCCTCAACTCAAAACTGTCCAAAAGCTCCCTGCCTCCGAGGCAGCTCAAGCCCCCATAATGACTCATGATGCTCACATGGCCTGGCCTATGGCCTCCCTGGCCCCTCTCCTCCCCTTCCAGCTGGCTCCCTGCACTCCACCCCAGGGGCTTCCTTGCTATCCTGAGGACACCAGACAAGACCCAATCTCCTCTGCCTGCAACTCTCCCTAGAGAGTTACCTGCTACCTCCCTGGCCTCCTTCAGGTCTTTGCTCAAATTTCACTTTCTCAGTTGAGGCCCTCCCTGACCAGACTATCTAAAATCACAATTGATCTCCCAATCCAGCACTCTCTCTCACTCTTCTCTGATTCACTTTGTCCACTACACACATCACCATCCAGAATACTGCATATCCCATTTGTTTGTCATCTGTAAAGATCCAAGATGGCAGGATTTTCATCTGTTCTGGTCCCTGCTAGGTCTCTGGCAAACAAACCAGTGCCTGGTGTATGGGAGTGCTCAGCACATTTCTGTTAAACAGATGGATGCTGCCGCCTATGTAGGCCTGTGGGATGGGGATGGCAACAGGGTACTGGTAGAGTTCCACAAGCCAAGTGCTTGAGTCCAGCATCCTGCTCTCCTCCACCTGCCGCTGAGACCTCTCTAACACCCTAGCAGATATCCAAAAGCCAGCCAAGAAGACTGAAGCCCCAGCCAGAACTCCCCAGGGGGCATTTGGGAAGACAAAGCATTCTTGATGCTGCTGCTTTTAAAGTCAATAGAATAGGCATAGCCACAGGCCAAACGTGAAGATAAATCTAGGATCCCACTGGCCCCTTTCCAGCAGCCACAGCCCATGATGCCACAGATATTTTGTCCAACTGTAAAGGGCAGTCATCCCTCTCCTCAGAGTTGTGGAAGACCCGACCAGGCGAGCTGCAGGCTATGGTGCAAAGGCCACTCCTAGAGGCCCAAGTCTCCAGAAGGGCTCCAAAGAACATGCTGCTGAGCTTCCCAGCGTCACATCCCAGCAGGCAGACTGGGGACTCCCCGAGCTTTTACATCCTTGGGATTCTGTCACTAGCTTCCAAAATAGAAAGGGCTGGGCCCTTTGTGAAGGTTTCTCCACACTGCCTATGATTAAGGGTTCTCCAGCAGGGGACTGAGAACCCACCCCCACTGTCATTGTCAGGTCCCAGGCTAATCTCTAATATGGTTTTTCATATGCCGAGCCAGGTTCGAAGACCACCTGAAGGTCTTCCCACACTTGGTGCATTTGAACGGCCTCTCTCGAGTATGAAATCTCTTGTGGCTAATGAGTTGTGAACTCTTGTTGAAAGTTTTCCCACATATGCTGCATTTGTGGCACTTTTTCCCAACGGTTATGTCCTGGAGTCCAGTGAGCCTGGAGCTCTGGTTGCAAGCTTCTTTGCAGTCTTCGAGGGGCATCTCCTCACTTGGTTTTAGCTTCTGTAATCTCAACTTTGTGTCCTGAGAGGAAGACCGCGCAGATGGGCTACGTTCAGCCTGTGCTGCTCTGGTGTGTTTCCTCTGGTGACTGGAAAGGGTATGTCTCCCAATGAACTCTTTCCCACACCACTGACATTTGAAAGGTCTCTCTGTAGAGTGGATCCTCTGATGGTTAACAAGGCGATAGTTTCTATCGTAAGATTTCCCACACAGATTACATTTATAGCGCTTCTCTCCACTGTGTATTCCCTTATGATCTAAAAGGGTTCTTTTACGTGTAAAGGTTTTCCCACATTCTTGACACCAAAAACGTTTCTCACCAGTGAGGATTTTCGGCTCCACATTTGGAGTCTTTTCACTTTCACGGCAATCATACTGTTTTTGAAGAGAGTGAATTCTCTGATGTCGGTAGAGATTAGAACTCCATCTGAAGGCTTTCCCACACTCCCTACACTTATACGGCTTCTCTCCAGTGTGAACTCTCTGATGGATGAGGAGGAAGGAGTGATTGCGGAAGGCCTTGCCACACTGGCTGCATTTGTAGGGCTCCTCCCTGGAGTGACTGCTCTGAGGAACCTGGAACACTCTGTCCTGACTAAAAGATGCCCCGCCCTCAGGTTTTCTTTTCATGGCATGCTTCTTCTTATGAACAATAAAGGCTGACCTATAGGCAAAGTCCTTCCCACAATCGCTACACTGGTATGGTTTCTCACCTGTGTGAATTCTCTGGTGGTCAACGAGAGTTTTCTTTCTAGTAAAAGTTTTCCCACACTGCTGACACAAAAACGTTTTCTCCACAGCGGGGGCACCCTGGGGCTGACTGCAGTCAGGAGACTGCCTGAAGCCCTCATGACATTCATCTTGTTTGTAGAATTTTTCCTCCTCATGCAACCTCATATGACGAGTAAAGTTTGATCTCCACCTAAAGGTTTTCCTGCATTTGGTACATTTATAGGGCTTCTCCTGGGTGTGAATCCTTTGATGTTCAAGAACATATGACTTACAGTGGAAGGATTTCCTGCACTGGCTGCAGTCAAAGAGTTTCTCCCCACTTTGGTCTCCCAAATGATGATCAAACCCTGAGCTGTAGGTGAGAGCTGCCCTATACTGATTCAATTCAAGAAATTTCTTCTTAGCATGGGTTTCTCGGTGCAGACGGTAGGCTGACAGACGTCGGAAAGCTTTCTCACATAAATCGCATTTATAGGGCTTCACTCCAGTGTGAATTTTCTCATGCCGCGCGCAGTTGGAACTCCACCGGAAGGCTTTCCCACACACCCTACATTTAAATGCTTTCTCTTGAGTGTGAAGTCTCTGATGATATGCAAGATGGGAGCTATGACTGAAAGTCCTTCCACAGTCACTGCACTTAAATGACACTCCCACCGTGTGAAGACTCTGCCCGTGCTGGTGATGAGAGCTAAGGCTGAAGTCTTTTCCACATATGTCCTTTTTATTCCCTTTCAGTCCAGTATGAATTCTCTGATGTAGGCTGAAGCCGCCAATCATGTGTCTGAGCCCCTTCCCATATTTCTTGTAGTCATAGTGGTGTGAACTCATTCTGAAGTGTTTGCCACAGCCATGTTTAAGGGATTCCTTTCTTCCAGAAACTCTCAAATATGTAACATGTTTTAAGTCAAGACTATTACTTCCTGATACTTCAGAGTCTTTTCCTGTCCTGTGACTGAAATTGGTCTCTTCTTTTTTAACTGTTACTCGTATGGGGTTTTCACATTGATCCTTTTGCCTGCTCTTCTGTTGAAAAGATTCTCTGAGCCCAATTCCCTCAGAAACACTTGTCGCAGGACATCCTGATGACACAGCTACGGTTTCTGCTTCTTCCAAAGGTTCCTGATCTAAGATGAATTTGTTTGTTTTAATCTGGAGGTCATCTCCTGACAAAAAATAAAACACAAGAGAATGTACTCTTTTCCCATACTTTGAACTGCAGAAAGCACCAAAGGGCAATAAAATGTCTGGGTGGTGAGGCTTTTGCCTGACTGCCAATACCTTTATAAAAGGCATAAGGCAAAACATGAAAGATTATCCCAGATTACAGGGAAGGGAGGAGAAAAGCAAGATGGGCAGGGTAGCTAGAGATATGCAGACATCACACCCAGCAGGGAAATAAAAAGGATTAAGAAGAAAGTGTTAAACAGCCAGAGTGAGAGAAGAATCATGGCATTATAGAAAGGTACCCAAAAGCCAAGGGGTGGGGCTCCAAGGAGCACTTGGCTGAAAAAGCTGGAGATCAGCCTATTACAGAAATAAGGACCAAGAAAAGAACAGGAGTGGGATGAGGACACCTAAGAGCAGAAAGGGGTGAGTACAGGAGATTCAGCAAGAGTGCAGGCCATGAGTGAGGAGGAGCATCAGTGAGTGAAAGGCAGGAACAGTGAAGGCCTCCAGCAGGCAAGAACTATTATTGAGAGGGCTGCTGGGGAAGGGGGACAGGAGAATAGACATGGCTGGAAGTGAATGACCTCTCAGAGGCCAGCCAGGATGAAAGAGACCCAGTGGCCCAAGCACCCTTACCGACACTGTTAAAGATCTTCCTTCTATAACTGACCTTAAGAAAGAGAAAAGTAAAAGCAGGAGGAGCAGGACCTGGCAGGTTCTCCGGAACTCACCTGTAGGGGCAACACTTGCATTCCCCTTAGGCTGAGCTGCCTGCAAGTTCAGGCCCCATGGCTCCCTTGCTTCCAACCAGGAGATCAGAGCAGGTTTGGTGAATGGTCCCACTGCAGAAGAGAAAGGAATGGGATGAGAAGAGAGATGGATGACACAGAACTACTCTTCAGGACCTCTGGGCCTGAAGTCCTGGTGGGAAGGTGAGAAAGGCCAGGAAGGTAGGCAGCAGAAGAAGCGAAGGAGGCCCAGTCATTTCAAATAGCCCTGGGCAGAGATAAGAAAGACTGACAGAAGTTGCCCCCAAAAAGGATTACTAGAATTTTCCAGAGGTGAGACTCACACGTCTACTTAATTGGTTACATCAGCCAACATTTTTTGAATGTCTAAATGGACTAGGAACTTAAAACATATTACCTTTAATCCGTTGTTTTTATTTGTTTTGAAACAGGGTCTTACTCTGTTACCCAGGCTGGAGTGCAGTGGCACGATCTTGGCTCACTGCAGCCTCGTCCTCCTGCGCTCAAGCAATTCTCCAGCCTCGGCTTCCCAAGTAGCTGGGATTACAGGCGTACGTACCACATGCTTGTATTTTTGTATTTTTTGTAGAGACGGAGTTTCACTATGTTGCCCAGACTGGTCTCAAACTCCTGAGCTCAAGCAATCTTCCCACCTGGGCCTCCCAAAGTGCTGGGATTACAGGTGTGAGCTACCACACCCAGCCACCCTTAATCTTTACAATAATCCAGAATGGCAGGCATTATTCTCCCCATTTTTCAAAAGAGGCTACCAAGGTGCTAGATTAAGTGATCTGGTTAGCAGTTACAGAGCCAGGATCTAAAACTAGGTCAGGTCCCTTTCTATGCAGCAGCACAAAACAACCCAAGAAGGTAGAAATAAAGATAGATAGAAGCATGAGGATATCGATTACTTACTCAGGAAAGCCATGTTCCTATAATTCTCCAGCATCACATCCCTGTACAGGTTTCTCTGAGCAGAGTCCAGCCACCCCCACTCGTCCTGGGAGAAGGTCACCTCCACATCCTTGAAAGTCATAGTCTCCTGAAAAAACACTGTGCCCTAGAGCTGGTCCACAGCTCCCAGCTTTGAAGGGGACAGAAGGGGAATCAACTGGCTCTTTGTGAATGCAGGATGGACCTGGCAAAGGTGAAAGGGAAGACCATCACCCAGCAGAAGACCTCTGGGCTTGAGGGGGATAATCTGGTCTCTGGAACACAGGTCTTTGGATGTGAGGTTACCAGACAGAGAAACCCAGGATGGGGGAGCTGCACTAACCCATTAGGCAGTGACGTGGGGACATCATGAAGGACCAAATGTCCTGTGGCTCACCTGAAGCTGGGCTGTCAGGGACTTGGGTGGTATTACCTGGTCTCCTGGGCACCCCTCTCTCTGGAAAAGGGCAGGCATCTGGGCAGCAGGAGTATCTGAAGGAGAAAAAGCCATGAGAGAGCGACTCAGCTCTGGACAGCCCACTAAGAAGCCCACTCTTCCCCCCAGTAGAGGACTCCTGGATGCATGAGCAGGTACAGAATGCTGTTAAATACCTATCTCACACGTCCTCAGTCTACTGGGGCCAGGAAAGGGGTAGTGGGACAGGGGGTGTAATGAGAGAGGAGCAAGCCACATATGGGTTACAGAATGGATGGAGAGGACAGAGAGCTAAGGGCCAGGACAGAAAGAGTTTCACATGAGAGGACAGATGTGAAAAGACAACACTACAGGAAATGCAAGAAGTGTGGCATAAGGCTGGGGTCTTAAGGCCAGGCAGCAAGTACCGGATTGCCCAGCCAGGAAGTCACGTGCTTCTATTTCATAGGGAGGCTCCAGGTGGTCCCCCAGAGCAGAGCTGCTCCTGAGAGGTGAAGCAAGGGACCATATCTGTGCAGATCGCAGGGCTCCTGTACCCATCCAATGCACATCTGGGCTCTGGGCAGGGCCCGGGTCCTGGCAAGAAGAAAATGTTGTGAGAGGATCTTTCTGGGAATCAGAAAGCAAACTCAGAGAAGAGACCACATGATCAATCTCTAACGGACAAAGGCCAAGGGATAGGTAAGCCAGGTCCTTTATTACTTCCAGGCAAGAAGAACACCCAGGGAGGTACCTCCAACCACCTCAGCCTCCTTGGGCTTTAATGAGGGCCCTGGGAGAGTCCAAGTAGAGAGACTCCAGCTCAACAGAAGGAAGCACATGTTAAGTCAGTACAGCACTCTTGTTGGGCCTCATATGACACAGTGCCACCTTCCCATTATCCCTCAGCTCCTACCCCAGGCCTATAACTTAGAAATGAGAGAGAAGAACTAGTTCTTCAGAATTAAACTCACAATGGTTCACAGTGAAGATATAGTCAAGTAATATCTACTGTCAAGTGCTCCTCTAGGCACTGATGTACAAAGTGAACTCAAAGAGGCAGGCTAGCTCCCAAGCTGTAAACTTGCTTTGAATAATAAAGAGGCAATGCTAATCATGAGAGTCAGCCATGGAACCACAGAAGAAAAAGTCTCCAGTGTAAAAAATGGCAGTGTCCATCTAAGTAGAGACCAACAAAGAGGAAGCGTTTGCCCTGAGACTTCAAATAACTCTGGTCTCTGAGGCAAGGCTGTCCCTCATATAAAGGTGGGTACAGGAAACTACAATTTGAGATTTTCTGGTCCTGTGACTGAGACATTCTCTATACCGATATGGACAAACCTTAGCCTGAGGCCATTAATCATCTGATACAGAGATACACACTAAAGATGATGAACTGATCACAATAATTTATCTCTCATTTTTTATTCTTCTAATAAAGGGAGAATTAAAAAAAAAATATGGAAGCACAGCAAAACGAGTTGAAGGACAAACTTTCTCGGGCCCTGGTTTTTCACACTGTGATAATTTTGCTGAACCACAGAACGATTCTGTGACTTTACATGTATCTTAAAGCATTTCTCTTCATTTTGCAAATTTGGGAGGCTTTCTCCCAGCCCCTACTGTCTTCTAAGTACCTTTCAACCAGCTTTCTGCTCATGTGGCAATGTTTTCATGGGTTTTTTAAATTACATCTAGCTGTAAATGAGTTGAATATAACCAAGCCACGATTTTGTAACTACTGTGTACCTTATTTCCTTTTATAAATTATTAATCAAGTCCTTTTGAACATTTCGTTGTTTTGGTAAAAATAACAAATGCTCTTTTAAATTTTTTAAAATAGTACCCCATGTGGTGCAAAAATATTTTCTAACAGTTTTACCCTGTGTTTATTACCATTTACTGCTGGTAGATCCAATGTCCTGATGTCTTACTTGATTTAATTTTTATAATAAAGTTTCAGGGACAAGTACGCCAAATTTGTTTCAGAAATCTTTTTTTCTTTTTTTTTCAGATGTAGTCTTTCATCAGGCTGGAGTGCAGTGGCATGATCTCGGCTCACTGCAACCTCCGCCTCCCAGGTTCAAGCAATTCTCCTGCCTCAGCCTCCCAAGTAGCTGGGACTACAGGCACACACCACTACGCCCAGCTAATTTTTGTTATTTTTAGTAGAGATGGGTTTTCACCATGTTGGTCAGGATGGTCTTGATCTCTCGACCTCGTGATCTGCCCCCCTCAGCCTCCCAAAGTGCTGGGATTACAGGCGTGAGCCATCATGCCCAGCTACAACTTTCATTTATACATGAATTATGTGTGTAGAATCATATACATATGTATATGTATGAATGTGTGTGTGTGTGTGTGTATATATATATATATATATTTTTTTTTTTTTGAGACGGAGTGTCTTTCTATTGCCCAGCCTAGACTGCACTGGTGCAATCTCAGCTCACTGCAGCCTCCACCTTCCAGGTTCAAGCAATTCTCCTGCCTCAGCCTCCTGAGTAACTGGGACTATAGGTGCATACCACCACACCTGGCTAATTTCCACACTTTTAGTAGAAATGGAGTTTCACCACGTTGGCCAGGCTGGTCTCGAACTCCTGACCTCAAGTGATCCACCTGCCTTGGCCTCCCAAAGTGCTAGCACTACAGGCGTTCGTCACTGCACCTGGCCTGTATTTTTATATAAATAAAATTTTAAAGAAGCCTTAAAAAACTGATAAATGCTTTTTTCAAAAACTGAAACAATACAGGAAGCATCAGCTCCCCTGTGTGCAGCAGCAGGACAGGAAGAAAGCACTTGAACTGACCGGCTGCCACTCAAATGCCAGGCCTGGGACTCCTAACTCTGCCAGGGCCAGGTATATGATAAGCACTTGAATATTTACTGAACAAATTCTCATGATTAGACCATTTCTGCATTTTCTTCTTAATGAAGAGAGGCTCTGAAAGGTACAACTATGTGGCCACAGATGTTGAGGTTGTGGAATGAAGTCTAAAATCGAGGTCTTCCTGTTTCTCAGCCCAGCACTGCCCCTCAGCACTCACGTCCATCTTCCCTGCCTCCCATCTCACACACATAGAAAAGATCCTCAAAAGCTTACTGAGAAGGGCTGGGCACAGTGGTTTATGCCTATAATCCCAGCATTTTGTGAGGCCAAGGCGGATGGATCACCGGAGGTCAGGAGTTCAAGACCAGCCTGGCCAAAGGTAAAACCCCATCTCTACTAAAAATACAAACAAAATTAGCTGGGCATGGTGTGGTACACCTCACCAAAAAAAAAAAAAAAAAAGGCTTCCTGAGAAGGAAGCTACGTGGTGCCTGCAGAGCACTCTTCTGAGTTTTAATATGTACTCTTCCCACTGAGAAGCCAAGAGCCCTAACCCTAAGTGCTGTTCCAACACCCACCACTTTACAGGGCTACAGTTAGTCTCAAGTCAAATTAGATAATATGTGGAGATGGACTTTGTATACTGTAAGCCACTGTGTCCAAAGACTAGTTACTGGGCTTTTTTTTCTTTTGAGACAGGGTCTTGCTGTGTCATCCAGGCTGGGGTGCAGTGGTGCAGTAACGACTCACTGCAGCCTTGACCTATCTGAGTTCAAATGATCCTCCTACCTCAGTCCTCCAAGTAGCTGGGACTACAGTCACATGCCACCATTTCAGCTAATTTTTGTAGAAACAGGGTTTTGCCATGTTGCCCAGGTTGGTCACGAATTCCTGCACTCAAGCAATCCGCCTACCTTGCACTCTAAAGTGCTTAGATTACAAGTGTGACCCACCATGCCTGGCGTAATTTTTAAATTATGTATAGAGACAGTGTGGGGGGGGGGCGGTCTCCCTATGTTGTCTAGGCTGGCTTGAACTCCTGGCCTCAGGGAATTCTCCCACCTCAGCCTCCTAAAGTGCTGGTATGACATGTGTCAGCCACTACACCCAGAAGTTAGTATTATTTATGGAGACTTGCTGACCCTATCTAGAGCTGATACTCCTCTGGGAAGGCAGGAAAGGATACCTGCTAAAGGGTCCATAGCTCAGGGTCCTGTTCTCAGCTGCTCAGGTACCATGGGAAGAAGGGAAGGCTTCCCCGCACTCCTCTATACTGACAGTTCAGAGGGCCACACCCATCCCCAAACAAGCTGGCTCACCAGCAGGAAGAGTTCCCCGGGCACCACATACTTGCTCACACTCACCCTCCATGATGTCCCATCAAGGTCCCTCTGCAGCTCCTCCAGCAAGGCCACGGCCTCCTCACCACTCTCAGGATTATGGAGCTGCACCCAAACCCGGAGCTCCCCAGGCAGGATGCTCAGGAACTGTTCCAGCACCAGCAGCTCTAGGATCTGTGCCTTGGAGAGAACATCAGGCCTCAGCCACCAGCGACAGAGTTCCCGGAGCCGGCTCAGAGTTTCTAGTGGCCCCGAAGACTCATGGTAGCGAAGCTGTCTGAAGAGCTGGCGGAACAGCTCCTGGCCAGGGCGGTTGAGTGTCTGTGGCCTGGCAGCCTGCACTGGAGTATAGCTTTCATCCTCCTCTTCCTTCTTTATTGTCTGAAGCCGCCCTCGCTCCCTTGAAGACTGGGCCTGAGCTGGATAGACAGCATGCCACCTGCCTGGAGGCATCACTCCTGTTCAGGGACTAATCAGAAGAGCGCGAGCTAAGTCCACCTTAGACGTGGGTCCTCAGAAGTATCTTCTCAGCACTGCAGTCAACCATGCCATTTGCTGGGACATCAGAAGTCATCGGCAAGTGACTGAAACAACCAGCATTTCTGTGCACGAGGGGATGAGAGAATAAAGTCCATTATACATGGTGCAGTTGGATTCTGCTGGTTGGGATCATCTTTGTATGTATAAGGAGAGCGTTTCCACAGATATATATGCCAGTATCAAGTAGACCAGAGCTAGGTTGTTCCCCACTGGAGTAAGCTAAGAAAATATCCCACAATAAAACATATGCTGAACTTACACATTAAAACTTTGTAAAAAACACAAACGGATGATGAAAAAAGTCAGAGAAGATCTAAACAAATCAACAGACATACCATATGCATGTACGGGAAGATGTGACACAGTAAAGATGTAAATTCTCTCCAAATTGATCTATAGGTCTAATGCAATCCCTACCAAAATCTCAACAAGATTTTTTGTAGATATAGACAAACTTATGTGGAAAGGCAATGGAATTAGAATAGCTAAAATTACGATAGGTCAGGTGTGGTGGCCAACACCTATAATGCTAGCACTTGGGAGGCAGAGGTGAGCGGACAGCCTGAGCTCAGGAGTTCGAGACCAGCCTGGGCAACATGGCAAAACCCTGTCTCTACTAAACATAAAAAAATTAGCCAGGCATAGTGGTGCATGCCTGGAATCCCAGCTACTAGGGAGGCTGAGGCAGAAGAATCACTTGAACCTGGGAGGCAGAGGTTGCAGTGAGCCAAGATCATGCCACTGCACTCCAGTCTGGGCAACAGAGCAAGAGTGTCTCAAAACAAGCAAGAAAACAAACAAAACCAAAAAACAATTATGACAAGAATAAATTGGGAGGGATCAGTCTGAAAACAGTCTACCTGATTTCAAGACTTAGAGCTACATTAATCAATTCTATGTAGTATTGGTGGAGGAAGAGACACTTAGGTCAATGGAATAAAATAGAAAAACCAGAAACAGAACCACAAAAGAATGCCCAACTGATTTTTTAAATATCAAGTGTGATTTTGCTATTATATTTTAAAATACCTCAAATGAGCAATTCAAAAACCAACAAAAAAAAAATCCTGAGATTCCCCTAGTTGATTTTATGACCCAACAATGAGTTAAAAATTATAATTTGAAAACTACTAATCCAGCTTCCCATTCAACTCTTGTATTTATTTTTATAATTCATCATAAAATGTGGTGTCCAAGGGTTCAAGCCACTTTCAGGAGGTAGCACTTTGTGAGGCCGAAATGGGTGGACTGCTTGAGGTCAGGAATTTGAGACCAGCCTGGCCAACATGGCGAAACTCCAGGTCTACGAAAAATACAAAAAATTAGCTGGCCATGGTGGCATGTGCCTGTAATCCCAGCCATTCGGGAGGCTGAAGCACGAGAATTGCTTGAGCCTGGGAGGCAGAGGTTTACAGTGAGCCAAGATCGTGGCACTCCACTCTGCACTCCAGCCTGGGCAACAGAGCGAGACTCTATCTCAAAAAAGAGACTATCTGGAGTATATTTTGGGCTCTGAAGAAATGTTTGTTTCTTCATACCTGGGGAAGGAGCTTGCGCTACGAATCACATCACTATGTAGAGGAGTCCACACCTGCGATACACAAAACTGATTCTTTTTTTTTCTTTTTTTTAAAGACAGGGTCTCTTTCTGCTGCCCAGGCTGGAGTGCAGTGGTGTGAGCATGGCTCACTGCAACCTCAAACTCCTGGGCTCAAGCAATCCTCTTGCTTCAGCCTCCATAGTAGCTGAGACTACAGGCATGTGACACCACAGCTAATTTAAAAATCATTTTTAGAGATGGGGCCTATGTTACCTCAAACTCCTGGCCTCAAGTGATCGATCCTCCCACATCAGCCTCGTAAGTAGCTGGGATTACAGGCATGAGCCACTAAGCTTGACCTTCAATCAATTTTTGATAAAGATGTAAAAGCAGTTCAAAAGAGGAAGGATAGTCTTCTCACCAAATGCTGGAGCAATTGGACATCCACAAGCAAAATAAGGAAAATTGACCAAAACCTTGCCTCTTGTACACTTGAATTCAAATGGATCAGACTTGGCCGGGCGTGGTGGCTTACACCTGTAATCCTAGTACCTTGGGAGGCCTAGGCGGGTGGATCACGAGGTCAGAAGTTTGGGACCAGCCTGACCAACATGGTGAAACGCCGTCTCTACTAAAAATACAAAAAATACAAAAAAAATTAGCTGGGCGTAATGGCATGCACCTGTAATTCCAGGTACTCAGGAGGCTGAGGCAGGAGAATCGCTTGAACCTGGGTGTTAGAGGTTGCAGTGAGCCAAGATTGTACCACTGCACTCCAGCCTGGGCAACAGAGTGAGACTTCTAAAAAAAAAAAAAAAAAGGATCAGATTTAAAGTTAAGCCATAAAACTATACAACTTTTAGAAAACAACCAAGGAGGCTAAGCGCAGTGGCTCACGCCTGTAATCCCACCATTTTGGGAGGCCAAGGCAGACGGATCACGAGGTCAAGAGATCGAGACCATCCTGGCCAACATGACGAAACCCCATCTCCACTAAAAATACAAAAATTAGCTGGGCATGGTGGCATGTGCATGTAGTCCCAGCTACTCAGGAGGCTGAGGCAGAAGAATCACTTGAATCCAGGAGGCAGAGGTTGTAGTGAGCCAAGATCATGCCATTGCATTCCAGCCTGGCAAAACAGCGAGACTCCATCTCAAAAAAAACAACCCAGGAGAAAATCTTTAGGATCTAGGATGAGGCAAATAGTTCTTAGGCTTGATACCTGTGATATTATGATATATATACACATTGGTTTTTATCCATGGTTCATGGCTCCTAACTCCCATAGCCCTTATTTCCTAAGTGATTAAAACAATAAGCATATCTTTTGTTGAATTATTTGGCCTTTGTCCTTGGTTCCTGAAGCAGCTTTGGAATTTCAGAGTGATAAGGGTAAGACAGCCTTTTGTTATAATATTGGTGCGTTTTAGGCCTCAGAAGTAGGGCTCAAAAAATAGAACATCTCTCTCTGACCTTTTCTTGCCCTCCTTTCACCTGCTCCTTTTTCTCCCCAAGGCAGGCCACAGAAACTAAAAATACACAGTTATCTTCCCCCTTTTTCGTCTTTCTGCTGGCCGTAAATTCTCTGACCTATCATATCTGATTGTAGGTCATAAGATACCCATTTCGGGAGTCCTGCCTCATACTCAGTAAGTCAAAATGCTGCATAGAGAGGCCAAGAAGAATTTGAACTAACAGCCTGAGTGTCCCCACTTAGTCTATTAATATGAGATCCAACTCTTTTTCTCCAGTCATGTTCTACATGGTTGTCCATGCTTCAATCATGCTTACCCAATGAAGTCTCCATAAAAGGCCCAATCGGATGGGGTACAGAGAGCTATGGACAATTGCACTTGTAGAGGCTTGCAGGAAGGCGAACAAGAACTCATCCATGTGCCAGGATAGTGGCATAACCCAACTCCACAGCAACAAAAGCTCCTGCACCCAGAATATTGCCAGACCTCCCCCTGTGTATCTCTTCATCTAGTTGTTTATTGTATCCTTTAAAATATCCTTTATAATAAATTGATAAATGTGTTTCCCTGAGTTTTGTGAGCTGCTCTGTCAAATAAATTGAGCAACACAATCAGAAAATTAATCAACAAAACAACAACAAAATAAAACACCCAGAAATAAAGCAATAAAACATGTACAGGATCTTAAAAGAGAAACAAAAGACATAATAGACCTGAATAAATCTTAAGTATGGAAAGACAAATCTTTTCACAATGCCAATTCTTCCTAAGGTAATGTGTGGTTAATAAAATCTCAACCTAATTCCACTATCTCTTCTTAGGGCTTGATAAGCATATTCTAAAATTCAAGCAAATGAGTAAAAGGGCAAGAATAGCCACGATAACTTTTTAGAGGTGAAAATATTTGTTCTACCTTACATTAAGGCTTACTACAAATCTACATTAATGAAAACACTATTACTGAAGGAATATGCAAATAGTAGATAAAAGAAACAGTATATACAGAAGCCTGACATGGGCTTAAGCATACATATACATTTGGTCTATGATAGAGGCAGCATTACACACCAAAAAAATGAATTCTAGTTAAAGATTTATACTCAAAAGGCACATTCTTCATGCCCCAGGAATTTTCCTTCTAAGAATCTCCCCTGAGAGCCAGGTATGGTAGCTCACACCTGTAATTCTAGCACTTTAGGAGGCCAATATGGGAGGATCACTTGAGCCCAGGAATTCAAGACCAGCTTGGGCAACACAGCAAGACTCCGTTTCTATTAAAAAATGAAATAAAATAAGAATCTACCCTGGAAAAATAGATGCACAGTATACAGACATTTACATAAGTGTACACTACAGCACTCTATAACCTAATATTGAAAACAACCTATTTGCCCAACAATAGGCCTAAAGAAAAGTGAGCCAGGCGTGGTGGCTCACGCCTGTAATCCCAGCACTTTGGGAGGCCAAGGTGGGAGGATCACAAGGTCAAAAGATCAAGACCATCCTGGCTAACGTGGTGAAACCCCATCTCTACTAAAAATACAAAAAATTGGCCGCGTGTAGTGGCAGGCGCCTGTAGTCCCAGCTACTTGGGAGGCTGAGGCAGGAGAATAGCGTGCACCTGGGAGGCGGAGCTTGCAGTGAGCCAAGATTGTGCCACTGCACTCCAGCCTGGGTGACAGAGCGAGACTCTGTCTCAAAAAAAAACAAACAAATAAATAAATATTAAAAAAATAAAAAATAAAAGTGAAACTGCCCTTTGCAAAATTGTGACTGACACAGTGAAAGAGATCTAACTTAACTGATTCCATCTTGCTTCTAACTTCCAAGCTGTCTGTTCATTCCTGGGCACAGGCTGAACTAACTCTGGGAGAAACTTATAGTTTAAACAAAGACAGTAACAGCCCTTTCCCAAAGCAGACCTCCTTCTTGCCTGGGTACTAGATTGCCTTTATAGAACTAACATTAGCCACAAGATTAGATATTATGGTTTAGGAGTCATGCAGCTGGAAGCTACAAGATTCTGACCCTCCCGAACTGCTCCTAAGATCAGTGCCTGAGATACTGTGCAGACCCTGCACTTGATGGATTAGCTGGCACAACCCAGATCAATAAACTGGCTCATCTAATCTTGTGGCCCCCACCCAGGAACTGACTCAGCACAAGAAGACAGCTGCGACTCCCTGTGATTTCGTCTCTGACCAATCAGCACTCCTGGCTCACTGGCTTCCCCCCATCTACCAAGTTATCCTTAAAAACTCTGCTCCCTGAATGTTTGGGGAGACTGATTTGAGTAATAATAAAACTCTGGTCTCCCGCATAGCCAGCTCTGTGTGAATTACTTTCTCCATTGCAATTCCCCTGTCTTGATGAATCAGCTCTGTCTAGGCAGCAGGCAAAGTTTACTCCCTGGGCAGTTACAAATTTGGGGGCTTGTCCAGGACTGCCCTTGTGGCTACCTGTCCCTGATTCAGTGGCCCCCCCTCCAGCGATGGATCCAGAAGGCAGCCCAAGCAGCCACCTAGTTCTTTTGGAACCGGGGGCTGATTCTGGTACTCTCTCTACTGGCGGGGCACTGCCGACCCAATGTGCACAGATTTAATAGCAATGGAGAAACAGTCCTGGGGGGACATCCCTTAACTGCAGCCCTATCACAGGGTGTCTGTCTATAGCCCCATTGCAGGGTGTCTGCCGTTGGTGAATATCCTAGGCGCTGCCAATGCCTTCTTCCTTCTCCCAGCAGCTTCTGTAGCACTATGGTGTGGTGTCTGTAGCCCCATTATGGGGTGTCTGTTTGTAGCTCCACCATGGGGTGTCTGTGTCTGTAGCACCATTGCAGGATGTCTGTTCGGCTCCTAAGGGACTCTTCCTAACCAGTAGGAAGAGTCCTGGTTTGGAAGACTTCTAACTCAATGAGGAAGATTTAGAGGTTTCTCAGACCGAGAATAGGAGGATAGTTTAGTTAGGGATCTGATTTGGAAGGCCTTCTGTCTGCCTCACCTTTGCATGTGTTTGTTTATGTGAAAGGGACCTCAGAGGCATTCTTGATAGAAGTCCAGCAGGCCTAATTCAAAGAACCCTCCTTATTTGGTCACATTCGATGAACTTTAAAGAAGGCTCAATGCTCAACAGGTCTGTCTCTTGGGATGACTATCTGCTCTTCCCCTTGCCCAGAGACCCCATTGTGAATTACCATTCACAGGTTGTCCCTTCCCACCTGGAATGGATCAAAGACAACAGGGACCAACGGGAAGAAGTTTGAGCTCTGTCAGATTGACTTTGGGTGCTGAACAAGGTGACTAATGTTTGTTTTGTTACGTGTGTTTTGCTGGGACAGAAAATGTTAATTTGGTTCCCCATGCAGCCTGTTGGGCAAATTAAGAATCTTGCTGGCCGGGCGCGGTGGCTCAAGCCTGTAATCCCAGCACTTTGGGAGGCCGAGACGGGTGGATCACGAGGTCAGGAGATTGAGACCATCCTGAGCTACACGGTGAAACCCCGTCTCTACTAAAAAAAATACAAAAAACTAGCCGGGTGAGATGGCGGGCGCCTGTAGTCCCAGGTACTCCTGAGGCAGGAGAATGGCGTAAACCCGGGAGGCGGAGCTTGCAGTGAGCCGAGATCGCGCCACTGCACTCCAGCCTGGGCGACAGAGCTAGACTCCATCTCCAAAAAAGAATCTTGCCTATGGTTCCATAAAACAGGAAAGAGTGATTTTCTTTTGTAAAGTGGCTTGAACCCCACAGCTATGGCACAGTGAGGAGGGTCATCAGAAGCTGCTCTATTCTTCTGGAAGCTACAGAGAAAAGGAGCCCAGAAACCTGGTATGCCAGCAAAAAAGGGTAAGAAAGGCTTACCAGGCAAGTTTTTGGTCTCTTTCTCTTTTTCTTGTCTGGGTAAATGTCACTATTGGTTTCTCTGCAAGGGTTTAATAGAAACTAGTCTTAGGCGGCAGCAAATCTGGTGTACTTTGTGCTAAGAATTTGTCTTTCCGTGTTCTGTAATGGAGAAAGGAGTATCACAGGATAGAATGTGGGTTTAGGACCCCTGTAAGCCTGCTTTTCAAGCCAGCCTAGCAGGTTGGACGGTTACTTTTTACTACAGGTCTCTGAAACCAATACTGTATGAAATTTGTCTTGGTTTCTGTCCTTAAGAGCTTAACCTTGTGACCACATACTTGGTTTCCGCCATCCAGAGGACAGGAATTTTGAGGTTCATGTCACAGCCCTAAAAATTATCTTGAGTAGTTAAAAAACTTTGCAAGCTTCAAATTGGCTTCTCTAGGCTCCTTCTGAGAAGAACCATAGAAACTGCTCATTGCTCTAACTCAGTAGCTAAAATAAGGCTTTGCTTTTATGACAATGGCAGCCTGGGTTCTATTCTTGGCTTCTGGAATGATTCCTTTCTGGTTTTTTATTTATGTAACTTTTCCCTTCATTGAGGTTCCCCGCCCGCCCATGAATAGTTTCTGATTTCCTATCTTGAATTTTCCTTTCTCTAAACTACCCTGGGGGAGATTCTAAATCTTGAAGAAAAAAAAAGGAAAGAAAGAAAGAAAAGAAACTGCTTACTATCCCTTTGAGACACCCGTGTGTCCATGGCTAAGTTATAACCTTAGTGAAATCTGATTAATTTCATGTGGGAAGTTACCTGCAGTAAGATTCAAAAGCCAAAAATATTGGCCGCTTGGTATGGCTAAAGTTGGGTAATAAAAATATTTAAAGCACTTTTTTTTTAAGAGTGCTATGGTTAAAAGCTTAATTAAAAGTGGATAAACAAGCTATAGGTATATTTAAAAGGTCTTTTCTTTTTCTTCTTGGAACTTGTTTTTCTGGAAAAAGGTTTTTTCTTCTCAGTCGACTGAATTATCTTTCTTCCGTGTGTGTGTGTGTGTGTGTGTGTGTGTGTGTGTGTGTGTGTGTGTGTGTGAGAGAGAGAGAGAGAGAGAGTCTCACGTTGCAGTGAGACTCCTGTCGCCCAGGCTGGGGTACAATGGCACAGTCTCAGCTCACTGCAACCTTTGCCTCCCAGGTTCAAGCAATTCTTCTGCCTCAGTCTCCCAAGTAGCTGGAATTACAGGCGCCTGCCACCACACCCAGCTAATTTTTGTATTTTTAGTAGAGATGGGGTTTCACCATGTTGGCTAGGCTGGTCTTGAACTCCTGACCTCAGGTGATCTGCCTGACTCAGCCTCTCAATGTGCTGGGATTACAGGTGTGAGCCACTGAGCCCAGCCTGTCTTGCCACTCTTAATGCACAGATGACAGGCCCTAAGATAACTTCTGGTAGCCTGGGACTCATTGGAAAAAAGAGACGAGGCACCACAGACCCTGTTTTGGGGGAAACAAACAAACAAGCCACCTCTGTTTTCCTCATGAAACCACAGGAATTAAAAGCTGATAGATCCTGTTCAAAATCAAAGGCTCTGTTCTGTTTTGCATTGTGTTATCTGACGTTTTTGAGTATTGGGGTATCAGAAATTACTTCCCATTATGAGAGAGCTTTGGTGTGTAATAACTATGTATACTTTAAGGGATGGCTAAGAGTAACTACGGAGGGATACTTGATTCTGCACACTTGGATCAGAGAAGCATGCTCTTGGCCACCTGGAAGATAAGGAAACACGCCCATCCCTCACTGGGAGATGAGACTCCCATAAGAGATGGGCTGATTACAAAACGGGATAATTCGGTTTGGGTTGCCTTGCAATGAAATACAGGGTAGAAGCACTGCACTGTTGACTGGTTATGGTAGCTCATGCCTGTAATCCTAGCACTTTGGGACGCTGAGGTGGGCGGATCACTTGAGGTCAGGAGTTCGAGACCAGCCTGGCCAATATGGTGAAACCTTGTCTCTACTAAAATGCAGAAATTAGCCAGGCATGGTGGTGCGTGCCTGTAGTCCCAGCTACTCGGGAGGCTTAGGCAGGAGAATCGCTTGAACCAGGGAAGCAGAGGTTGCAGTGAGCTGACATCATACCATTGCACTGCAGCTTGGACGTTGCAGTGAGACTCCATCTCAAAAAAAAAAAAAAAGGCAGCAGCATTGCACTGTCTTCTCTAGCATTTCCCTCCTTTTGGGGATCCAGGATCCAGTATAAAAAGGCACTCTTAATTTTGGGGATCTGTCTTTGCCTTCAGCTGCTTACTTGCTGCTTATGTGGCCCTAGAAACAGATGCTTTCCTGGCCCTGTTCCTCCAAGGGCTCAACTCTGAAGCCAGTAATCCAACCAAGAAACTGGCAAATGAAAAATCTTACAAGGGCTGAATCTTCTGTCTGTCTATTTCTATATGTTGTATGTTTATATACAAAAGAGCTCTGATTGGCTTAGGAAAGTAAGCGCCTAAATCAAATATTTTGTCAGAAAAATAGAAACTTTTAATGCCTTTTTGTTCACGTGACTTTAGTATTCTTTTGGAAATAAAGACAGTTTTAAAGATTGATAAAATAAAATGTCTTGAAAATGGAGACATTTGGTCTAAATTAAGATATCAGATTTGCCAAATGCTTTAAGGTCAAATTGTTTCTTTGACTTCTGAGAATTGTTCAATTTACCTATTTTGGAGCATTAGATTATAGACAAGGCCTTGGGACATATGGAGAGCCATGCCCACTAGCTATGCTAAAAAGAGTCAGATCTTATATCCTAGGCTCCACCCCAAATCATAATTAAAATCGCGTGCTTGGCTGGGCACAGTGGCTCACGTCTGTAATCCCAGTACTTCGGGAGGCCGAGGTGGGCAGATCACGAGGTCAGGAGTTCGAGACCGGCCTGGCCAGCATGGTAAAACTCCATCTCTACTTAAAAAAAACAAAAAATTAGCTGGGCATGGTGGCATGCGCCTATAGTCCTGGCTACTCGGGCAGCTGAAACAGCAGAATTGCTTGAACCCGGCAAGTGGAGGTTGCAGTGAGCTGAGATTGCACCATTGCATTCCAGCCTGGGCAACAGAACGAGACTCCGTATCAAAAAAAAAAAAATTGCTTATCAGGTTTTCCACTAAAAATAAAATTTGCTAAGAGTTAACATTGTAACATTTAATTGAGACCACTGGAGAAATAGTTCTACATACAAGGTGTGTAGGAAATGTGTTTTTGGTAAAAGATTATAAGAAGGCATGGGAATATGGCTTTTGTTAAAGGGAATGTAATTTTGTCTATTTCAGAGGGTTTTAAGGATTATCTTCACCTAAAAGAGGAATGGAACAAAACTGAAGGTTTAAGCGAAGTGAAAAGGGTTTGTGAAGGGTTGATCTTGTAAAAATTCTGTGGGTATAAACAAGTTGGCTAAGATTTAAAAGAAATTATTTAGCTTTTTTCCGTAGGTTAAAAAATTAAAATCATACTGATGTGGGGCCAAAATCCGGGCCCATGTGTCTGAATAACAGGGTTTTCTTAGAAAATTGATCTGCTCTTTGATGGAAAATTGTAAAGGGGTCTAAAAAGTTTATGAAAATCTTACGGTCAAATGAATTAAAACTGGATAGAGATACAAACTTTTATTTAAAAAACTAGCTTTAGGCTGCACGCCGTGGCTCACGCCTGTAATCCCAGCACTTTGGAAGGCCAAGGCGGGAGGATTATCTGAGGTTGGTAGTTCAAGGCCAGCCTGGCCAACATGGTGAAACCCCCCTCTCTACTAAAAATACAAGAAATTAGCTGGGTGCAGTGCCGCGCGCCTGTAATCTCTCAGCTACTCTGGAGGCTGAGGAAGGCAAATCGCTTGAACCTGGGAGGCGGAGGTTGCAGTAAGTCGAGATCACGCCACGGCACTCCAGCCTGGGCTACAGAGCAAGCCTTTGTCTCAAAAACAAACAAACAAAGAAAAAAAAACTAGCTTTAACATTAAAGATGCATTAATGCAAACATGAAATTTGGTTTTCTCTTTTGAAGATGATTTTTAAGTAATGTTAAAAGATAATAAAAGGGTTTTGTTTTCTCCTTTGGGTAAATGGCAGGGAAAAAAGGAGAGAAGAGAGATTCGGTTGGCCTCATGCTATCTTCGTTAGGTCTTCTTTGGAAAGCTAAGTCTCCTCTAACAGAGAAAAGGTTTTTCTTTTTAAAATTTTTTTTTGGAATTTTGGCCAAATGAATGATTTATGGTGACCTGGGATTCTATTTTGTGATATCCAGTGTTTTAAATCTTTGCTACTTGACAAACTTTCCAAAATCAAATGATAAATTATGTCTCTTTCCAACCTAGAATTTTAGATATTAGGTCCTCTAAAGTCCAAAAATGGCATTTGGCTTCTTTGGTACAATAATCATACAGGAAGCATTGTCAAATATAAAATGGTGTTTGGCTTTCTTTGGTCTAGATTTGTGCAAGTGTGTTATTAGTATATGTTCTGAAATTATGTAAAACCCCTATAATTCTAATATGACTTAGTATATGTTATCAGTAATAATTATAATTATGTTAACACACTGTATGCCATGGAGGTGGCAAATTTCCTTGTCAATCGTGTCTTTAACTATGGCTGCCCTAAAATGTTTTTGTCATCCATAGACAATTGTCTCATTTTGGTCCTCTTTAAAAGATGGTTTTATAATCTGGTATAAAATTTAATAGGTGCTCTTAAATGCAGGATTCTGATTAATTTACTCTGGAGATTGTAATACTAGAATAAACACTTTCAAATAGAAGAATGAATGGTGTTTGGTTTACTTTGGACTGTATTTGTTTAAATATGTTATCAGTATGTGTTCCAAAATTATGGGAAACTTCTATAATGCTGACATAATTTAGTGTACATTATTATAATTGTTATGTAAAATTGTTGTACGCCACAGAAGTAACCAAAATTCCTAGTCAATTGTAGCTTTCATAGTGGCTATAGATTTTTGTCATCCACAGATATTTTGTCTTGTTTGGTCCTTTTCAAAAGGCAGTTTATAATCAGATGTAGGACTCTAAGTGCCAGTCTCAGATAACTTTAAAAACTGTGCTATTGGAATAGAGAATAAAACAAGCTCCTAGGACTCTCATGGAAAGCTAATATGTTAAACACTGCTAAACCTTTTGTTTTCAGAGTTAAGATAACTTATTTCTTTAGAGCTATTTGCAACTTTTAACGAGTAAAATATTCTCCTGCGAACAAAATTTGGAGCATATTTGTTCCTTTCTACATGATTTATCCAGAATTTGGAAACTATTTGTGAATATTCTCAATTTATGGCAGTACAGTTCATTGAGTAAGTGCAAGAAGAATCTGTTTCCTTTTGTAACAGGACACAGGTGGAGAAATCATGCTTCCTTTAAAGAATCAAAGTTGACTTATAGAGCCAATTAAAGTCTGTTGGGGAATCTGGCCTCATACCTTGTCCACACAGTCTCTGTACAAGGCTCCTGACGACCTGTGGTGACAAAAGAATGTCACTTTCTAACAAGCCCAGGAACCCCAAGTTACCTTGGGACCTCAAGAGGAGAGGAATTTGCCCAACTCACAGGTATTTGAGAGTACAAACCCATGGCTGGGCTCGGCTTTTAAAAAGTCTTAGCTGAGATTCTGCATGGAACAGAGTTCTATCAAAGCCAATTTAAAAAGCCTAAGTGAAAAATAATTATTCTTGGGGCACTTTATGCAAACAATCAGGCCAAGCACAGTAAGACTAACATTTATTTTGTAAATAAATCAGTTCTATCAAGATTTGTTTTTAATAAAAATGGGGACTGGAGAGAGAAAATTATGCTTCAAAAGAAAAACTATAGTACAGTGTTGTTAGCTGTTCTTGAAGTTTTTTCTCTGCAGTTTAAACTAAATTCTAAATTCTTTGTGGGTTAGAAGTTCCCAAACTAATACTTTCAAATCTTTGCTTTTAAAATTGGGAATTGTACTCCTCATCTTAGGAGTCATTTTTTAGCTTACAGTAGGCTGTTTCACGTAAACACTGTAGTAAAATTACAAACGAAAATACTAATGTTCTTGTCATGCAAGCCATGAACGCCCGGCCAGGCCTGCAGGAGTACACTCAGACAGTTGCAAAGCAGTTCTACTCTTCTCATGTTAGCGTTCACTCCCATTCCCACTATGTCCCCTGTCAGCAGGAAGAAGCCAGAGCAATCAACGATCTTTTCCTACCTTCATAACCTACACCTTATTAAGGTGTCATAAAACCCAAAGGGAGGCACTGAAACTGTCATTGCAAAATTATGACTGAGACAGTGAAAGAGATCTAACTTAACCAGCTCTATCTTGCTTCTAACCTCCAAGCTGTCTTTGTTCATTCCTGGGCACGGGCTGAACTAACTTTGGGAGAAACTTAGAGTTTATAGTTTGAATAAAGACAGTAACAGATCTTTCCCAAAGCAGACCTCATTCTCGCCTGAGAACTAGATTGCCTTTATAGAACTAACATTAGCCACAAGATTAGAAATTACAGTTTAGGAGTCATGCAGCTGGAGGTTACACGATTCTGACCCTTCCTAAACTGCTCCTAAGATCAGTGCTTGAGATATTTTGCAGATCCTGCACTTGATGGATTAGCTGGCACAACCCAGATCAATAAACTGGCTCATCTGATCTTGTGGCCCCCACCCAGAAACTGACTCAGCACAAGAAAGACAGTTGTGACTCTCTCTGATTTAATCTCTGACCAATCAGCACTCCTGGCTCACTGGCTTCCCCCAACCCACCAGTTATCCTTAAAAACTTTGCTCTGCAAATGCTGGGGGAGACTGCTTTGAGTAATAACGAAACTCCAGTCTCCCACACAGCCGGCTGAATTACTCTTTCTCTATTGCATGAATTACTCTTTCTCTATTGCAATTCCCTTGTCTTGATGAATCAGCTCTGTCAAGGCAGCAGGCAAGGTGAACCTCTTGGGAGGTTATAAAAGTGAAGCATTTGGCCAGGTGCAGTGACTCATGCCTGTAATTCCAGTATTTTGGGAGGATAGTGAGTCTGTCTCTTAAAAAAAAAAAAAAAAGGTATTTTATAGGATGAAATACTCACACACCTAAAAGGAATGTACTAGAATTGTTATACATCAACATAACTGCTTCACCATACACCAGGTGATAAGGCTCTGTAGCCAAGGTTACAAGGCAACTAGGTGTCACCCAAGGAAGAGACAGTGTATGACTTGAGGTCACCGAGAAAAGACACCACTCCCACCTAGCTCAAGAGATACAATGTTTACTTATGGAGACAGAGAGTGCACAAGATCCAGCCACTTGCAATGTGTTGGTCCTCCATGGCCAGCAGAACCACTCAACAGTCTACACAGGTGGTGTGTGTACACACGCTTCATATTGCAGTAGAAGGACCTTAATCCCTCCTCTGTGGGGTCTGAAATGCAGAAAGCTAGGAACATGAATGAGGGCTACTGATTCATGCACTTAGAAACAGAACAAAGGAGGCCCGGCACGGTGGCTCATGCCTGTAATCCCAGCACTTTGGGAGGCCAAGGTGGGCACATTACCTGAGGTCAGGACTTTAAGACCAGCCTAGCAAACATGGTGAAACCCTATCTCTACTAAAAATCAAAAATTAGCCAGGCGTGGAGATGTATGGCTGTAATCCCAGCTACTCAGGAGGCTGAGGCAGGACAACCACTTGAACCCAGGAGGTGGAGGTTGCAGTGAGCCAAGATCGTGCCACTGCACACCAGCCTGGGTGACAGAGCAAAACTCCATCTCAAAAAAGTAATAATAACAAAAACAAAAACAAACAAACAGAATAGAGGAGTACATCAAGTGCAGGAAAACAAGATAATCCCTCACAAGTTAAACCCAGCAAAGGTTGTGAGGACTCTTTCACTCTTTCGTAAGGAAATGTTTTGGGCCCAAGGCCACTCTTTTTTCTCACTCTGTCATCCAGGCTGGAGTGCAGTAACACGACCATAGTTCACTGCAGCCTCAAACTCCCAGGCTCAAGTGATCCTCCCACCTCAACCTCCTGAATAGCTGAGACTACAGACACGTGCCACCCTCACCCTGCCTTTTTTTAACAGATAGGGTCTCACTATGTTGCCCAGGCCAGTCTCAAACTCCTGGCTTCAAGAGATCCTCCTAACTTGGCCTCCCAAAGCACTGAGATTACAGGCATGAGCCACAATGCCTGGCATCCAAGGACACTCCTACACAGCCAAGTAAGGAGAGAGAAACTGTGCATGACTGCTTTTCCCAACAACAACAAAAAGATGTGCTAAGTTTAAAAGCACATCCTAAATACGAATTGTGAAAAAGAAAATGTACAATCGTGTGTGTATACACATGTATGTGAAATGTACCTATAACTACTCAAACAAATTCTAAAAGCCTGGAAGAATTTACAAAAACTCTTACTGGTGGTGTGGATAGGAAGGTAGAGAATTGCATTTAAAAGCAACTTTGTATTTTTTTGTCTTCTATTTCCTAAAAGTAAATTGAAAAGCAAGTATTAGAAAGCATAGTTATACTGTCATTTACAATTTAAAGCAAATGAAAAGCAAAACACAGTTTATGTATGCACATAAAAGCTCCTAAGCCTCACTACCAAAGTGTTTTTAGCCATGATTTCCTCTGGGAGGTGGGATGACAGGGCTCTCCTTCCTTATTTGCCTATATTGCCTAAATTGTTACCTATTACATTTATAAACAGCAAAGTGATCAATAATTCTGCTTAAGAAGCAAAGCAATTGAGTAGCAACTCATAGGACTGAAGATGGCAGAAGCACAGTGGAAGGGGCAGCACATTCTTGAGGGGGAACTTGAGCACAAACAATGGCTTCAGCTCAAGCAACTACAAAAGGAAGTTCTCCAGGTGAACAGATGTAAGGGAAAAAAAAAACAGGCAAGTGAGGTGGAGAACAGGAAGAGCAAAATGCTACCAAAACAAAACATGCAAAACAAAAAGGCAAAACAACAAAAAAAACCTATCCAGAAAGAAAACAGAAAGAAAAGTAGTAGCCAGCAACAATGGAAGAAAAAAAATAAAAGTTGAAGAAAAAGAGAAATACAGGCAGTGCTGCCATTAATGTTCCACAGACACAGGATCAGCTGACTCTGTACGAATCACCTGCATCCAGAATTTCTCCAATATGACTCTTGGTTCAGTCTCGAGAGCATTCCCATCAGTATCTTCTTGTCCCTAAAAGCTTCTTTATCTAGGAGACAAGTACCCAGACATTATTGGTGGAAAAGATTCATCAGTAACAGCCATCAATCTACTCCAGGCTCCAAAAATGCCCATAAATAGCCACTGAATTGACAAACTGAAGACTCATGAGACAAGAATTGGAGAGTCAAGTGTGAGATGGACAACAGGTCTCAGAACTTGTTGCAAAGTGGCCCCACTACCCTGTGCACAAAGTCACAGATGAAGGTCATATCCCCTGAAAATGTTGACCCCTTCCATCTCCCACCACTGTGAAGCAAATGTAAAAGCAGTGACACTTACGATATTAAAACAGAGCCACCATCTTCTACATTTGCTCTAAACTAATACCTATCCAATGTCATCTGTGCTCAGCAAGTGCTGCTAATACTGTCAAAAGAAATGACAGTAAACTAAGATGTGAAGACTCACGCTAGAAGGCATGCAATCATCCTACAAAAATAAAGAAACTACAGTCCTACTCTAAGGGCCAAGAAGAGGCAAGAAAAGAGCTACATTAGGGATCACACATGCTGAGGAAGCTGCTACAGTTCTGGCAGAGAACTGAGGCCTTGCTGTGAAAAAAGGGAGTAGAGTAAGAATAAGTATTCAAAGGAAAAAAAAAAAAAGGGAAAATGAAAGAAGAGATAAAGTAAATAAATGAAGGCCTATAAAAGGAGACTCAAAGACTGAAAAGCAGTGGGAGCTTCAGGACCAAGAGGAGCAGGCTCCAGCCTCGGTGCGTTCCAGCAGCACAAAAGGGAAGGAGAAACACCTGATCAGGAGAAAGCTGAAAAACAGAAAAAGGAGAGAGACTGTCATGGCCAAACTTGCAGAACAGACAGAAGAGAAAGAAAACCAAAGTATGAAAAGAACCAAAATGCTGCTAAAGATGAAGACAAATCTGGCAATTAAGTTAAAGAGAAAGAAATTGAGAGAGAAACACTTTTAAGAAAAATATCAATGGCACTGACCAAACTCAGGAAATTGACACCCACAGTCAAATTAGCTCCAAAAATAGGTCTCCAAGCAGGACTGTTCTGAAGCAGCTGCTGCACAAATGTCCAAAAGGGTCAGTGACTTTTCCCCCCGCCCACACCAGCTAACTTCCAGATTTTTGGAGGGGGGCGGGGGAACAAGAGTTTTACTATATTGCCCAGGGTGGTCTTGAACGCCTGGGCTCACACGATTCTTCCACCTCAGCCTCCCGAGTAGCTGGGATTATAGGCGCATGCCACCTTGCCCGGCAGTAATGTATTCGTAAAGAGGTGATGAGAAGACCAACAGAAAAGTCAGGGCGAATGCCTGTGAATATAGTGAGGATTCCAGTTCTTGAGTCAAAGAAAGTTTAGCCCAGCCTCTGCAATCATGAACACGAATAAAGCGAAGACCTCATGGGCCTCTCAAACTCTGAAGGAAAGACCCAGAGCATAGTGAACATAGCTACCCCAGCAGATAGCTGAGCCTGCCAATGAAATTCAGGTATCTTAATGCCACAGGCTTCTCCCAAGTCCCAACTAGCTTTTGAGGATAGAAGAAAAGCTTCATTTATCCTCTTGCTGAGATTATATCACAATTACACTGAGGACTGGGAAGGAATCTGAGCTGGATCTTATTCTCAGGACTCTCCCCCAAGAGCTTTATACCTTAACCCAGTTTCATTCCCACAAAGAAAATGGCTTTGAAAAGAACAGGGAAACTTCAAATCAAGATCTTGATACTTTTCAAGGAGATTTTCTTCTGTTACATTGTTTCTTCACCTCATGGCCAATGTACTTTCTTTGTTTTCCTTTTAATGTCCCCATGAGCTAGTCTCTTATCTTTGTGTTTTCCTACCAGTGTAAGTGTATAGAAGGTATATAAATTGATACTAAGCAAACAAGTTTCTAAGATAATCACAACTTAAGAAAAAATGCAGGCCGGGCACAGTGGCTCACGCCTGTAATCCCAGCACTTTGGGAGGCTGAGGTGAGATCACCTGAGGTCGGGAGTTCAAGACCAGCCTGACTAACATGGAGACACCCCGTCTCTACTAAAAATACAAAAATTAGCGGGCGTGGTGCTGCATGCCTGTAATCCCAGCTACTCAGGAGGCTGAGGCAGGAGAATCACTTGAACCCAGGAAGTGGAGGTTACAGTGAGCCAAGATTATGCCATTGCACTCCAGCTGGGCAACGAGAGCGAAACTCCATCTCAAAAATTAAAAATTAAAAATTAAAAAAAATGCTTTCAGTATATATTTAAAGGCTTAAAATAATATTTGTATTCATTTACCAATTAAGAAATAAACTCATAATGGGAGTGCCCAAAATTTGATTTCTAAATACTATACTATTCTCCAATTAAAACAAACAACAACAACAACAACAAACAGGGATCCTTGGAGAAGTGACTGATGCCAGGCCGGAGAGCAAAATACAAGGGTTTTGGGTGCCAGAAAACAAAAACTAGGGAAGGACTGAAAAAAAAAAAAAAAAAAATCGGGCAAAGGGACACAGCTCCCAATAGTCAAAGAGCTACAATAAGTTCAGCAATAAAATAACAATAGTACTGCATTCTAGGGCAAAGAATAAAATAAGTATCCAAAGCACAAAATAATATAACTGATTGAATAAATAACAGGGGAGAAGGGATAACTCTTCCTCACAAAGTATTCCAATGAATACTTTGAATGAATGAGAATCATATATAAGTATCCAATGAATGCCTAGAAGGAATGAAGGAAAGAGAAAGTCAAATCCCAACACCACAGTAGTCATTGCTGTAGGCAAGATCAATCAATCAATGCTACTTAGACCAAAGTTCAAAGAGAAACTATCTCATTTGCAAAGCAGTAAACTATCTTCCCCCAAATAATTACTGATGACTAGGAGAAAGACAGTAAGGTTTGAGTGGTAAAACTTGACAGAAAACTTGAGATGCAACCAAATTGAGGGACTTTATAAAAATACAAATATAAGGCCAGGCGCGGTGGCTAAGGCCTGTAATCCCAGCACTTTGGGAGGTCGAGGTGGACGGATCACCTGAGGTCGGGAGTTTGAGACTAGCCTGACCAACAGGGTGAAACCCTGCCTCCACTAAAAATACAAAATTAGCTGGCGTGGTGGCGCATGCCTGTAATCCCAGCTACTCGAGAGGCTGAGACAGGAGAATCACTTGAACCTGGGAGGCGTAGACTGCGGTGAGCCGAGATCGCGCCATTGCACTCCCACCTGGCAACAAGACCGAAACTCCGTTTCAAAAAAACCAAATATAAAACACTTCTTCAAAAGTGTTTTGAAAGACTAAGTAACTGTCACAGATTGAAGCAGACCAAGTAAACATGACAACTAAATGTAATGAGGAATTCTAGTTTGGATCCTACAATGGAAAAAGCATGTTAAAAAAAAAGATAAACTTTTAAAAGTCTGCAGTTTAACTAATAGTACTGTATCAACGTAAATTTTTTAATTTTGATGAACATGCTATGGTAACCCAAGATGGCAACTTTAGACAAACTAGGTAAAAGGTGTAAGAGAACTCCAAAATGTTTGCAACCCTTTGTAAGTCTACAATTATTCCAAATAAAAAGTTTGTCAGCCAAGCACGGTGGCTTACCCCTGTAATTCTAGCACTTTGGGAGGCCGAGGCAGGTGGATCACCTGAGGTCAGGAGTTCAAGAGTAAAAATATGAAAATTAGCTGGGCGTAGTGTCACATGCCTGTAATCCCAGCTACTCGGGAGGCTGAGGCCGGATAATTGTTCGAATCTGGGGGGGGCGGGGCGGGGGCGGCGGCCGAGGTTGCAGTGAGCTGAGATCGCGCCACTTCACTCCAGCCTGGGCGAAAGAGCGCTCTGTCTCAAAAAAGTTTGTCTTATCTTACGTTGCAAAGTTCCAGTCATTCAGTCATCATTTTTATCTTATTTATTTCCATTTTAGGTATTACAGGTTTTATTTTGGTTTTTTTGAGATGGGGTTTCACTCTTGTTGCCCAGGCTGGGGTAGGACAGCGCGACCTCCGCTCACTGCAACCTCCGCCTACTGGATTCAAGCAATTCTCCTGCCTCAGCCTCCCGAGTAGCTGAGATTACAGGTACCCGCAACCATGCCCAGCTAATTTTTTGTATTTTTAGTAGAGATGGGGGTTTCACCATGTTGGCCAGGCTGGTCTTGAACTCCTGACCTCAGGTGATCCACCCGCCTCGGCCTCCAAAAGTGCTGGGATTACAGGCATGAGCCACCACACACGGCCAAGTATTAAATATTAGCTTGGCAAGTGGCTCCTAAAAATCGAGGACATTGAATACTGTCGATTTTTATCTACCAATTTGAATTCCTTCTTTCATTAATTTGGCATATATTTATTGAGAACCTACTATATGTTCCAGTACTGCCTTGAGGCGCCTATGAGGAGACAGATATGTGGTATGCTAAACAGTGACAGGTGTTACATGGTAAAATAAAACAAGAGCCGGACACGGGGTTCACACCTGTAATCCCAGCACTCTGGGAGGCTCAGGCAGATCTCCTGAGGTCGGGAGTTCGAGACCAGCCTGACCAATATGGTGAAACCCTGTCTTTACTAAAAATACAAAAATTAGCCGGGCGTGGTGGCACACGCCTGTAATTCCAGCTACTCGGGAGGCTAAGGCAGAAGAATCATTTGAACCCGGGAGGCGGAGGTTGCAGTGAGCCGAGATTGCGCCACTGCACTCCAGCCTGGGCAACAAAAGTGAAACTCCATCTCAAAAATAAATAAAATAAAATAAAATAAAATAAACAAGGAAAAAAATTTAAGATTAGGAAGGGAAAAAATAAATTCATAAATTCAGTCTTACAGAACACCTAAGGATTCGCCTGAGAATCAAAGAAATGTACTCTTTCACATTGTTTCTAATACAAAATATTGAAAATTGCAAAATATAGTGTTATGTTTTATTATAGTTTACTCTCTGACATCGTAGACTGCATATGCACTAATTCTTCCTGGATACCAGAAGTCACAGAAAACCTACTGGTGGAATACTTGCCATTTTTCATGCTTTCTGTCAGTTTCCTTTTTAAGTGCATACTGAGGTTTATCTTCAAAACATTCTCATCTTTTCGGCTTACAGTGAGACCTTTTTTTTTTTTTTCCCCTAACCAAAATGTGTCTTTAAGATAACATAAAAGAGCAGCCTAATTCTTTGGTCCCTGAATATGCACACACATGCATACATGCATGCACACACACACACACACACACACGCAGACACACACAACACATGGAGGCTCTCTGAAACTGCTTAATCAAATTACTGCTCAAACCACTCCCTGGCACTTCCTCGCAAAACAACCAACCTAATACTGAGTTTTTAGTTTTGCACTGCAAGCAGTTTGAAACAGAATAACATTCTTTCCTGGCCACCACTTATAAATTCGGAAGGAGACAATTCTCTGATCTCTTAGGCCTGTGCAAGTCTGAGTGTGCTACAATCGCTGTAGGTTACAGCTCTGCCTTTGTTTAAAAACTGCATTTTATATACTAGTTATTTCATTGTGAAAGATACCCTAACAAACAAGATTTTGCTATTTTTCTGCACAAATGTCACTTCACTATTTAGAGCTTCATGTAAATGTGTCCTACAGAAAATAAACTGCTAACACGATTTCTTAATTATTCTCGCAAAAAAAAAAAAATGTTTTAGTGGTGTCATAATGCCAGCACTAATTTTAGCCAAAATAAGAACAAATGCATTCTACAAATTCAGTAGATTATAATTTTTAAAAAGCAGTAGTATGGATGTACTTAATGTCACTGAATCACACACTTCCAAATGGTTAAATGGTAAACGTTTATGTATTGTATGGCAAATGTTATGTGTATTTTGGCATAATACTGTTTCCTCACAATAATACTAACAAGTTTTTTAAAAAGCAATAGCACGCTCTCATTTCATAATATATATTTATGGATGTCAGTGTGCAGAATTATGCACAGATATTTTAAATGTCAGGAGGCCTGGAGACAGATTTCAGGATTGCGGCTACTTTTACTTTTCTTCTACTTTCCCGTGTTATCTAATTGTCTCTGATAAATACGCTTTATTTGCATAATTGGATGAAATGAGAAAGCCCAGAGAATCCAGATTCTCTACCCTGGACGCCTGGGAGGCAAAGAGGTTCTCTATACGCCCTCAGCGTGGCGGGGGCGGGATCCACCGCCAGACCCCAGCCACAGGCGCAGCCTCCAGGCTGGGCCCCGTCCG
>NW_012116755.1:863073-867186 GCF_000951035.1 Colobus angolensis palliatus
TCCCGCGCCTACCTCCCGGCGGCTCGAGTCGCGCACGCGCGTCACCGCCCTAGGCCCTCCGCGGCCTCTCTAGGAAACTGGGAGGCCCAACGTCTCTGCTTCTCTCCGGCTCCAGTGCAGCGGGCGGCGGGGCTTGTCCAACATCCCCCACCTCCCTCGGCTGGACTTCCCTTCCACGCTCCGTGGACTTCCCTTGCACGCTTGGATGCCCAGCCGCGCCTGTTTTCTTACATCCCTCCTGTCGTGTCTGCGGGACTGCCCTGAAGGCGTCTTTCCCTCCAGGGAAGAAAGGGATCCAAAGCTAGGAGTGAAAATAGGGCCAGCAATATCTAGCAGACTGGTTCTGGCCAGGAGAAAGGGTTAAGGGAGCCGCCACTCATTCTTCGCCTGGGTACCCTTCAAAGAGGGGAACCAGATCCTACGGGAAGCTAGGGGCCAGAACTCCTGCCTTTCCAAGATGAGCTCATCCCCATCATCACCATACCCAGGAATACTTGTTCATAACCAGCCCAGATGTACACCATACTTTAGCTTCCCATGGCCTTCACTTGTTTTCTCCTGTGGGTGAATTCTAACTATGCTCGCCTGGTGAGTGAACCATGATGCCACTGCCCAATAATATGTGGAATCTGGGAGGAGTAGGTTGGGAGGGTGGAGGGGCTGCTTGAAGAGGAGGTGAAGCAACATGGAGAGGTTGCCCACCCCCTGTAGGAGCAAATGTCATCTATTGCCAGTGCCAGAGAACCTTGAGGGTGCAGAGCCAAAGCCATAAGGCCATATGCTGCCCTTGGAGAGCATGCTGCCAGCTGCTGTCCTGGTAGTCCTCTGGTCTGTGCTTCCTAGTGGTAGGCTGCAACATGTTGCTAATTGATCTTTCAGATGGGCATTGGTGATGCCCATCTGTGCCCTGAGGCTTTGCTTTACTCATCTGATCCACCCCTTTTTAATGCCCCAGTCACCAATGATGGAAACAGAGAATAGATCCTGAACACCAGGGAGATGGTGGTGAGGTGATAGAGAAACAGATGACACATTCAAACAAGGTAAGTGGGGAGAGTTCACAAGGGGCGATGCACACAAAGTGGACAGGGTTAAGGAAAAGCAACACGGGGTGGTGCAGAATCCCATGGCTAGCAACATTTAGAAGCTATTCTCACCCCTAGGGTAAGGCTACTTGAGAGAAACTGTGGCTTTCAGTCGAGGGCTACATCCAAGCCATAGTCCAGCACAAAGGAAGCTGGGATAATAAAAACCTGAACCCAGCTCTCTTCTGATCTCCTGCCAGGGCTTCCCATTGGCCCAACCCAACTGGAAGCCAGAGGGCAATCCAGGAAACTCAGTCTCCCAAGTGTCACAGCAGGGTTGAGGACTGAGACTGAATATGGAGGGGCGATTGGAAAATATCCAACACATGCAAAAAGTAAAATAGAAACTGCTTGTCAATGCCTAATTTGTCCATTAATTTCCACTCAATATAATGTTCTTGAGTGATTCAGAACCACCCATAGTGGTGAGAAGAGTTTTCAAGTTATGTTTCAGAACAAAAATTTCCCATCATAGAAGAGTTGGAGCAGGTTCTGTGTGTTTGGGATGTACTTACTGGATGTTTTTCAATGTGATAGGTGGTTAGCATGGATAGCACCTACATTTAGTGTGATCAAACAGATCAACCAGATTGGCTTCACTAGCACTTGCAAAGTTCGGGGAGCAGCCACTGGGACTGCAGCTCTGATTTTAAGACCTATACAGCTTCTTGAATCTCAGAGTTCTGCTAATACCTGATTTCTCCGAGTGTCACACCACTGGAGGCTATAACCATGAGGTTTCTTCACTTTTCTGGTAGGAGGCATATTCTTGCTAGCTGTACTTCCTGAGCACTATACTCTCTTTCAGATCGGGGCAGTTTGCGCAGTGAAAGCCCTAGGTAAGATTCTCAAATTCTCATGTGCATATGAATACAAATCACTTGGGATCTGGTTAAACTGTAGATTCAAATTCAGGAGGTCTGGGGAGGGACCAACGAATACTTTTAACAAACTTCCAGGTGTACCCATGTTGCAGTTCCTGGACCACACTTGGAGCAGCAAAGAACTGTGCATGTAAATCAGTGGTTCTTAACTTTGCTGCAGATTAGAATCCTCCTTAGAGCTTTTAAAAAGTCCATACCTTATATCAATTCAACCCAAATCTTTGTGGGTGAGACAGTGACAAGCCTAGATTTTAAAATCTCCAGATGATTCCAACATTTGAGAACCTGGGAGTAGATTATCCTTTTACCCTGATTCCTTGCTACATGTAAAAACCACATGCTAAAGGACTGTATGTTCATTTGCTTCTTTGTTTTGGAATTTAAAGTGCATCAGGATTCTGCCTTTCAAATAGAAGGGGGAAATTTCCTCCTTAATTTTTTTCTTCTTATTTTGAAATGGGGAAGAAAAAATTGGGGTGTTGAGATGGGGATCTGGAATGTGACTTGAGAAAAGAGACAAGATGTTAACACTGAGAATCAGCTGTGGGCAAACAAATTGGCCTGGTAGGATTTTCACTCCTTTTCTGGCCTCAAATTCAGCCTCTTCTCTGTAGTTTGAGGGAGGGGGGTTGAAATATTAGGATGAAAATAAAATAGGGCAATGTATCTGAGGATGGTGATTACTGTGATCCATTGGAATAGTGTACTCTCCTAAAAGAAAAACACAGAACAGGCCGGGCGCAGTGGCTCAAGCCTGTAATCCCAGCACTTTGGGAGGCCGAGACGGGCGGATCACGAGGTCAGGAGATAGAGACCATCCTGGCTAACACGGTGAAACCCCATCTCCACTAAAAAATGCAAAAACAAAAACTAGCCAGGAGAGGTGGCGGGCGCCTGTAGTCCCAGCTACTCGGGAGGCTGAGGCAGGAGAATGGCGTAAACCCGGGAGGCGGAGCTTGCAGTGAGCTGAGATCAAGCCACTGCACTCCAGCCCGGGCGACAGAGCGAGACTCCGTCTCAAAAAAAAAAAAAAAAAGAAAAACACAGAACAAATGTTTAAACAGTTAAATTATGTGTAATTGTGGCCATTTGAAATATATTACATATTATATTACATTGTATAATTAATCTTCTCTGAATTCCCCCTTCTGTCTCTAATTTTAAGATACTGAAAAATATATTTTAATATGAGATTTTAGAAGGTGATCCAATTTTAAATGAATTTTAAAATTATCATTTATATCAAAAAAATACTGATGCATTAAGTAGTACTAATGAAGGACTTAAAATGAAAAATTGAACTCAACTCCCTCCTCCACCTTCCATCTTTTTCTGCAGAGGATATTCCTTGCATCTGAATATAAAAGTAGAGAAAGAGAGAGGATCAGGAAGCCAGGAGGGAATATACATGAGGAGTTTAAACTTCATTGGTAATGGAGGGGGCGAAAGAATCTTTGAGTCAGGCCATAGCCATGAGGAAGAAAAACTATGGAATCTTTGTTTACATGCATTGCTATACCTCAAGTACTTAGAACAACACTCACTACATAGTATGTACTCAATAAACATCTGTTAACTAATCAATCTTCTCTGTATCTAACCCAGGCCCTTAGGAGGTTTCTATTGTGATAATAGCCAAATCCTCAAATAGGCCAGATTTAGCTGGTATGATAACGAAGTTCCCTCTGCTTTAACCCTTACAAGGAAAGTAATCTGAAATAACTAATGCCAACCAGTCTGCTTTTGGTTCCCTATTTTTGCTTTATTTGGCCTTTTTCTGCTTATAAAGCCAATCTACTCTGTTCAGCTTATCAGAATACCCATTCTATTTTATAGAATGAGATGTTGCCTGAATCTAGAATCACTAACAAAACCTAATTTGGTCTTTATTACTATTATTTGTTTATTTTTGAGACGGAGTCTCGCTCTGAAGCCAGGCTGGAGTGCAGTGGTGCGATCTCGGCTCACTGCAACCTCCGCCTCCCAGGTTCAAGTGATTCTCCTGCCTCAACCTCCTGAGTAACTGGGATTATAGGTGCCCACCACCACGCCCAGCTAATTTTTTGTATTTTTAGTAGAGATGGGGGTTTCACCATGTTGGCCAGGCTGGTCTTGAACTCCTGACCTCAGGTGATCCACCCGCC
>NW_012116755.1:867236-867911 GCF_000951035.1 Colobus angolensis palliatus
ATCCGCCCGTCTCGGCCTCCCAAAGTGCTGGGATTACAGGCTTGAGCCACCGCGCCCGGCCAATTTTTGTATTTTTAGTAGAGACGGGGTTTCACAGTGTTGACCAGGCTGATCTTGAACTCCTGACCTCAGGTGATCCACCCGCCTCAGCTTCCCAAAGTGCTGGGATTATAGGCGTGAGCCACCGTGCCTGGCCTAATTTGGTCTTTAAACTAAATTTGTTGCAATTTCATCTTTTGGCAACTGCTTCTGTCCTGCCTTTTTTTCACTCGCCATTCTAATGTCAAGTGTTTTTTATCACATCACTAAATAATCTTCAAAATTTTCTTTTTCCTCAGGGCCCTGAAGTGATCCTCCTCCTGTTCACTGACTTCCATTGCCGAGAGAGAGAGAGAGAGAGAGAAGCAGGAAGAGAGGAGAGGGTGCTGGCCTTATTAGAGCGAGAATGTAAGGGGAAAGGAAACAATCATATTAGTGTTTGATTTCTGTAATAAGTCTGTATCAGAGACAGGCTTAGAAAGCAAAGCTTTGGTATTACAAGAGCCCATAAGGGAGCAAAGCTCTCTTACAGAAAGTCTGAGGCCGGGCGCAGTAGCTCACACCTGTAATCCCAGCACTTTGGGAGGCCGAGGCAGGCGGATCACGAGGTCAGGAGATCGAGACCATCCTGGCTAA
>NW_012116755.1:873401-875124 GCF_000951035.1 Colobus angolensis palliatus
TTTTTTGACAAATGTATAAATACATGTATCCACATACATGTATTCTGCATCATATGGAATAATTTCCAGAATAGTGTGGTGGTGTACACCTGTAGTCTCAGCTACTTGGGAGGCTAAGGCAGGAGGATGGTCTTGATCATTATAGCTTTATAGGAAGGCTTAAAGTCCAGTAAAGTCAGTCCTCTGACTTTGTTCTTCTACTTTAATACTGAGTTGACTACTCTGGGTCTTTGCCTCTCCATGTAAACTTTGGAATCAATTTACTGATAGCCATAAAACAGTATTATACCAAATAGTTTCACTGCCCTAAAAATCCTCTGCGCCCTCCTTCCTGTGGCAACCACTGATCTTTTTACCATAGTTTTGCCTTTTCCAGAAGGTCATACAGTTGAAATCATACAGTATGCAGACTTTTCAGATTGACATTTCCTGTGTCTTTTCTTTTTTTCTTTTTCCTTTTTTTTTGAGAGACAGAATCTTGCTCTGTTGCCCACACTGGAGTGCAGTGGCACAATCATAGCTCACTGCCACCTCAATCTCCTGGACTCAAGCGATCCTCCTGTCTTGGCCTCCTGAGTAGCTGGGACTACAGGTGTATGCCACTACACCCAGCTAATGTTATTTTTTTATTTTTAGTAGAGACAAGATCTCACTATGTTGCCCAGGCTGGGCTCTATGTCTTTTCATGACTTGATAACTCATTTCTTTTTAGCAGTGAATAATATTCCATTGTTTGATATACCACAGTTTATTTAACCACGTAGCCTCTGAAAGACACTTGGGTTGCTTCTAACTTTTGTCAGTTATGAATAAAGCTGCTTATAAACATCTGTGTGCAGGTTTTTGTGTGGACATAAATGTTCAATTCATTTGGGCAAATACCAAGGAGTACAATTTCTGGATCAGATGGTGAAGTATTTTTGGTTTTATAAGAAAGCAGCCAAACTGTTTTCCAAAGTTACTGTACCATTTTACATTCCCACTAGCAATGAGTGAGAGCTTCTGTTTGCTAGTATCCTCACTAGCATTTGGTATTGTCAGTGTTTAGATTCAGAATAGGTGTGTCAGTGTCTCCTCTCACTGTGATTTTAATTTGCTATTCCCTAACAACATATGATGCTGAAGATCTTTTCACATGCATACTTGCCATCTTCATACCTTCTTGGCAAGGTGTGTGTTCAGGTTTTGGTGATTTTTCAAATTATTTCTTTATTTATTTTAGAGATTGGGGATCTCACTATGTTGCCCAGGCTGGTCTTGAACTCCTGGGTTCAAGTGATCCTTCTGCCTCACCCTCCCAAAGTACTGGGACTGCAGGCGTGAGCCACCATGCCTGGCCTTGTTGATCTTTTAAATTGAGTTGTTCATTTTCTTATTGTTGAGTTTTAAGAGTTCTCCATATTTTTTGGATCACAGTTTTTTATATGTCTTTTGCAAACATCTTCTCCCAGTCTGGGGCTTGTCTTCTCATTCTCTTGACAGTATCTTTTGCAGAGCAGAAGCTTATAATTTTAACAAAATCTAGCTCATCAATTATTTCTTCCATTATTGTGCCTTTGGTGTTGTATCTGAAAAGTCACTAGACCTATCCAAGGTCATCTAGATATTTTCCTATGTTCTAAGAGTGTTCTAGTTTTGTGTTTTACATTTAGGTATATAGTTCATCTTGATTTTCGTGAAGAGTGTAAGATCTGTGTCTAGATTCAATTTTTTTTTTTTTTTT
>NW_012116755.1:875174-888566 GCF_000951035.1 Colobus angolensis palliatus
CGAGCCAAGCCGCCGCCTGCTCGCCTCCCTCACTCACTTGCAGACTGTCGGGCGCCGACACACACGCAATGAAGTCGTCAAAGCTGGTGGTCCCTACGGTAACAAACACGCACTTCATGGCGCGGGTTCCTCAAGCCCTGATCGCAAGGCTAATTTTTGTATTTTTTTAAAGCCATTATATGCATCAGTTTATTGTTCATTCATAAAACTAATTTCATAAGCACATAAATTATAAATTTGTTACAGTTAATGTTTCATTACCACTGTGAGAGAGGATCCTTAAAAAACAATAGTAAGTCCTATTGGTATAAATCCTTTTTGAATGTTCTTCTCAAACCAGTAAAGTTTTGACATTAGGCACGATTCTTTTAACACTTTGTATATATGTTTTAGGGAAAAAAAGTGAATATATCCACTCCACTGCATTCTTTAGGAAAAAAGTAGCTTTTCCAAGTACAAGAGATCAACTAACTTGATAGTCTTTTTTAGGCAATGATTGAACTTTTCATTTCACAGAGCATAATCCATCATTTTTTAAATTTGGTTCCTTAGATTATAAAGCTAAAGATGCTGACTCTTATGTAAAATTTTTTAAAAGTTGTTACTGTTTCATTTTTTATTCTAAGGAACATCAAACTACATTTATAATCTTTGTGAAAGTTTTCAAATCTCATTCATTTTCATGATTCCAATTCCATTTGAGATTCTAGGAGAAAATCTGTGAATGCTCACTACATACTGAAGATTAGAAAAAATCTAGAAAGTTTACTAAACTGCAATTAGGATTTGGACCCAATGCAAATGTGCACACCATAAAATTTCCTATACATTCTATAGATGTAGGAAGTTTAATTATATTATTTTGTAAATATATATTATGTATTTAATTTGATCACCTTCCATAGGTTGAATTTGGGGGTTGCTTTTAAAGTGCTGAGAGTTTAGTGTTTATTTTTGTAATCCAACAACTTTATCCAAAAATGCAGAAAATTTTTCTGGCTGGCCAGGAGGATAACATCTCAGTGTTGATAAGTCCATTGACTGTAACAGCCCAGGAAGTGTGCTGCAGGTACAATAAAAGAGATGACCCTCTTTGTGTAGCTGCTTTGCCAGTTCCAGCTGATGATTGTTCATCAACTTTTCATTTATGACCACTACGAGTGGCTTTCCTTTTTCCAGAGCCTCCAAACAGCTTCCTGCACCTGCGTGACTAATAACAAGATCTGCTTTCCGGATGTCTTCTTTCAAGGAATCCTTGTACCTGTAAACATCCAGAGTAAACGACTCAGTACTGAAGGGTTCAGGTACCACCGTTCCTCTACCAATTTGCAGGATAAGTTGGTTGTAACCAAGGCTCTCGATTTTTTGCAGACTGTCGGGCGCCGACACACACACAATGAGGTCGTCAAAGCTGGTGGTCCCTACGGTAACAAACACGCACTTCATGGCGCGGGTTCCTCAAGCCCTGATCGCAAGGCTAATTTTTGTATTTTTAGTAGAGACGGAGTTTCACCATGTTGGCCGGGATGGTCTTGATCTCTTGACCTCGTGATCTGCCGGCCTCGGCCTCCCAAAGTGCTGGGATTACAGGCGTGAGCCACCGCGCCTGGCCTTAGAGTCAAATTTTTTTTGGCATGTGGATGTCCATTTATTCTAGCATCATCTGTGAAAAGACAACTTTATTCCATTATATTGCCTTTACTCTAACTTTGCCATAGATAAGTCAGCTATATTTATGTGCACCTATTTCTGCACCCTGTATTCTATGCCATTAGTCCAGTTGTTTATTCTTTCACCAATACCATGTGACCTTGATTACTATAGCTTTATAGTAAGTCTCGATGTCAAGTAGGGTCAGTCCTCTAACTTTGTTCTTCTACGTCAATACTAAGTTGATTACTCTGGGTCTACTCTCCATGTAAACTTTGGAATCAGTTTATTGATATCCATAAAATAACTTGCTTAGATTTTGATCAGGATTGCATTGAATCTATAGATCAAGTTGTGAAGAAGTGACATCTTGATAATATTTAGGCTCCCTATTTATGAACATCTAAATATAAATCTCTCCATTTATTTAGTTCTTTGATTTCTTTCATCAGAGTTTTGTAGTTTTCCTCATATAAATCTTGTACATATTTTATTAGATTTATACCTACGTGTTTCATTTTGGGGGGTGCTAATGTTAATGTTTTGTTGTTGTCTTTAAGACAGTTTCACTCTTGTTGCCCAGGCTGGAGTGCAATGGTGCAATCTCGGCTCACCACAACCTCTGCCTCCTGGGTTCAAGCAATTCTTCTGCCTCAGCCCCCAGAGTAGCTGGGATTGTAGGCATGCACCACCATGCCTGGCTAATTTTGTATACTTTTCTTTTTTGAGATGGAGTTTTGTGTTTTAACTTTCAAACTCTACTTGTTCATTGCTGATATATAAGGAATTGACTGACTTTTGTACATTAAACTTGTATTCTGCAACCTTGCTATAATCACTTAAGTTTTAGGATTTTTTTGTTTTTTGCATTTTCTACATAGACAATCATGTTATCTGTGAAAAAAGACAGTTTTATTTCTCTCTTCCTAATCTGTATACCTTTTATTACCCTTTCTTGTCTTACTGCACTAGCTAGGATTTCCAATACTATGCTGAAAAGCACTGGTGAGAGGGGACATCCCTGTCTTGTTCCTGTTCTTAGCAGAAAGGCTTCTAGGTTCTCACCGAGTGTAATGTTAGCTGTAGGTTTTTTGTAGATGTTCTCTATCAAGTTGAGAAAGTTACTCTCTATTCCTAGTTTGCTGGAAATCCCTGTCACTTTGATACAGCACTTCACAGGATTACTGGGAGAACCAGAGCCAGGGGGATGATCAGGCTTCCCTACAGGATGGTGCTCAGCCAGTAACCCAAGTGCCCAGAATAAGGCAATTGAAATTGAAGAATTCAACAAATGAGTCTAAGGGTGACTGCAGGTATAAAGCAGATAACTATCCTGCCTGAGCATAGATCTTCCGTAGCTCAGTTTCTACTTTCTCTGAATTAATATACATAGAACAACAGGTTTTAGCAATAGCATAATTCTACTAGCAGATAATCAAAAGCTGTTCAATTGTCCATTACCACCTTGCCAGCGAGTTTAGTGAGCCTCATTGGTCTTGGATAGCTTGGGCAGCAGCATTAGTTATTTCCATCACAGTTAAGGACAGGTTGGACACTATTTTTTCAAGAGTCTATATGCTAATGCCTGGTATTAGAACGTGAACTGGGTCAGGCATGGTGGCTCACCCCTGTAATCCCAGCACTTTGGGAGGCCGAGGTAGGTGGATCACCTGAGGTCAGGAGTTCGAGACCAGCCTGCCCAACATTGTGAAACCCCGTCTCTACTAAAAATACAAAAAATTAGCTGGGTGTGGTGCCATGCACCTGTGATCCCAGCTACTTGGGAGTCTGAGACAGGAGAATCACTTGAACCTGGGAGGCAGAGGTTGCAGTGAGCCAAGATCGCGCCATTGCACTCCAGCCTGGGCAACAAGAGCAAAACTCTGTCTCAAAAAAAAAAAAAAAAAAAGAATGGCTGGGCGCAGTGGCTCATGCCTGTAATCCCAAGACTTTGGGAGGCTGAGGTGGGTGGATCACCTGAGGTCAGGAGTTCGAGACCAGCCTGCCCAACATTGTGAAACCCCGTCTCTACTAAAAATACAAAAAATTAGCTGGGTGTGGTGCCATGCACCTGTGATCCCAGCTACTTGGGAGTCTGAGACAGGAGAATCACTTGAACCTGGGAGGCGGAGGTTGCAGTGAGCCAAGATCGCGCCATTGCACTCCAGCCTGGGCAACAAGAACAAAACTCCGTCTCAAAAAAAAAAAAGGATGTGAACTGCAGAGTGAAACCAGCTGTTGGTTTGTTCTCCTGGGAGAGTGCTACAAGTCATCCCGTGGCAGGCTGGCAGAGCAGGTCCCTTCTACCTCTCTGTACAGTTGCTGACATGGACAGTGGGCCCTAGGACTCCAAGGCAAAAAGATCCTTCTGGAGACAGACACTGAAGCCCACAGAGGAATACATAACCTAGAAGGGCACAAGTGACACCTGTCAGGCATTTGTTGTTATAGTCCTGGTCAGTCCATTTATATACAGTCTCAGCCTGTTTTTGCCCCAGAGTTGCAGGGTGAGAAAAACTACACGTGGTACATCCGTCTGAAGTGCTAATATAAGTCAGTAACGCTCACGCCAATATGGGAGTCCTTTTGTCATAATATTAAAGCAGGATACTCTAGAGTATGCCTCCCTGCGGACTTGTTACAAGGGAGTCACTCAGCAGTTTGAGCCACTGATAGCTTAGAATGTGAACTGGGCCAGGCGTGATAGTTTGAGGAAAGTCCAAGACACTGGGTAACAGCCAGGCCATTACAATGGAATTATAGGATAGGAGAGACTTCGGTAACAACTCCAGCATTGTTTGCTTGCCTCCTCCTCACCACAGCTGTACTGATTCTTATCTAGGTGTTAGTCATGCCAGGCATGGCAGAGTCTTCTGTGAGACTGAACAAGGTAAAGATTGATGATCCCACATGCCCCACCCCATGAAACTCCCCAGCCCTCTAGAGATGCTCTTGTCCAATGACATGGGGTGAGTATTCTGATTCCTGAGGCTATAACTTCTGCAGGGATCCACCACCCCTGTTACTTGACCTAAACCTTTCAGCCTTGGTCATCCAACCTGGAGAGAGAGGTCACATTCCGAAGAAATTTGACATATAATATTGCCCACCTTGGGATCAGAAGTCCTGGTTACAACTGGAGGAACATTAGTTCCTCAATATTCTATCAACCCTTTCCCTGTACCCTTGGGGTTCCCACATGAGAGAAATGCCCAAAGGTACCAATGCCTCCAGATTTAAGTCAGGAGGCTCACTGGTGGCACTACTGTGGCCCAGGCCAAAACCACCCCTGGGTAATGATTTCCAGCAGGAAGAAAGAAGAATGGCTGGGAGCTGGACATGGTGGCTCACGCGTGTACTCTCACCACTTTGGGAGGCCGAGGTGGGCAAATCACCTGAGGTCAGGAGTTCGAGAACAGCTTGGCCAACATGGCGAAACCCTGTCTCTACTAAAAATACAAAAATTAGTCAGACGTGGTGGGATGCGCCTGTAATCCCAGCTACTCCGGAGGCCGAGGCAGGAGAATCGCTTGAACCCAGGAGGTGGAGTTTGCAGTGAGCCGAGATCATGCTATTGCCCTCCAGCCTGGGTGACAGAGTGAGACTCCGTCTCAAAAAAAAAAAAAAAAAAGAATGGATGCGTATACTCAGATTGGGATTTCATAGGCTCAGCCTAATCCAGGAATTGCCTGGTCCATCGCCTGCCCCAAGTTCAGTATTTCCCAACATCCATTGCAGTGATGTGTTTCTCTTCCACTGCGGTGTTCTAGTGTTCAGATGGCTTTTGTGAGGTGGGGGTACCACCCATTAAGTTGTTCTCCCTAATGGCCTTTGCATAGCTGTTGCTTGAGCCACCCATTCCATCATTTTTTTTTCTTCCTAATTTTTTTTTCCAAGTTCTACCATTCCATCATTCTATCAACTCATTCACCAGGTAATGTTAGGGAGTATAAAATGTCCCATCATATGTCATGGGAAAATGCCCATTACTGTGTAGCTTCTGCAGCAGGAAATGTGGTGGCCTCGATTGGCTTGGAATCCTGCTGGATATCAGAATACAAGAGAGGTGTTTCTCTAAAGCCATAATAGTGGTTTCCATATCTACATGGCATACTGGAATGGTGGTCCCATCTCCAGAACGTGTACCCATGGCAGTGAGGCTTCACCAGAATCCATGTCTGGGAGCTAGCTGTCCAATGTGATCAATATCACACTGACATGGGCCGTCTGTCCGAGATGATATGTCCTAGTTCACCACATTGTATGGCCTGGGCTAAAGGCAGGCCTCACATGACTACACTGGATCTTTGGCTTCCATCTCTTTTAGGGCAAGTTCTCGTGATGTGGCCATTCTTGCATCTGAGGTGGACTTCCATGTCCCATTCTGTGGTAGAACCAAGGGATGATTTTGGCCATTTTCTGAGCAATAGTAGATCAGCTTCTGAGTTCACGTTCTCTTTTGAATGGTCCTGTGCCATAACTGACAAGTAGGTCTCTTTCCTAGTTCACAAACTGCTGTCATAGTCCTTGTCTCTACATAAGGGAGCCCTTAATGGTCCAATCATTAATCTGCCAGTCACTGGACATATGGCTAGTCCATTTGTAATGGCCCGTAAGTCTGTAAATGTGTGGCAGAGAATTGCTGTTATATTTTCCTGCACAGTCATCACCACAGCACAGAGTGGTGTGGTGCCCAATACATCACCCAGAGTATTGGGCAGAGTATCCTTGTCTGGTCTCAGTCAAAAGATGACTATCCTTAGTGTGTGTCTTAGTCTACTTGTGCTGCTATAGCAGAATGCCTGAGACTGGGTAATTTTATAAATAGAAATTTAATTTCTCACAATTCTAGAGGTGGGAAGTCCAAAATCAAAGTCTCCATTTCCACAATGGTGCCTTGAACATTGCACTCTCCAGAGGGAAACAGCACTGTTCCTCAATGGCGCAAGAGCAGAGGAAAGCAAACCCACTCTCACAAGACCTTTTTATAAGGGCGTTAATCCACTCCTGAGGGTAAGCCTTCATGACCTAAACACCTCCCATAGGCCCCATCTCCCAACACTATTGTATTGGGGATTTTTTTGTTTTTTAGACACAAGGTCTTGTTATGTTTCCCAAGCTGGTCTTGAACTCCTGAGCTCAAGCAATTCTCCCACCTCAGCCTCCTGAGTGGCTGGGACTATAAGCATGCAGCACTGCTGGGGATTAAGTTTTAACATTTTGGAGGTGACAAAACCATTCAATCCATAGCAAGATGGATGGCTACAGCGGACAGAGTTTATCAGTTTTGAGTTTCACAGATCCCTCAGTGAGCCAACTCATACCATCAGCTGGAACATCTTCGAACCTAGGCTGCACCTAGCTAAGGGAACATCCCATATGGGCTGTTCAGCGTCCTCTGGCAAGACAGTTACTTCATGGAGTTGGCAGACCCCCTGGGATCCCAATCAGGCTCCATCTTATATGTAACATTTCCATTTAATGATGGTACGTGGCTGAACCTGTCATGTTTTATTAGCATTAGTGAGCACTGTGAAAAAAATAAAATCAGATAAAGTTAAGAAAAATTTAGAAGTTTATTGCTCAAATAAGAAGTACAGACCACAATCTAGAAGACTCAAATCAAGTGGTAAGAAATTAATCTTACAGCAGTTACAACACAGTTTATAATGCATAAAGCGGGGGGGGGGTATTTTGACCTTTTTTATAATTGGCTGTTATACATTCTTTTTAGGGAAAGTTGAGCTGTTTAAGCTTGTTGGTCTATAGCTGATTGGTTTAACTTCAGTGAATCATGCTGGCAAGGATGTAAAGCTTACATTTTGCATTTTGTTTATGATCAGAGACAGCATTTCAGGGAAATCAGAATGATTTGTCTTGGTTACACGGTTGCAGGTGGTCAGCCTTAGGGTATTTCTAAACTGGGGCTTCCATTTTTATTTTTCGTTAACGATACCTGCATGAGATGGGCAGCTCAGGTCTTAAGGTCACATACAGTGCTTCAGTAGTCAAGTGTTCTGTTTCCATTATAGTCCAATAGCGGGTTAGTAGCTGCCATTCAAAGGGAATGTACATGGCAACCATCTTGGATAATTTATATGTCCAAAAGCCAAGGGCCTGGTGCACCCTGATAGCAGTCTCTTGTTGCCACAGTATCCAATCCATATGGGTAGGAGTCAATGAGACCTGTAGTTCCATGGGCCTACATTAATGGCAGGCCCATGTTAATGCATGATAGGCCTCTAGAGTCTGCTGTTGTTGAGGGCCCCATTCAGAGATGGCTGTGTTGTGGGTAATTTTAACTAAAGGAGGCAAAATAATACTGAGATGTGATACATGTTATCTCCAATAGACAAACAGGCATACCAGCTATTGAGCTTCTTTATTTTAGGTGGAGGCTGCCAAGGACAATTTTTGACTTTATCAGGAATACTCCTCTAATTACTGGACCAGGCAGCTCCAGGGACTGCACTTGTTGGGCAAGTCCCTGGATCTTATCAGGACTGACAACTCAGCCGGCATGTGTCATATTAACTATGACCTTATGTATGGAGTAGTCAACTTGTTTCACAGGCTGGCAATGAGCACGTTATTAATATAGTGGATGACAAGTACTTTTAGAAGTAATTGGACATGTTGCAGGTCAGGGGAATGGAAGTATTGCTAGTGACTGAACTGTGACCCCAAAATTCATATGTTGAAGCGCTTAGCTCTGATACGATTGTATCTGAAGTCCTGAAGCCAGAAATGAGGAAGGCTGTGAATGTCCACTGTTCCATACAAGAATGACTCTTCTCTTGGCTATTCAGAGATCATGAGGGATACTGCCCCAGTTTCCACAGGCCAGATGGTCTCCAACAAAAGCCACGGGGGAGTCACCCCTGCCTAGCAGATCTGTAGGGTCAGGACCACCACCCAGGGGGTCCTGGAGAGGACAGTATAGGACCAAAGAGGATTATTCATGAGCCTAAGATCTCACGAAATTTGCCTTGCTAAGTTTTAGACTCGCATGGGACCATCATACCCCGGCTCCCCCATCCTTTTTTATTTTTTATTGAGACAGGGTTTCAGGCTGGAGTGCTGTACGATCACAACTCACTGTAGCCTCGAACTACCACGCTCAAGCCACCATGCCCGACTATTTTTATTATTTTTGTAGAAATGAGGTTTCCCTACGTTGCCCAGGCTGGTCTCAAACTCCTGCACTCAAGCAATCCTCCCTCCTCAGCCTCCCAAAGTGCTGGGATTAAAGGCATGAGCCATCACACCCAGCCTCATCATCCCTTTCTTCCTTCCAATTTCTCACTTTCGGAATTGGAATACCTAATCCATGCCTATCCCATCATTGTATTTTGGAAGCACATAACTTGTATGGTTTCACAGCTGGAGGGGAATTTTGCCTCAGGATAAACTAAAACTTGGGTCTCACCCATATCTGATTTAGATATTTTTGAGACAGAGTCTCACTGTCACCCAGGCTGGAGTGCAATGGCGCGATCTTGGCTCACCGCAACCTCTGTCTCTCGAATTCAAGCGGTTCTCCTGCCTCAGTCTCCCCGTGTAGCTGGGATTACAGGTGCACACCATCACGCCTGGCTAATTTTTGTATTTTTAGTAGAGATGGGGTTTCACCATGTTGGTCAGGTTGGTGTCGAACTCCTGACCTCGTGATCCACCCACCTCGGCCTCCTAAAGTGCTTGGATTACAGGCGTCAGCTACCGCAACAGGCCCTGATTTAGATATTCAGATGAGACTTTGGACTTTAAATGTTAGTTGATACTAGAATGAGTTAAAACTTTGGAGGCTGTTAGGATGGAATGAACTTATTTTTATATGTAAGGATGTGAATAGAGTGAGTGGCTAGGAGTAGAATGTTATGGAATGAATATTTATGTTGAAGCCCTAATCCCAAATATTATATGTGGGGGTAGGGGGCCTTTGGAAAATAACTAGGATTGGAGTAGGTCATGAGAATGGGACCCTCGTTCTCACTAATGCCCTTAAAAGACTTGGAAGAGGCACCAGTGCTCTTGCTCTCTGAAATTTGAGGACACAGGAAAAGGGGGGCCATCTGCAAACCAGAAGAGAGCCCTCACCAGCACTCAACCATTCTAGCATCTTGATGTTGAACTTTAAAGCCTACAGAACTGTGAGGAATAAATGTCTGTTGTTTAAGCCACCCTCTAGGTATTTTGTTATAATAGCTCAAACTGACTAAAAGAGTTGCTAAAGATATATCCCTCCCAATCCCCTCACCCAAAGAACCAGGCCCAGTTACTTTTAGCAAGTCTTCAAGGAACAATTCCCATGTTACACAAACTCTACATGGTAACAAGTTAAACAAAATTTTTTCCAAATTCTTTTGCAAAGCTAGCAAAGCATTACCAAATTGAATCTATTTCTGTACTTAATAAAAGCTCACTATGAACAAATAGATTTTACTTGAAAAGTACAAGGAAACTGCAAATATTTGCAAACTTGTCAAGAAAATGAATTACAAAAAGAAAAAAAGTAACTCATAAAATTACAACAATGGAGTTTTTAAACTTGATATAATATAGTAACCAATCCTAATAAAAACTTTTAGTCCAGGCATAGTGACTCACACCTATATTCCCAGCACTTAGGGAAGCCAAGGCAGGATGATCGTTCGAGGCCAGGACCACAAGAACAACCTGAGCAAAACAGCGAAACCCTATCTCTACAAAAAATAAAAATAAAAACTTAGTAGGACGTGGTGGCACATGCCTGTATTCCTAACTACGGGGGAGGTTGAGGCAGGAGCATCCCTCGAGCCTAAGAGTTCAAGGCTGAGGTGACCTATGGTCACATCGCTACACTCCAGCCTGAGCAACAGAGGGAGACCTTGTCTAAAAAAAAAAAAAAAACAGAAAACAAAACTCTAAGTATAATAACAGTTGGAAAACTGTGCACTGTGTGCCCAGCATTGTTACAATAATGTATTCCTCACAACTCTGTGAGGTAGCTCCATTTTATAGATGGAGGAACTAAGATACAAGGAAGCTAAGTGATTTGCCCAGGGTCACACACCTAACAAAGTGGTGGACTCAGGATTTGAACCTAGGGCACTGGGAACAAAATCTATGCTCTTAACCACTAAACTACACTGCTTCTTCTAGAAATTAAGATTAGAAGGAAACTTCCTAAATGCAACAGAACATCAGAATCCAACAATGAACACCACATGAAACTGCAAAAGACTAAAAACATTCCCCCAAGAGTTAAGAGAAAGACATCTACTATTCCATGTTTTTCGAAGTTCTTGCTAATGCACAACGTAAGTGACATCAAATTAAAAGACAAATAAATTATTTATTATAAACCTAGAAAAGCTAGGAAATCAATCTAACAAACTATTAAACCTAAAAATAATTTATCAACATAACTAGATCCAGATAAAATTTGTTTAAATCAATAATTAAAGTTTATACTAGCAATGACCAAATAGAAATTGAAGTATGGCTTTCAAATGCAGTCAATTTTCCTCCATCCAAGAGCCTGAGGCTTTTTCAGGATTCACTTGTACTGAGCACCCACACCAGACTGCTGGTAGTGAGTTAATATAGTTAGGAATGGTGCACATTCCCACACTCTAGAGGTTTAGTATGGTAGGGGATGAGCAGACAAGGACCAGAAAGTAAAACTGCAGCTTCCAACAGGCAGGATAGTTCTGCAGACATGACTGGCAATGTCCATCTCAGGGCAGGGAACCAGAAATGTCCAACTCGTGTACTCATATGGTGTGGGGCTCGTCCCTGAAATCTGGAGGCTCCCAAAATAAGACACTTAAAGAGGAAAAAGTCCTATCTGCGTATCTTTTAAAGGAAAATGGAAAAAAATACAAAAAAACAAGCCGAAAACATTTAAAATACATATTCACAAATGGTAAAATTCCAGCTGTGTCATGAGTTGTTTTGTGCTTTTGTTGTTGTTGTCGTTGTTTGAGACAGAGTCTCGCCCTGTTGCCCAGGCTGGAGTCCAGTGGTGTGCTCTTGGCTCACTGCAATCTCTGCCCCCCAGGTTCAAGTGCTTCTCTTGCCTCAGCCTCCCAAGTAGCTGGGATTACAGGCGTGCACCACCACACCCAGATAATTTTTGTATTTTTAGTAGAAACGGGGTTTTACCATGTTGGCCAGGCTGGTCTCAAACTCCTGGACTCAAGTGATCTGACTGCCTCAGCCTCCCAAAGTGCTGGGATTACAGGCATGAGCCACTGTGCCCAGCCAAGTTCAGTAATTTCTAAAGGCCCTGAAAAACTTTAGGCCCCCAGTAATCCTTTCTAACTTTGAGACATCTCCCCAGTCACATTTAATTTTGATTTTCTTGATCCTCAACTCTCTTTCCTTTCTTCTGCATTGTCTGAAACATGCACAACAGCTCACAAAATCACCCCTCCAGGTTACATGACTGACATTGCCCCTCTAGCCTTCTCCTCCACCTTTGTCATACTGCGGATCCTGTCAGACTGTTAAGAAGTCTGGGGGATGGAGGCCAGGTGTGGTGGTTCATGCCTGTAATCCCAGCACTTTGGGAGGCCGAGGCAGGTGGATCACAAGGTCAGGAGATCAAGATCATCCTGACTAACATGGTGAAACCCCGTCTTCACTAAAAATACAAAAAAATTAGCCGGGCGTGGTAGTGGGCGCCTGTAGTCCCAGCTACTCAGGAGGCTGAGGCAGAAGAATGGCGTGAACCTGGGAGGCAGAGCTTTCAGTGAGCAGAGATCGCGCCACTGCACTCCAGCCTGGGGAACAGGGTGAGACTCCATCTCAAAAAAAAAAAAAAAAAAGGTCTCGGGGATGGAAAGAGAACAGGGTGAACATTAGAGTCAAAGGTCCACCAGCACTGGGCCATTATTGCAAGGGTGGAAGGAAAGGTGGTTCAAGCTCATGGACTGACATAGGACTGCAGAAGGAAAGAAAATACTCTGAGAATATTTCTTGTTTCTTATGTCTTTGCAGAAGGAAAGATGGTCTGGAAGATAATTAAGGCACGGTTCTCATCTTGAAATTAAGACAGCAGTTGTAGTGAGAAAGGACTAGCTGATATGGAAAACTGATTAGTTTGATACTACTATTTTACCAAAAACCTCATCACTCTGAATTCTAATCATCCAGGAATGCTACTAGTTGAAATTTTCAATCATCTATATTACAGCCATGAAAGTCAAGTCTTCTTGCAGTAAATTTTGACTGTAAGGTGTTTTTTGTTTTTTTGTTTTTGAGATGTAGTCTCACTCTGTCACCCAGGCTGGAGTGCAGTGGCACGATCTCAGCTCATTACAACCTCTGCCTCCCAGATGCAAGCAATTCTCCTGCCTCAGCCTACCAAGTAACTGGGATTACAGGTGCCCACCACCACACTTCGTTAATTTTTGTATTTTTAGTACAGACAGGATTTCACCGTGTTGGCCGGGCTGGTCTCGAACTCCTGACATCAAGTGATCTGCCCACCTCGGCTTCCCAAAATGCTGGGATTACAGGTGTGAGCCACTGTGCCCGGCCGACTGTAACTTTTATTTAGGAAATGGAATAAGTGTGCAGGTCAAAGTATGTTATCAGTAGGATATCTGCCCAACCCAATACCTAGATAAACAGATACTCATTCACACACAAATCCATTAGCTCTTTAAGGCTGAGGTACCAGTAGTAAGACTTCCAGGGCTACATGAGCCTTTATATGTGATATACTATGATGCCACTTCATTTCTTTTTTTTTTT
>NW_012116755.1:889426-895925 GCF_000951035.1 Colobus angolensis palliatus
TAGCCATGCATGGTGGTGCATGCCTGTAATCCCAGCTACTCGGGAGGCTGAGGCAGAACCACTTGAACCCGAGAAGCAGAGGTTGTGGTGAGCCAAGATTGCACCACTGTACTCCAGCCTGGGCAACAAGAGCAAGACTGAGACTCTGTCTCAAAAAAAAAACAAAAAACAAAAAAGAAAATATACACATACACAACTATATATGTGTATACTCTGTATATATGTGATACACATATCACATTGTAAGTTGAGAACAATTTACAAAAACATTTAACAGTTATACATCACAGCACCAGCTAATTTAAAGCATTAAGGCCAAATCAATAGAAGTATAAACTAAACAAACAACTATTTGAAGAAGAACGTCTTTCAGAGATGGCATAAATCTTGAACATTGTGATGGAAGTGATTAGTAAACAGGAAGAAAAAGTTTTCTAGCTAGAAAACACAAAAATGATGAGAGGATGTAGCTTACAGTACAAATTTTAAAAATAGCTGTGGAAGGAGATAGCCAAGGAGCAGGGAAGAACAATGTTGTAGAATGACTTTAAAAGTGACTTTACGTAAATGGTCCAGTGGAGGAACTGCAATAGAATAAAGATAATACAACTGCTGTTCTTCAAATGCAGAATCTGATTATGGAATGTATACTAATAAGACAGATTTTTTAAAATAGTTTTTTAAGAGAAAGAAGGAAACCTACAAGTTAATGACAGATGTAATCCCTAATTTCCTAAGTAAGGATCAGACTAACTTGCACCTACTCTCCCACCTTAGTGACCCAAGGAAAAGCAAGTAGGGTATGGTCACCACTGTGATTAGTGGTCTCCAAGGAGACCATGATCAACATCCTTCTTATAAAGAAAGCTTAACTCAAAGGTCTGCTCTCTGTCTCAGAGAACCATGCCTTAAGATGATGACCAAGACAGACCTGAGGGCTTCTCTCCAGTGTGAGTTCGCTGGTGGTGATTAAAAGTGGAACGCTGACTAAAGGCTTTCCCACACTCAGTACATTCATAAGGTTTCTCTCCAGTGTGGACTCTCTGGTGCACAATAAGCTGTGAGCTGTCACTAAAAGCTTTCCCACAATCATTGCATTTATAGGGTTTTTCCCCAGTATGGGTTCTCTGATGTACCATAAGACTAGAATTATAACTGAAGCCCTTCCCACACTCATGACATTCATAGGGTTTCTCACCAGTGTGAACTCTCTGGTGTATAATGAGGTATGAGTTTTGATTGAAGGATTTTCCACACTCATTGCATTTATAGGGCTTCTCACCTGTGTGAAGTCTCTGGTGCCGAATAAGACATTTACTCAGACTGAATGCCTTACCACACTCGCTACATTTAAATGGTTTTTCTCCAGTATGAATTCGCTCATGCTCAACAAGTTGAGAGATCTGATTGAAGGCTTTCCCACATTCACTACATTTGTATGGCTTTTCCCCAGTGTGGAGGCTCTGATGTCGAATAAGACATTTACTCCGACTGAAGGCTTTGCCACATTCACTACACTCATAAGGCTTCTCTCCAGTGTGGGTTCTCTGATGGTCAATGAGATTTCTATTGGAACAGAAAGCTCTCCCACATTCATCACACTTATAAGGTTTCTTACCAGTGTGCAGAACCTGATGTCGAACAAGATTTTTACTGCGACTAAAGGCTGCCCCACACTCCTTACATTCATAAGGTTTCTCCCCAGTATGGGTTCTCTGGTGGTCGAAGAGTTTGCAGCTCTGATTAAAAGCTTTTGCACATTCATTACATTTATAGGGTTTCTCCCCATTATGGAGTCTCTGATGTTGAATGAGATGGGAGCTGTGCCTATACGCCTTTCCACACTCACTGCATTCATAGGGTTTTTCCCCTGTGTGGGTTCTGAGATGAACAATGAGCTGGGAGGTTTGCCTGAAGGTCTTCCCACACTCATTACACTCATAGGGTTTCTCTCCAGTGTGGATTCTCTGATGGCCAATAAGGTGAGAACTCCAATAAAAAGCTTTGCCGCATTCATCACATTGATAGGATTTCTGTCCCTTTAAAACTCCTTCATGTTCAGCAGGACTAGAAGACAGATGTGGATGTTCCCCAACTTCTTTATATTCCTCATATCTGTCTTTTGTGCATTTTTTCTTATCTTCACCTGTTATTTCCAAGAAATCACTTTCTAGTCTGCTCCCTTCTTCATTTGTGGTATGTCCTTCTAAGTCTTTGAAGGTATCTTCACAAACATCTCCAATCTCTGCTTCCCCAGGAACCACCCCAAAGAGTCCCCCTGATGTGCTATTAGATGACTCTGATCCTTTAAAAATTTCCTGCTTTGGAATCAACTCCGAACTCTCCATCATGTTCCTACCTGCTGCCAAAAGAAAGAAGACGACAACTTTTACTCTTTTCCTGTTGAAGAAACAGAATCATAAAGAGCTAATGTACCTGAAAAAAAGTCACATTATGGTTAAGAAATGAGATGACACATTAAAAACAAGAGCAAAATGCTCAATTGTATCTTAGGGATAGAAAAACAAGGAAGAAGATAGTCAGTGGAGGAGGGTGGAAAAAAGATATCGAGCCAGCACAGCCAAGTCAGAAAGGCCACTGGAAAGCAAGGGACTGGACTGCAAAGCATGCTGTGATCTTATATAAGTCACTCTCACGTCATGTCTCTTTAGCAAAGTGGTAAACTTTGAGTTCCCTTCCAACCATGACATTATATGGTTCCATGGTTCTCAGAAAAGATGTTGGGAGAGGGAAGGATGGCAAATACCTCAAGTCAGATATAAGAAAGAGACAAGGAAAAGATGGGAATGAGTTGAGAAATTTCTACTATGAGGGTATGATTAGGAAAGCGTACAAAAGGAGAGATGTTGTATGATAGGACAGTAATGAAATTCGGAGAAGCTATCAGTTAAGAAAAGCTGGACGGCAGTATTGAAGGAGACAGCAGATTTCTAAAAGTGGGGATGCCACTGGCCCTCAGAGCATTGGCCTGGTTCCTACCAGTTGTGTACTCCCAGAAAAGATAACAGGGACATCAATCATTTAAAATATAAATTAAATTTCTTTGATTCTCTAGAATATAAAGGAACTGAACAGATAAATATTTGCCTTTTGGAATTCTGAATACAAAATCTGGGAGAAGGCAGAGCAATCATGGCCAAGGAAAAACACCAAAATGTGGGTTCCTTTCAATCACATCTGAATTGGGGCCACAGCCATCATGCCAGTTAGCCTATGAAAAGTTTAAGATATCTGGGTGAGTGATTCCTAAGCCCACCCTTTCCAGAGTTGGCTACTGCCCTATACGAATCAATCACAGCACCTGCCCTGCCAAGAAGCCCTCCCAGGAAACTGCACTGCCCCAGTCTTTGCAGAGAGGAACACTTAGGCAACCATGCTTTGTGGCAAGTGACCCTGAACATCCCATGATGGACCGCAAGTGAATGGACCAGAACCAGGTACTAGATCCAAGGGCAGCTTATCTGTAGGTTGGTCTTCAGCCTCTGCTATGGCCTGGGCCAAAGCTCTGCCCAACTGAGATGATGGGTAATGGCTATAGCAAAAGGAATCTGTTTCTAAGGAAATTTGGAACTGAAAGTAGGGCAAAATTATGAGTGGCAGTGGAATCTGAAGTGACACATGGAGAGAAGTCAAGCCATTAGGACACAGAGCAAGCAACAAATATAAGGGAACAGGAAGTACAATTAGGAAAGAGCTATGAAAAGGACAAAAGATTCACAGTGAAGAAAACGGGCAGCAGGAGGAGGACAAGCAGAGAGAAAACAGATACACCGAGAGCAGCTGTATTACATTCACACTGGAACACAGGCATCAACATGCATTTGCTTTTGCTGCTCAGGCTCCCAGGCTGCCCTGAGTCAAGGCCTTGCTTCCCACAGTCTGGTCTGGCTGGTCAGTTTCTTCTGGGTTCTCATTCCTTTAAGCCAATGACTCTCAGCTCCTTACTTACAATAACTTGAGTGGCTCTCTATTCTTTACAACTAAAAAAACCCTACCTAAATCACCTTATGTCAATCAATAATGAGGTAAAGAGGATGCTGATCATTGTTCAAGCTGAGGGAAGGGTGCAGAGGATCCCTATTCAAGAGGATCCAGGCAGCTTCACACACACCGGCTCTTATATTATTCACTCTAGTTTATCTGTGTTTGGAAATTTTCATAGTAAAAAGTTTAGAGACAAGGAATATAGAAAAGAGAATGTGCAGCATGCAGACTCTAAGTGACTAGGAAACAGAATCTATTACCCAAGGAGGCCATGCTGTGGTCATTTTCCAGCATCATGTTCCACTGCAGGGCTCTCTGACTGAGTGCGAGACCTTTCCATTTCTTCTGAGTGTAGCCCACAGAAAGGTCCTCATACGCCACAGTATCCTGGAATGACAAGCTCCGATCGCTCAGTAACATTCACAGCCTGAAAGGCAGAGTCATCAGGGGTAAAGAGGGCACAGGGTATGGGCTCTTCGTGGGCAAAAGTGTGGGAGAGAGGAGCTGAGATGACACCTCAAAAATGACAAGTCCAGGACAAGATAGAGTCCATTACCTCCAGGGGAAGCAATGAGGCAGGAGAGCCACAGGAACAGTCTTAGATGGGGCAGAGTCCTGGGGGTGAGACCTCTAGCCATTCCTGGACCAGACTAATGGGGACGTGGTAAAAACACAAAGAACCAAGCTCACCTGGGGCCTGACCATCCGAAGTACAGTTGCCCCTGCCTGGTCTCCTGAATTCACCACTTGAGTAAGGGTAGGAACTGGAGAAGCACATTGAGCTGAGGGAGGAAAGAAAGCTATGAGTGGGACAAGCCCTGCTTCCGGCTCCCATAAGATCTATATTCCCAATAAGTGGATTCAAGAGAACCCAGGCACCTCCACACACACTGACTCTTAACCTCTTCCATAAGGCATTATCCCAAGAGTGCTGTGAATTTTCCCTGAAGGGCACAGTACAAGGTCCCTATCAAGCTAAGAACTGGGTGTTCCTCCAAGCCCTCACTCTCATCAACCTTTTTCAAAGAAGCTATTCTGGCCACATTCTCTCTCGATGGCTTCCCTAGCACCAGCCAGCCCTGATTTTCCCCTCATAGTTGTGGTTCGTCATGCCCTGGTTCCTCTTCCTGCTTCTGCCCTCTCATTATAGACCCCTTAAAACTCAGGCCCCAGTGCTTCCTTGTTCTTTCCATCAGCAATCTGACCAACTCTCATTTCTTTAATACTGCTCTCACAGTTCTTACTTCTCTCCTAGACCCCTACCACATGCCTCCTGTTGCCTATGGGACATTTCACTTGGGTGTCCTGCAACACCTTAAGTTCAGTGTCTAACATGCATGTTCTTATTGCCTTTCTCTCTGGATTTCCCAAGTTATGTCAATGAATTCACACACTGGCCAAAACATTTTAATTCCTCTCTTTTCTTCAAACACAAGTCCCATTGATATTCCCAAAACTCATCTACAGGTTGTACACAATCCCTATCAGATTCCCAGGGGGCATCTTTTTAGAAGTCGAAAGCTGATTCTAAAATTATGTGGAAACTCAAGAGACCCATACAATCACAATTCTTCTTGAAAAAGAGGAATAAGTTGAAGGACTCAAACTTCTCAATTTCAAAACTTCCTACAGAACAACAGTCTTCACTGTATTGCTTCCTGGCATAAGAATAGACATATAGTTCAATGGATTAGAATTAAGAGTCCAGAAATAAACTCACGCATCTCTAGTCATTATTTTACAACAATGGTGCCAACATCATTCACAGTGGAAAGAATGATCTTTTCAACAAATGGTGCTGAGACAAGTGGATATGCACTTGCAAAATAATGAAGATGGTGCTCTACCTCACTGCATCTATAAAAATAACTTCTAAAAGATCAAAGACCTACATATAAGAACTAAACCTAGCCGGGTGCAGTGGCTCACACCTGTAATCCCAGCACTTTGGGAGGCCGAGGCAAGTGAATCACCTGTGGTCAGGAGTTCGAGACCAGCCTGGCCAACATGGCAAAACGCCATCTCTATTAAAAATAGAAAAAATTAGCTGGGCATGGTGGTGGGCCCTTGTAATCCCAGTTACTCAGGAGGCTGAAGCAGGAGAATTGCTTGAACGTGGGAGGCAGAGGTTGCAGTGAGCCAAGATCGTGCCATTGAACTCCAGCCTGGGCAACAGAGTGATCTATGTCAAAAAAAAAAAAAAAAAAACTAAACTAAAACTCTAAAACTCTTATAAGAAACCTAGGTATAAGTCTTTGTGACATTCAATGGATTCTTGCCACATGCACACCAAAATCATATGAAAACAAGGAAAAAATAAATAAATTGGACTTTACCAAAAGGAAAACCTCTTGTACACAAAATAAGAAGAAAGTGAAGGTGAAAAGCCATCCACAGACTGGAAGAAAACACTGGCTAATCATGTATCTGATAAAGACTTGTATCTATAATATATAAAAAATATATTTATGTTCTTTAATATATAAATATATTC
>NW_012116755.1:896180-905087 GCF_000951035.1 Colobus angolensis palliatus
AAAAATACAAAAATTAGCCAGGCATGGTGGCAGGCACTTGTAATCCCAGCTACTCGGGAGGCTGAGGCAGTAGAATCACTTGAACCTAGGAGGCAGAGGTTGCGGTGAGCTGAGATTGCATCACTAAACTCCAGCCTGGGTGACAGAATGAGACTCCATCTCAAAAATAAAAATGGCCAAAGGGTCTGAATTGACATTTCTCCAAAGAAAATATTAAAATGTCTAATAAGTATACAGGATAGTCATCAGGGAATGCAGATTAACAGAACAATAAGATAGTACTTCATACCCAGTAAGGTGGCTAGAACAAAAATCCAATAATAAGCAATCATGGGAGGCCAAGGTGAGGGGATTGCTTGAGTCCAGGAATTCAAGACCAGCCTAGGCAACATGGCAAAATCCTATCTCTACAAAAAATACAAAAAATTAGCTGGGCCTGGTGGCACGCACCTTGTGGTCCCAGCTACCCAGGAGGCTGAGGTAAGAAGATCGCCTGGGCCTGTAAGGTTGAGGCTACAGTAAGCCAAGATCACACCACTGCACTCCAGCCTAGGGGACAGAGCAAGACTCTGTCTCAGAAAAATAAATAAAAAATCAGTGAGAATGTGGAGATACTGAAACTTTATCCACTGCTGGTGGAAATGTAAATTGATGCATACACTTATGAAAACAGTCTGACAGTTCCTCACGACATTAAACAAACATTTACTAATTGACCTAGCAATTCTACTCCTATATATATACCCAAGATAAAATAAAATAGATGTCCATACAAAAACTCATACACAAATGTTCATAGCACCATTATACATAATAGTAAGAAGGAAGAAACAATCTAAGTATTCATCTAGCTTTTCACATTTATTGGCATAAAGCTATTTACAGTATTGGTATTCTCTTAAAATTAAGTAACTATATCTTCTTTTTGTGCACACTCTTAACAATCCAGGAATAGAGACATCCTTAAACTGATATGCAGACTAGACAAAAGAAATCTCCAACAGAACGTGACACTAAATGGTAAAGACACAAAATGCTTTGCAATTAAAAATAGGAACAATGTAATCCTAGACAATGCAATTAGACAAGAAAAAAATATGCAGAAAACAGACAAGAAAGATGCAAAGCAAATATACTCATGAATGATATGAAACATCACCTAAAAAGTTACACAGAATGAACCAAAAAAACTGTTAGAACATGATAGGACATTCAGGAGGTTGAATATGTAATCAACATGTACTCAATATCCAACACAATAGCAACCAATCAGAAATGAATTAATACAATAGCAATAAAAATATAAAGTACTCAGAAATAAAGCCAATAAAAAATGTACAAGACCTTAGTGGAGAAATAGAAAACTCTGCCAAAAGACATAACAGATATAAATACATTTTGTGTGGGAAAACACTCCTTCAAGATGTCCATTTTTTCTAAATTAACATGCAAAGTCAACAAAATCCCAGCCAATCACAATGTAATTTTTCTTAGAGCTTGATAAGCATATTCTAAAATTCAAATGAATGAGTAAAATAATAGTCAAGAAAACTTTTTAGATGTGGAAAGTTTTGTTCTACCAGACAATAAGGTTTAATATGAAGCTGCAGTACTTAACACAGCACGTATTACTGAAGAAATATGCAAACCGTAGATAAAAGGAAAAGTACAGAATCCTGACGCAGGCTTATACATATATGTAAGATTTGTTTTTTTGTTTCTATGGAGACGGAGTCTTGCTCTGTCGCGGAGGCTGGAGTGCAGTGGGGAGATCTCTGCTCACTGCAACCTCCGCCTCCTGGATTCAAGTGATTCTCCAGCCTCAGCCTTCCGAGTAGCTGGGATTACAGGCATGCACCACCATGCCCAGCTAATTTTATAAGTTTGATGTATGACAGACATGGTGTCACCACAGTGTTACCTAAAAAAAAAAAAAAAAAAATTGGGGGTTCATTCACCCGGCGAGTAACAAACAACTGTGAGTATGCAAGTTTGGATCAATAGGAGTTTTATTACTTGGCGTAAGTAAGGAGGACACTGGGAATATTTTCCAAAGCAGCGTCTCTCCAAGGGAAATAGGAGAGTTTTATGGAGCAATGGAGAGGGGAGAGGCTACATTATCCCATGTATAGGAGGGGTCCCAGTGGTACAGACGCAGTCATGATGCCAGCACCTAAGTCACGAGTTATGGTAATGAAGCTATAGCTACTCCCAGGTGGAGACTTTAGCATGTAATGAGAAGAGTTCACTCAGGTTCATCTATAAGTTACTGGAGTCTGTCAGGAGCTGGTTTTAACTAGGTGACTGCAATCCACACAGAGTTTAGGAAGAAACAGGCTGCAGGCCAGGAGGCTGTACAACTATCTGATTGCTCAAGTTGATTAAATTGATTACAATCCCTGTCTACTTACAGCAGCAGGACCTTCTTTTAAAGAGCCCCAGCACCTGTAAAATTAACCTGTGCCAGCAGCTGTGCTTGCTTACAGAGACAAAGACCAAATGTCAGTAACCACAAACGAGAACTTAGCTCAGCAGTGCTACCCAGGCCTGAATCCTTGCTTCATTACCTTATTAAAATCTCCACCTAAAAGGGAGAAATACACTTTGTGAGGCACATATAGTGCTGAGTACAAAAGAAACAATGAGACTGACCGGGTGTGGTGGCTCACACCTGTAATCCCAGCACTTTGGGAGGCCAAGGCAGGTGGATCACAAGGTCAGGAGTTCAAGACCAACCTGGCCAAGATGGTGAAATCCCATCTCTACTAAACATACAAACAAACAACAACAACAACAAAAAACAAAAAGCCAGGTGTGGTGTCAGGCGCCTGTAATCTCAGATACTTGGAGGGCTGAGGCAGAGAACTGCTTGAACCAGGGAGGCGGAGGATGCAGTGAGCTGATATCGCACCACTGCACTCCAGCCTGGGTGACACAGAGTGAGACTTGGTCTCAAAAAAAAAAAAAAGCTAAAAAACAGACAAACAAAAAAAACCACACGACTCTAAGAACCCTGGTGTAAGCAAGAATTTAAGACAACAAAATGAAAAGAGTGAATATATTTGAATACAACAATATGAAAAAATCTCTGTCCAAAATAAAAGCAAAAGAAAAAAAGAACACCAAACACAAACCACTAATAGAAGTGGAAATGTAATAGCTAACAGGAAGGATAGTTTGAAAGTCCACAGTAAAACTAAAAAGACATATTCCTTATGCTACAGGCATTTAACTTGTAAGAATCTGCCCTGAAAAACACTTGCACGGGTATTCAGACATTTACACAGGTATTCACCAGAATATTCTCTGTAATAACATAATACTGGATTCAACCTACTTGTCCATCAATATGGCTAAATAAAAGTAGCATTTTTATATGATGAAATACCATACAGCACCTAAAAGGAACATATTAGATTCTTGTGCATCACCATGGCTGTTCCACAATTCACCAGGTGGTCAGGCTGTGCTGCCAAGATTAAAAAAAGGCCATCAAGGAAGGGACAGCACATGATCTGAGGTCGCTGAGGACAGACACCAACCACATGAGGCCCCAAGAGAAACAGTGTAAACTTACAGTAAAAGGAGAAACAGGGCACAAGATCCAGCCTCCTGCAATGCAAAGATCCCCCAGAGCTAGCACATCCACTCCACAGCAATAGGGCTGGTGTGATGCACACACCCCACTTAGTAAGGAAGAAAGATCTCAATCCACCCTCCCCACTCCCATGGGGTGTGAAATACAGAAAGCTGAGAGAATGAATTAAGGCCACTGACTTAAGAGATTAAACACAACAAAGGAGTAGACATGAAGCCTGAAACAGTGAAAGACACGAGGCATTAAATGCAGCAGCACAGGCTGTGAGGGCTCTAACTCTGCAAGGAAATGTTCCAGGCTCAAGGTCACTCTTACATTCTTAACTTGGCAATGGGCTATTAAAAAAAAAAAAAAAAAGACATTAAAAACCGTCAATTCTTCTTGTCTCCCAGTTTAGATATTCCTTCTTTCATTAATTTAACAAACACCTTCTAGGAGCACCTACTATGTCCCATACACTAAGGTAACAACAATTAATAAAGCAGACAAAAAGCACTGCCCTGGCAAGGGGCTTATGGGAAGATCAACCAATAAACAAATATATGCTATGTTAGACGGCGACAGGTGCTAGGAAGTGAAATAAGACAAGAAAAAGGGAGAAGTCTATGCCAGATGTTTTCAATGTCAGGAGACCTGGAGATTAAGATTTCCGGACGGTGGCTACTATCACTTTTCTTCCACTTTCCCGTGTTATCTAATTGTCTCTAATAAGTATGCTTTATTCGCATAATTGGGTGAAAAGATAAAGCCGGGAGAAACCGGGACTCTTTCCAGATTCTCTGCCCCAGACGCCCAGGGGGCGAAGAGGTACCCCCTCGGCGTGGCGGGGCGGGATCCACGGTCAGACCCCCGTCCCGGGTGCAGCCTCCAGGCCGGGCCTCACCCGCCACTCTCGCCTGCACAGGTGCCCCCGCTCCCCACCCCGCGCCCCGCCAGGCTGCTCACCTACTCCCGCCGCCGACAGACAATCATCCTACCACAGCCACCTCGGCCGACTGCCCCGCGCCTACCTCCCCACTGCCCCAGTTGCGCACGCGCGTCACCTGCCCAGGGCCTCCGCGGCCCCTCTAGGAAACTGGGAGGGCCAACGTCTCTGCTTTTCTCTAGCCCCAGGGCTAGGGGCGGGGGACGGCTGGGCTTGTGCAATATCTCTTGTCTCCCTCAGCTGGACACTTCCCTTCCATGCTCTGATGCTTAGGCGCGTTCCGGACCTATATCGGCTTTGGCGTGTTATCCTACATCCCTCCCATCGGGTCTACACGGCTGCCCTGGAGGCCTCTCTCCTTTCAGGGAAGAAAAGGATCCAAAGCTAGCGGTGAAAATAGGGCCAGCGGCCTGGCACGGTGGCTCACACCTGTAATCCCAACACTTTGGAAGGCCGAGGCGGGCGGATTACTTGAGGTCAGGAGTTCAAGACCAGCCTGGCCAACATGGTGAAACCCCGTGTCTACCAAAAATAATTTTAAAAATTAGCCGGGTGTGGTGGCGCGGCGCCTGGAATCCCAGCTACTTGGGAGGCTGAGGCAGGAGAATCGCTTGAACCTGGGAGACGGAGGTTGCAGTTAGCCGAGATCATGCCACTGCACTCCAGCGTGGGAGACAAAGCGAGACTCCGTCTCAAAAAACAAAAAAACAAAATAGGGCCCGCAAGTCCCCAAACATAAAACCCTTGAATGGGGAAATTCCCAAACAAGGCAATAAGCCCAGCCCTGGCATGAGAGCTCATTATCTCCTTTTAAGTAAATGCTACAAGCCCTAGGCACAGTTTTGCAACTGTTCAAGGGTCATCAGGCTGCACATGACTGACTGCCTTTCCCAACACCAAGATACTCAATTGCCCACTTTGGATGGAGCTGCAGCTTCGTGGGAAAAACAGATAATAAGAAATTACACAAATACATCAATGTAAAGTAGTTACGAACACTATGTTGAAATGTAACAGTTATTTAATTGAGAGCGACTGATGATAATGCTTGTATTTTTTCTGGTACTTTTCTGTATACTTCCGGTAGCTCATAATACACTGGCTGCCACGCACTGATTTGAGTTGCCCAAGGAAATAGAGTCCGTAACTGGAATAGCCACTGAATCCAGATCTTTTGGTCTTTTCATTACGGTGCTTCATAAAAGCTCTCCCGTCCCAAGTCGCCGTAGAGGGAGAGTTGGAGATAGCATGGCTCCTAGCTGGGATCCCAGAAGCTAGACGTAGGGGGTTGTGGGCAGGACAGTGAGGGGGCAAGAGTCCAAGGAAAACTAAAATCCCTGCCCAGGAACGGTTACCACCTGGGAAAGCAGGAATGACCCAACGCATCAAGGCCCAGAGTGTACTCAAAGAACAACAGGTTAGGATAAGGGTCAAAATCAGGCCAGAAAGAGCATTAGCTGGGAGTGGTGGTGTGCGCCTGTAGTCCCAGGTACTACGGAGGCAGAGGCGGAAGGATTGCTTGGGCCGGGAAGGTCGAGGCTGCAGTGAGCTATGATTGGGTCAGTGTACTCCAGCTTGGTCGATAGAGCGAGACCCAAGGAAGGAAGGAAGGAAGCGGGGAAGAGAGGAAGGGACGGAGGGAGGAAAGGAGGGAAGTGAGAGAAAAGGAATGAAAGAGAGAAGGAAGAGAGAGAGAACGAGAAAGAGCAGGCTGCTTCTTGGGTTACAACCTGGAGAGGCTGTGTAACATTATGAGTTGGAGAAGCAGGTACAAAGTAGTAAAAACTTCTATAAAACAGACAGCATGTGGCAGAACAGTGGGTTTTTAAAGGTGGGAACAAGAAAGCCAAACAATAGAAAAAAAATAGATTGATTAACATCAGGTTACTTTTCTTTTAAGGATTAAAGCAGAGGGGGCCTTATGCTAACTCGGGTTAACTGGGCTCTTTCTGAATGGTTGCTATGAATTTCCTATTTGCAGGAAAAACTGGTCTGTTAGGGGATTCACATACTTCCGTAAAATTTTGGTTTGATTATGTAGCATTTAGCATTAGGAATTCATTTATTTTTTATTTATTTAATTTTTTTTGAGATGGAGTCTCCCTCTGTCACCCAGGCTGGAAGGCAGTGGTGTGATCTCGGCTCACTGCAACCTCTGCCTCCCCTCCTGGGTTCAAGTGATTCTCCTGCCTCAGCCACCCGGTAATTGGAGCCACAGACACAGGCCACCATGCCCAGCTAATTTTTGCATTTTTAGTAAAGATGGGATTTCGCCATATCTGCCAGGCTGGTCTTGAACACCGGACCTCAGGTGATCCGCCCCCCCTTGGCCTCCCACAAGTTCTAGGATTACAGGCGTGAGCCACAGCGCCCAGCCTTGTTTTTTATTTATTTATTTATTTATTTATTTTTTTTGAGATGGAGTCTCCCTCTGTCACCCAGGCTGGAGTGCAGTGGCGCGATCTTGGCTCACTGCAACCTCTGCCTCCTGGGTTCAAGTGATTCTCCTGCCTCAGCCTCCTGAGTAGCTGGGATTACAGGCGCGTGCCACCACAGCCGGCTAATTTTTGTATTTTTAGTAAAGATGGGATTTCGCCATATCTGCCAGGCTGGTCTTGAACACCGGACCTCAGGTGATCCGCCCCCCCTTGGCCTCCCACAAGTTCTAGGATTACAGGCGTGAGCCACAGCGCCCAGCCTTGTTTTTTATTTATTTATTTATTTATTTATTTATTTTGAGATGGAGTCTCGCTCTGTCACCCAGGCTGGAGTGCAGTGGCGCGATCTTGGCTCACTGCAACCTCTGCCTCCTGGGTTCAAGTGATTCTCCTGCCTCAGCCTCCTGAGTAGCTGGGACTACAGGCGCGTGCCACCACACCCGGCTAATTTTTGTATTTTTAGTAGAGATGGGGTTTCACCATGTTGGCCAGGCTGGTCTTGAACTCTTGACGTCAAGTGCTCCGCCCGCCTCCGCCTTCTAAAGTGCTGGGAGTACAGGAGTGAGCCACCACACCCAGCCACTGGTTGTTAATCTTTTAAATATCATCCCTGAGAAGAAGAGACCTAGGTAACAGTTTCAGTTGTGTCTGTGGACTGGAAGGAAGTGTTGAGGAGGCCAATTTCTTTCCCTCCCTACAACCCCTCCTCACAGGTAGAATGAGACAAGATGGAAAAACAGCTCCTTTAGCCCCTCCCGAATCACCGAATTAACCCTTTAGTTGCTGGACCATATGAATGATTCAGGATTGGCCTTGCTGTCAGAAAGATGAGATGGATCCACAAGGTGGGGACAGCTGGTGTCAGAGGGCCATGGGATTAAGGACCTCTTTTATTCTCAATAAACCTAGGTCATTGTTCTCTGAGTAGGCTGGAGATGAGTGGGTTGCTTGCCAGAAGGAGAGCTGAATGTGTCCTGCACTTAAGATCTTCCACATGGCCTGGCTCTGGTTACCTTAATGTCAAGACCCCAGAAAATAGTTTATCTTGTATGGCCTGGATGCTAGGATGTTAGTGGAGGTAGGGGGTGCAGAGAAGCAGGGAAATACAGAAACCACAGTTGTTCTGTTGAGGGTGTTAGAGTATAACAAGTTGGATGCAGACTTATAAAAGGCAAGATGAAAGGACTAGGGGAGTCGTTAGTAGGAAGATGTGTACCACTGAGTATCCAGTTGACACTTTATGTATAATCATCAATCAGTGGACAGTGGCAGAGGACAGTTAAATACAAAGTCAGAATGCCTCAACTGTTCCTTCCAAATCAGGAGACAGACTGGAGACAGTAGGCAGAAATCAAGTGGCTGGGTAGTCACAGGGCCCAGGCATCTCCCTGCTGAACACCATGACTGGTGTAAACGAGGTACTCCTGTGAAGTGTGCACATACTATCTACTGCCATCATGTGAAGGATGTAGGTCAGTGATAAGGTCTGGGGTAACCCATCTGAGGTTTGTCTAGGGTCTGGAGGAAATGTTACAATTCATCAGGTCTTCCAGCCTTGGTCATGGCCAACATGCAGGTTTCCTGACTGGCAAATATGGGTGTAGTTCCTGACATGAGGAGTAGTGAGTGCCAAAAACTGACACCAAGATCCTCCTAAGAAGGAAGGTTGTAAATTCAGGTGAAATGGTGGTCTGGATGGAGCAGCAGGGCTAATGTGACCTTTATAACCCATGGAGGAATGACATGGTGTTTTTCAAATGCAGTTGACCCTTGAACAATATGGATTTGAATGGCCTGGGTCAACTGATACATGAATTTTCTTCTGCCTCTGCTGCTTCTGAGACAGCAAGACTAGCTCCTACTCTTTCTCTTCCTCCTCAGCCTACTCAATGTGAAGACAGTGAGGATGAAGGCCTATATGATGATCCACTTCCACTTAATAAATA
>NW_012116755.1:905647-991641 GCF_000951035.1 Colobus angolensis palliatus
TGGCTCACTGCAACCTCTGCCTCCCGGGTTCAAGTGATTCTCCTGCCTCAGCCTCCCCAGTAGCTGGGATTACAGGCATGCGCCACCACGCCCAGCTAATTTTGTATTTTTTAGTAGAGACGGGATTTCTCCATGTTGGTCAGGTTGGTCGCAAACTCCCGACGTCAGGTGATTTGCCCGCCTCGGCCTCCCAAAGTGCTGGGATTACAGGTGTAAGCCACTGCACCTGGCTTGCCCAGCTAATCAAAAAAAAAAAAAATTATTTTTTTTTTTTTAGAAGGAGTCTTGCTCTATTGTCCAGGCTGGAGTGCAGTGGCACAATCTCAGCTCACTGCAAGCTCCACCTCCCAGGTTCATGCCATTCTCTTACCTCAGCCTCTTGAGTAGCTGGGACTACAGGTGCCTGCCACCACGCCTGGCTAATTTTTTGTATTTTTAGTAGAGATGGGGTTTCACCATGTCAGCCAGATGGTCTTGATATCCTGACCTCGTGATCTGCCCTCCTCGGCCTCCCAAAGTGCTGGGATTACAGGCATGAGCCATCGCACCCAGCCAAAAATAATTTTTGTAGAGATGGAGTCTCACTATGTTGCCAAGGCTGGTCTTGAATTCCAGTCCTCAAACAATCCTGCCTGGGCCTCCCAAAGTGCTGGGATTACAGGAATGAGCCACTACAACTGCGCAGTTTTCTCATTAACATTTTCTTTTCATAATTTACTGTATTGTAAGAATACTGTCTATAATACATGTTACATACAAAATATGTATTAATCAACAATTTATGTTATCTCTAAGGCTTCTGGTCAACAGTAGATGACTAGTAGTTAAATTTGGGGGGAGGCAAAAGTTATATGCAGATTTTCTACTTCATGGTGGGTCAGTATTCCTAACCCCTATGTTGTTCAAGGGTCAACTGTATGTCCACAATTTTTGGCTACTTCGCTCTTCAAGAGATGGAGCTGGACTTAGTGACTTGCTTCTAACAAATAGAATAAGGCAGAAGTGATGATGGGTCACTTCCAAGACTAGGTTATAAAAATGTCTATGGCTTCCTTTGTCCTCTGTTTCTGAGATCACTCACATTAAAGGGTGCTAGCTGCCATGCCTTGAGAACACTTAGGCAGCATCATGGAAGGCCCATGTGGCAAGAGACTGAGGACTCCTGCCAAGAGCTAGCGAGGAACTTAGGCCCCACTTCAACAGTCACATTAGTGAAACATCGTGGAAGTGGCTCCTCCAGTGCCAAGCAAGCCTTTAGATGATGACAGCCTCGGTCAACATCACAGTTAAAATCTCAGGACAGACTTTGAGCAAGAACAAATCAGCTAAGCTACTCCTGAATGCCTGACCCACAGAAACGGTGATACAGGAAATGTTTGTTGTTTAAGCCATAAGTTTGGGGATAATTTGTTTGTAGCAACATATAGATAATGAATATACAAAGTTTTTAAAAATCTCTCAAATTTCCCACATCATCCTTAGTCTGCAGTTCCTCACTCCCTCTCTGAAATGGTACTTGGAAATTTTGAAATAATCCTATGCATTAATTAGGGCTCTCTTCATCATACGTAAGAGCCACAGATCAAACTAGTTGGAGCAAAAGGGGAAGTATCTTACATAAACACTTGAACAGCAGGGGTGCAGCTGGATCTTAGAAATCCCTGAAACCAGAGACTAGAAAGTCAGTTAGAACACATCTAATAGCTTTGCCTTTAGTTCTAATTCAAAACAATCTCAGGAAAAGGCTTTGGTTGGTCAGCTGAAGTTGCATGCCCATTTCTAAACCAATCAACAGTTGTGGGCAGGACTTCTGTTTCAAGTAATTTTGCATATTAGATGACCTGAAAACTCTCCTGCACAGAGATGTAGAGATTTAAAATATGAAAGTTTCAGTAGAATCCATAGGTTCACACACACAAAAAGAAAATATGAAAGAGTCTTAGAGACATAGAGGAAGAAATTACAAGGTTTTGCCTACGGCTATTAGGAGTTCCAGAAAAGAAAGAAATTAGCCACATGTATTCAAAGATAGAATAGCTGTTAATTTTCCAAAATTATTGAAAAACCAAAATCCTTAGATTTAGAAAGCCCAATAAATCCTAAACAGGATAAATAAATATAAATCTGCACCTAGACACACACTAGTGAAACTGCAAGATACAAATTTTTTCTCATGCATCCTGTCCAGGCCTGGTAAGTCTCTTTTGGTTACACTTTCTTTTGTCAACATTCCTCTTAGATTGACAGGGACCAGAAATGGGCATCTATCCCCAGTTGTAGTTTGATTATTAGGCTACTTGCTTCATTGTTCCGTTCCTCCCCCAACAGATATAGCAGTCCATACCCCTGAAGTGGGGGGTCACAGCAAAGTGTCATTTCAACACTGGCAGCCATTAACAAATACACACACCACTGATATTCCCAGCATAAGCGTGCTGCTGGTTCTGCTGAAGGTACTGCTTGTAACATAAACATAATATAAAAACACAAATGCTTTTGTTTTGTTTTTGTTTTGTTTTGTTTTGTTTTGAGACAGAGTCTTGCTCTGTCGCCAGGCTGGAGTGCAGTGGTGTGATCTTGGCTCACTGCAAACCCCACCTCACATGTTCAAGCGATTCTCCTGCCTCAGCCTCCCGAGTAGCTGAGACTACAGGTGCATGCCACCACAGCCAGCTAATTTTTGTATTTTTAGTAGAGACAGGGTTTCACCATGTTGGCCAGGATGGTCTTGATCTCTTGACTTCATGATGTGCCCGCCTCAGCCTCCCAAAGTGCTGGGATTACAGATGTGAGCCACTGCACCAGGCAAGCAAATTTTTTTTTTTTTTTTTTTGAGAAAGAGTTTCACTCTTATTGCCTAGGCTGGAGTACAATGGCACTATCTTGACTCACTGCAGCCGCCTCCCAGGTTCAAGCTATTCTCCTACCTCAGCCTCCCGAGTAGCTGGGATTACAGGCGCCCACCACCATGCCCAGCTAACTTTTGTATATTTAGTAGAGACGGGGTTTCACCATGTTGGTCAGACTGGTGTCGAACTCCTGACCTCATGATCCACCTGCCTCAGCCTCCCAAAGTTCTGGGATTATAGGCGTGAGCCACCACGCCTGGCCTTGTTTTTCTTTTAAAGAACAAGGAGACCAGGCAAGTGGCTCACACCTCTAATCCCAGCACTCTGGGTGGCTGACAACACAAGAGGATTGCTTGAGCCCAGGAGTTTGAGGCCAGCCTGGGCAACAGAGGAAGACCCTCCCTACAAAAAAAAAAAAATTCAAAGAATTAGCTGGATGTGCTATAGCTCCAGCTACTCAGGAGGATCACCTGAGCCTAGGGGTTGCAGACTGCAATAAGTTATGATTCCACCACTACTCTCCAGCCTGTATGACAGAGCGAGACCCAGTCTCTAAAAATAAACAAATAAATGTCAGGTTTCTGAGCTGGAGCTAAGCCATTGTAACCCCTGTGACCTGCACGTATACATCCAGACAGCCTGCGGGAGCCAAGAAGTCTGGAGCAGCTGAGAAACCACAAAAGAAGTGAAACAGCCAGTTTCTGCCTTAACTGATTAACCAACCTTACGACATTCCACCATTATGACTTGTTCCTACCCTACCCTAACTGATCAATCGACCCTATGACATTCTTCTGCAGGACCATGGATCTCATGATCTCCCCACCATGCCTCTTGTGACCCCTCCCCTGCTGACAACAGATGACCACCTTCAACTGTAACTTTCCACTGCCTACCAAAGTCCTGTAAAGCTGCCCCTCTCCTATCTCCCTTTGCTGACTCTCTTTTTGGACTCAGTTCACTTGCACCCAAGTGAATAAACAGCCTTGTTGCCCACACTAAGCCTGTTTAGATGGTCTTCTAGACGGACACACGTGACAGTAAATAAATCACGATGAGTCTTAGGTGATGCAGACCTTCTTGATATCCAGAAGTTTGATCAGGCCAAGAGATGCAAACAGCTTTGATTGTTGGGTATTCCACCTCCTGCATACCTACTTTACTCAGAAAAGCCACCGGTTATGTTCAAAGGGAAGTCTTTGAACATAAGACTTGGTAATGAAGTAAGGGAGGGTCTCTCACCCACTTGCTTTGGCCAAACTAAATAAACCCTTCTCTGCTCCTAAGTGCTGATGTGTCAGTGTTTGGCTTACTGCACATCAGGTACACGAATCTAAACATCGGGCTTCAATAACACATGTAGGTTTTTACAGGAATCCACAAAAGGGACCTTCAAGTTGCGTCCTGTGTATGTTTCTTTGGCCTTTATGACATGCTTCAGAAACACATTAGTCTTATCTGGAGAGCGTGTTAAAACCCTGATCACTGGACCCCATTTTTACATTTATGATTGAGTAGGTCTATGGAGGGACCTGAGAATTTGCATTTATCACTGGTTCCCAGGTGACACAGCCGTTTGGGGCACCATGCTTGGAGAACCACTCCAGAGACCTCTAAATTGGTAGTTCAACCTTAGCTGCATTTAGAAACACTGGGAAAATATGCTTACATTTAATTGTGACATTTTGAAATTGTACAAGTATTTTGACATCTGTCCCCCATATTTAGTCTCTTAAAATGACGGGAAAACACCAACCAATCACAGGTTTAATTAGTTTAAAAAGTTTACCCCTTCAGTTCCTCTTTGTAGCATCTAATATTCCTTTGAAATATGAAACAGACCCAGCCGTGGCCAATAGTAAATTTCTACCCCACACCCCGCAACAGAGTTGAAAAGTTCAGGCTCTCTGAGCATTGTGTTGCAGTGGCACTTCTCCAGAATTGGTACCTCCGCCGAGTTGGGGGAGTTTAAATGTACCAGTGAAAATAGCTTTTTCTCCTTCAAAGGAAAGAAAGAAAAATCACTCCTTAAAACCCAGACGGTCTGAAGATCTGGCTGTGAGGTCTTTCTTCCTGTCCCATCTCTTCAGACTTTTTTTTTTTTTTTTTTGGCAGTGGAGCAAGAGAGACCAAAACCTAACTTGAGTTACAAGAAACAAGACAGTGATGGCTATAAAGGGAGTGACCAGGAGCAACTGGGACACTTTACCTCCCACATCCAATGTTTGTGCTTCACATTAAAACAACAAAGATAACAAATCCACAAAATGCAACAGCTGGAATTACAAATTTCGTTCACCCAAGGGTGGTAGAAGGCAGGAAGGAAAGGTGGGAAGGTAAATGGCACAGGGAGAAAGACAAAATATTCAAATCCGTCCAGTCATAGGGACTGGCAAATGCTAGAAAAATAGCTGTAGAAAAAAGAAAAAGAAAAAAAAAAAAACACTAAAAAAACTGTGGTCCTTTCAACTCTCAGTGGTGTTAAAAATCCACACACTGGTGTTAGGAAGAGTCTGCCTTATGTGCACCAGAGATAAAAGATTCCAGTTCCTCAGAGAGGGGATATGCAGAGGGCCCTTGGCAGAATGAATCGTGCCTTCCCTGGCAGGGGGAGGTGAACTGGGAAAAAAGCTGCCACAGCCTCCTTCAAATCCCACCCATCCCCTCAATGGCAGGTGACTCAGGCCTGCAGTAGCCTTCAGTTTAGGTGGAGATATATGTGGTGAAGGGAACTTCTCTGCAGAGGTTGAGCTGCTCAAGGCAGACTGCAGGTGAGACTGTCTTGTGTAAGAATCTGTTGCTTAAGAAGACCACCAAGGAGGAGAGGTACAACTCGAAGAGGTATGTTTTGCTGGGGATCTTTGCCTTATTGCACTGATAATGAACAAAGGAAAGAGGATAGAGAAAAGACAGCCATGGATAATATATGATGACTGCATTGCTGTGAGAAAAGCCAAGGGCAAACCAAACCCAAAGTAGTAAAGCGAGTTCCTCTCTAAGTTAGACAACCGCTGGTACATTTCAATTCCTTTATTGAACCAACCATATTTGAAGCAGTAGAGTGAGTCAAGAAGAGAAAAACGCCGGAGAGTAACCAGCTGACCAACAAGATGGGTGGGAAAGAGACTCACAGACATTCCCTGAATGGGTGAAAGAGCCTGCAGCAAAAGAGTGGAGAGCATGTCAGCAGTTATTTTATGGATACTAGGGAATGGGAGAGGCTTCCTCCCTGATGCTTCAAATGCCAGGTCAGCTGTATCTTGGAACCAAATGGCATTCACAACTTTGCTAGGCATGAACAAGGGGAGCACCCAAAAAGCCCTGGAAATTTATATGAGGAAAAATTCCAGCCATGACCAAGCATCTCCACACAGTGATGGATCATAAGTAATTCACTCTGTTACTCACTGAAGCCCACAAATAAACACTCGATAAAGCAAGAATAGACTGAACCAGAGCACTCCACCATCCCAAATGCAACACTGGAAAATTCTACCAACACTTGCTGCTCATTCTCTTGCTCCCACTCTATATTCTGGGATATTCTCTGTGCCAGGACACTGCTTGCCCTTCGTCCACACTGCTCTTCTCTTTTGCTGGATTGGAGCATCTAGCTGGAGATGGTACAAATACCCCAGATGGAGTCTTTGACTCCCCTGGGAAGGTCCTGGAGAAAGGTTTTGACACTGTCAGCCATGTCTTCACTACCCAAACTATCAACTGTACAGAGGAGATAGAAGTGCCCCCAAATCTCTCTTCATGAAGGACCCCGCAGCTCTGCCACCACAGCTCCAGCCTGGCCCCTCACCCACCACCACAGGCCCAGTTGACTCCTCTGTGCCAAGCAGCCTGCTCCACCGGGGCGCTCCCAGGGTTGGGGTGCTCTGCCCACACTGGCCATGCCTGGGCTGCAGAGACGGGGAGATTTTTTTAAATGCAATTCTCTACCCCATTTCAAACTGATTAAATCAGAATCTTGTAGGCGGTGCTCAGGCACTGGCTTTTTGCAAAGCTCCCCAAGTGGTCCTTCCATGCATTAAAGTTGAGAAGCAGTGCTCTGAATTTGTTTTGACCCCATGGAAAGGTTTCCAACTGATTTCTTATGAAAAAGGTAGTAGAAGCCTCTTCTTTAGTTTGTACCTGTAAGGTTATAAGATTGGCCTCTGCCTGACTGGAGGGTGGGGCTGTACAAAAAACTGCTCCACCCCCAGTTATCTTTGGCCCTGAGGCTGGCCAGTGGTTCCACTGGTTTCAGCTTCCTTCTCCTCTGCCTTGGGATTTTAGAGCCCACAGCTTCCAGCATGACCTGCTAGTTGCTGTCAAGGAGATGACGTTAACCCCGTTATATGCCCTTTGCTTCTCAATCTCTCCTCCTTGGGACTATCGGGGATCCTAGAGATGGAGTAGAAATTGTAAATAAAAGTTTCCATCCAGACCAGTGCCTCTCAGACTTTAAGGTACATACAAATCACCTGGCAAGCCTGTTAAAAAGAAGATTCTAATACTGTGGGACTAGGGTAGGGCCTGAGAGCCTGCATTTCATCTTATTATTAGTATTATTATCTTTTTAAAATTTTATTTTTCATCCTCAATGTGTCACAACAAGCCTGTATTTCTAACAAGCTCCCAGGTAGTGGAGAGCTGTCAGTCTGAGGGCCACGCTTGGAGAAACGAGGGCCAAATCTCTTCTTTCCCCCATCGACATTAAAGATTGTTAAGAACAAGACAGGGCACAGTGGCTCACACCTATAATCCCAGCACTTTGGAAGGCCAACGTGGGTGGATCACTTGAGCTCAGGAGTTCAAGACCAGCCTGGGCAACATGGCAAAACCTCATCTCTACATAAAATACAAAAATTAGCCAGGCATAGGAGCACATGCCTGTAGTCCCAACTACTGGAGGGGCTAAGCTGGGAGGATCGCTTGGGCCCAGTAGGTCAAGGCTGCAGTGAGCTGCGATTGCACCACTGCACTCCAGCCTGGGCAACAGAGTGAGACCCTATCTCAAAAAAAAAAAAAAAAAGGATTGTTAGTGGGAACCAGGGGATGTGAAAGGACTGGACCCTATAAATGTAGCCCAGGGTAGAGAAAGAGTGGTGCTGCTTTCTTCTCAGTTGGTTAAGCATGGGTGACAGAGGCATAATTGGCAGTTCCAGCAGGAACTTCTGGTGAGATTTGATCTCCTGTGGATAGGTTTGCCTTGAGAACAAAGTGAGGGACATTGGGGATAGGAGGCCAGAAAAGAGGGTGTGAACCAGAGCAAGGAGAGGCTTTGGTGTCATGCTTCAGAGTTCTGAAGTTTCTTGTTTGTGACAGACAAATGCCAATGAGCTTAAAGCTTGGAGTGGGCAAGCTTTTTTTTTTCTGAGGCGGAGTTTCACTCTTGTCACCCAGGCTGGAGTGCAGTGGTGCAATCTCGGCTCACTGCAACCTCCACCTCCTGACCGAGTTCAAGCGATTCCCCTGTCTCAACCTCCCAAGTAGCTGGGATTACAGGCACCTGCCACCACGCCCGCCTAAGTTTTGTGTTTTTAGTAGAGATGGGGTTTCACCATGTTGACCAGGCTGGTCTCGAACTTCTAATCTCAGGCGATCTGCCCATCTCGGCCTCCCAAAGTGCTGGAATTACAGCTGTGAGCCATTGTGCCTGGCCCAAGCTATTTTTAAAAAGTTATTATTGTGCTGGGCTCCGTGGTGCCACTGTAGTCAGCTAGCACTCAGAGGCTACTCAGAGGCTGAGGCAGGAGGATCTCTTGAATTCAGGAGTCCGAAACCAGCCTGGGCAACATAGTAGGACCCTGTCTTCACAAAAAAAAATTTAAAGAAAAAGAAAAGCTCATATTATTGTATCCACAGTCAACTCTAAAAGCCTTTTTATTGCTAGCATTTAAGCAACTGCTTAATGGGAAAGTGAGAAAGAGCTATACCATCTTATATGTGATCAAAATGCTTTGTTCCTTCCAGCCAACATAACTCTTGAACCAGTTTTTATAGTGAGGAGACCAAATAACCTTTTGATAAAAAAGAAAGGAAAACCCCCAAAGCATTGGCAAGTCATTTCCAACTAGGCATTTCTGGTCACATTTCAAGCAGGCTCACCTAGAACTACCTCTAGGCAGCAGAGCAATTCTGATGTCTGCAGATACCTCAAGACCTTGACCTTTGTTCATTGCTCATCTATCCTGAGGCATCGGGAAATCCATACCACAGAGAACTTTATGTAGGTGAGGAGCATAAGAAAGCTCTCAGTCAAATTTCACTCCTAGGTCAGCATCAGAAACTCCACACTGGGGAGAACCTCCAGTGAGTGCAGGTAAGCCTTCTCCCTCCACTCCACCCCTGCTGCTCACCCAACAATGGAGTCGCTCAGAGGAGAAGGCTATACCTGTTCTGGTTATAGGAAGTCTTTAGAGTGGATTTCAGGCCTTAGAAAAGGTCAGAAATCATGCACTGGAGTGAAATTCTATGTGTGTAGTGAAGGTGGGAAAATGTTCATTCATTCTGAGTTCTGCTCTTGGTGCCCACCAGCAAATCCCCCTGGGGAGAAGCACTCAGTGCGGTGACTGTGGGAAAGCCTTCCTCTGGGTCAGAGGTCTCCTCTCACATCACAGAAGCCACAGTGGGGAGAAGCCTGCAGGGAGAGTGGCAAAGCCATGACCCACTGCTTCCTTAGGGTTTTTCCCAGTGTGGATTCCTTGTCAGGTTTCTGCTGCAGCTGAGGTTTTCCCACACACCCCACATTCACATGTTTCTCCCCAGTGTGGTCGCTGATGCAGGCACAGCCTCTGGTGCCCACTTCAGCCTTTCCCATAGTCAATGCCCCTCAAAGGGCTTCTCCAGCCCTGCCCTGAGTTGCACCATGAGGCCCCTTGCCCTATTGAACACTCCCTGATGTAGACTCTTCGATGGGCAGCAAGGGCTGAGCTCCAGGTTGAAACTTTCCCATGCTCATTACATACATAGGATTTTTTTTCAGTATGCACTTGCTGATGTTGCCTAAGATTTGAAATCCGGCTGAAAGATTTTCCACAGCTGGGCAAATCTTTCCGGGGAGTCTAACCCCAGAATGTCTCCTTTGGTGGGCCATAAGGGATAGAGCTCAGAGTGAAGGCCTTCCCACACTCACATTGACAGAACCTTACCCCACTATGAATTCTCTCTCGATGATGAAAAGCTGGATGCAGAGGGAACTCTACCACATCCATCATATTTATGGCTTTCCGTTCTGTGGAAACCTTGTGATGTTTAATTAAGTTGGAGCTGGAACTGAATCTTTGTCCAAATCTCTTATATTTCTGGCCTCCCTAACTTGTGGAGGATTTTTGTTTTTCATCCTTAGTTGTTTTCATATGAGATTTCTTACTACTTATGTTCTTTCCTAAAGGATTTTCCCGTATCTTTTCTAAGTTGTTTTTCATTTCACAGGCTGCTCCAGATTCAAACATCTGTTTTTCCTCTGATATTAATCTAAGTGAATTTATCATCATATTCTGAACCAGAATCAACATCTTGCTCCGAGTTCTGTCCTAACGCTCTGCCAATAATAGAAAAGGCAAATACCAGAGACATACAGTAAAGTTACTGGAACACTAGTGGGACCCTTTGAGAGAGTAAGTCAGAGACCATTCTGAGACTCGGTGCAGAGAAGATGGAATGAATGGAATATGTCTTGAGAGCACACCAAGGAGATGGGGTTAGCAAACCAGCTACAAGGAATCAAACTCTTGGGTAGCAAACAAGGGAAGGCCAGCAGGTGATGAGGGAAAGCCAAGATAGGAACTCTCACAGTAGAGAACTGTACGGGGAGGAAAACTCTGTCTTATCTTTCTGATGAGAAAGCTTACTTTGACAACTGCCCTTCCCACCCCCTTTCTAAAGTTCCCCAGCAAAAGAGGGGCCGTTGCTAATTGGATGAGTCAGAGTCTGCGTCACCTGGCCAACCTTATTTAGTAGACATGATAAATGTTGGTTTTAAAGCTGGGACCCTTGTTGCCCTCTCTTTGTGTGACTTTGTTCTTCTACTATGGGACAGGGCAGAGGGTAAAAGGCTGAGATTTGTGTTGCAGCCTCCAGAGGGCAGTAGAAGTCTTACTTGAGTCTGATTGAAAAAGCAGGACAGCCTATACTGACCTTCATGGTTTCTTGGTATGATTAATGGCAGATCCTTTCATTCACTCATTTTTATTCTACAAAGTTTCCCAGTTTGGACAATAAAATATGGTCATCCGAGAGCCATGTCATCAAACTGATCTTCAGCAGAGGGCCTGAATTAGGGAAACAGGTGACAACTCAGTTAACGATGAGACACAGTTGGTAAGTTCTATTTCCTAACAGGCTACTGTTCTTTGCATGGATCTCCTTTGGGAATTCAGCATGGAAGAAGTGGGACTGGCAGAGCAGGAGTCAGTCTTCCTGGATCCTTGGTCAGAATATTTCATTTCTAATACAGGACAAGAGGGGTGATTCTCTGTTGGACTGGGAGGCCCAATAATTAAATTGGGGCAAGGGATGGAAATAAGAACATTCAAGGCCAGGCGTAGTGGCTCGTGCCTGTAATCCCAACACTTTGGGAGGTCAAGGCAGGTGGATCACCTGAACACAGGAAGAGTGTGTCTGAGACAAGCCTGGCTAACATGGTGAAACCCTGCCTCTACTAAAAATACAAAACTTAGCTATTCGGGAGGCTGAGGCAGGAGAATCACTTGAACCTGGGAGGCGGAGGTTGCAGTGAGCCTAGATCACACCACTGTACTCCAGCCTGGGAGGCAGAGTGAGACTCAGTCTCAGAAAAAAAAAATTCAAAAGGAACACAGTCTTTGAAAGAATGAGAAACAATGCTTTCAATGGGGAGTGGGTAGAGGCCATGAAGAGGGAGCTATCTCTCTGTGTCTTAAACCAGAACCCTCTGCATGTGAGGTGGGCCCAGAAAAGATGAAAGAGACTCTAGAAAGACTCAGTGTGCCTACGGATATAAGCCTACTAAGTCTCCCTGTTTCTGATTTTTCCACTCAATTTTTACTGCACCAAAGAGCAGACAAGGAGGAATATAGCAGAGAAAGCATGGGACATAAAACACACTAATATAGTCTTACAAAGTCCAAGTCTATCCTTAATCACAATGTATGCAAACATGTTATATTTCCTTATTAAAAGGAAGGAGGGAGACAGAGAAGAAGGGGGGAGACTTTTTACAAGAGACTTACCTATAATAAAACCAAACAATAGAAAAGGTTGAAAAGAAAGGAAGGGAAAAGGGTATACCAAGCAAGTTCTAACAACAAGAGAAAAAGCTGTGTAGAATTATTAATATGTGACAAAACAGGCTCTAAGGCTAAGCCTTTAATGGGCATAGAATGGAATATTTCATATTGATAAAAAATGAACAATCAATCCCTAAGTTGTTGAACAATATCCATGTCAGGAAACCTAGAAGTTACTCTTTTTTTTTTCCTTTCTTTTTTTTTTTTTTGAGTTGGAGTTTCACTCTTGTTGCCCGGGCTGGACTGCAATGGCACAATCTCAGCTCACTGCAATCTCCTCTGCCTCCAGAGTTCAAGCGATTCTCCTGCCTCAGCCTCCCAAGTAACTGGGATTACAGGCATGCACCACCATGCCTGGCAAATTTTGTATTTTTAGTAGCGATGAGGTTTCACCATGTTGGCCAGGCTGGTCTCAAACTCCTGACCTCAAGTGATCCACCTGCCTCGGCCTCCCGAAGTGCTGGGATTATAGGCCTGAACCACTATACCCAGTCTAGAAGTTGCTCTTAATTCTCCACCCTCTCACATCTAAAACATCAGCAAGTCCAGTTTATTTTTCTTCCAAAATACATTGTAAATCCACCCATTTCTTTCCATCTCCACAGCACCTCACCCCTGGTCCTGGCCACCATCTTTTCTCAAATGTACTCCTGCAATGCTGCCCTAATTGGTCTCCTGACACTGAAATTAATCTCCCCCCAGCAACTTCAAATTGGTTAACCTGGCCAACATGGTCTTCAGCAGGCAGGCCTCTGCCCAACTCTGACTGCACCTCTGACACTGTGACTGTCATCCAGGACAGTGGCCTCCCTCCTATCACCTGATCAGCCCAATCAGTTACGTCTTGAGCCTTCGCAGCAACTTTTCCCTCTCCAGATAATGCCCCTCTCTCACACCTCCAGGGGTATAGCAGTCCTTTAAAATTCAATTTTTAGTTTAAATGGCACCCTCTAAGAAAGGAGGGTGAAAATTTTCAATACTTGTTAATATAGGAGCATAAGAATCACTGTAATTGTCTTCCAACCTATTTGTTACCTTTATAAATAAACATCTGATGACATAGACTACTAACATTTATCTGTGAAATGTTGAATTATGATGAAAACAGAGAACTGAGAGGCTGGGCACGGTGGCTCATGCCTGTAATCCCAGCACTTTAGGAGACTGAGGCGGGAAGATTACTTGAGGCCAGAAGTTTGAGGCCAGCCTGGGCAACATAGTGAGACCCCTGTCTCTACAAAAAAAATACAAAAATCAGCTGGACCTGATGCACACGCCTATAGTCCTAGCTACTCAGAAAGCTGAGGAGGGAAGACCGCTTGAGCACAGGAGGTCAAGGATGCAGTGAGTGATGATCGCACCACTGTACTCCAGCCTGGGTGACAGAGTGAGACCCTGTCTCAGAGAAAGTGAGAGCAAATGGGGGTAGGGGGGAACACTAAGGATTCTCCTTCAAATAGTACAATTTATTTCTTTTTTGTTTTTTTGAGACGGAGTCTTGCTCTGTCGCCTACGCTGTAGTGCAGTGGTGCGATCTCGGCTCACTGCAATCTCCGCTTCCCGCGTTCAAGCAATTCTCCTGCCTCAGCCTCCCAAGTAGCTGGGATTACAGGTGTGAGCCACCACACCCGGCTAAATTTTTAGATGGCGCTTCTATCCTGGTGTATCCTGTTCGTGACTCTTTTTCAGAACCCTGGACAGTGCCTGGTGTACAGTAAATGTTCAATAACTATTGAATGATTTGTCATAAACTTACATGCACCCTGAACCTGTCAGCACAGCTTTAAAATATATAAGGCAAATTGGTCTACAAAAAGATATAGATGAGTGTGAGACCAACCCACACCCCTTAGAAACACACTAGGAAAACCCAAAACAACAAAGAACTGTTTAAATGAAAAAGTAGAATGAGTGCTTTTACCATCTGCATTTCTGAATTATTTTTTCACCATTAATATGTATTACTTTGATAAATGAGATTAAATTTTGCTTTATGTTCCCTTCTCAAATTGTAAAGTCTTTTAGTATGGTTCTACAGAGCTGATCAAACCTGTTCAGGGGTGTTAAGTGCACACCAAGATGAAAGGTGACAGAAAGGTGCATAACATTAGGATTATATTTAGGGTTATTCTTTTTTTTTTTTTTTTTGAAGGAGTCTTGCTCTGTCGCCCAGGCTGGAGTGTGCACTGGCATGATCTCGGCTCACTGTAACCTCCACCTCCCAGGTTCAAGTGATTCTCCTGCCTCGGCCTCCCAAGTAGCTGGGATTATAAGCTTGCACCATCATGCCCAGCTAATTTTTGTACTTTCAGTAGAGACAGGGTTTCACCAAGTTGGCCAGGCTGGTCTTGAACGCCTGACTTCAGGTGATCCACCAACCTTGGCCTCCCAAAGTGCTGGGATTGCCTGTGTGAGCCAGCACGCCCTGCCTGTTCAGGGTTATTCTAAAAATCATAACTTCTTGGACGTAAAAAAGTTCTATACATGGCTAGTAACCCCTTCTGCAGCTGAAACTCACTGCAAACCCCCTTCTGTCACCCAGAGTGACAAGGTTCTCTGAGGGGCAGGGTTCACTGGACAGCATGAGATGACATGCCAGGCTGAATTCTGTCCCTGCAGTGGAGGCTACTCTACAATAAAGTGACAGGAAGATCTGACTTCAATGCCCTGCAGAGCTCCATTTCTCCCACCATCTGGTTTTGTAAGGAAAAAAAGTGTCTGTGTGCTTCTACGTATTTTTTTTTTAGCACTCCTTAATTTAAATGTCTATAAAAAAAAGTCTAAAGCTTAACTGGTTATCTTTGAAATATAATTTCTTTTTATTTTATTCTTTTACTTATTTATCTTTTCTTTTTTTTTTTTTTGAGACGGAGTCTCGCTCTGTCGCCCAGGCTAGAGTGCAGTGGCCGGATCTCAGCTCACTGCAAGCTCCGCCTCCCGGGTTCACGCCATTCTCCTGCCTCAGCCTCCCGAGTAGCTGGGACTACAGGCGCCCACCACCTCGCCCGGCTAGTTTTTTGTATTTTTTAGTAGAGACGGGGTTTCACCGTGTTAGCCAGGATGGTCTCGATCTCCTGACCTCGTGATCCGCCCGTCTCGGCCTCCCAAAGTGCTGGGATTACAGGCTTGAGCCACCGCGCCCGGCCTTATCTTTTCTTATATTTCTACAATAATAAATCCAAATTAGGTGGCAAAGAAATGATATAAAAGAAGCATGGTAGCTGCCAAGTCAAATTCTCTGTATGAGCTAATGCCCACCCAAGGGGCAAGTTGAGGAAAGGAGGGTGCTGTTGACTTCTGGTCCATTTCTAATCTGTCCTGAGCATTGGTAAGGCCAGGGGCTGGACAGTGGGCTATTGGAGTGGACTCCAGTCTCAGGCCAATGTACTCAGTACTTCCATCAGGTGAGTAGGTGGCAACTGGCCCCTCCATCCACAGTAACTTTTGGGCAGCTACTCTGACCACTGTGGGAAAGACAGTTTCTGGGGTACCAGTTGAGTTGGTCTCCCCTCTGTGAGACACCCATGGGGAGCCGTGGGCGGCCTCTGCGGAGAAAAATCTCCTTATTGCCTTCATGTCTTTATGCCCTGGGAGCATAACCGTTCAGCGGCATTCCACAGGTTGCTCAAGGAGACAACACTCCCTTGAAGCAGTGGGGTATAATCAAACATCTTGGCTCCTCCTGAAACCTGCTCCCACCTGTTTCAGTCCTGATAAGTTAAAGATCTTAAGTAGTTTAGACACACGCCTTTGCTGAAGGAAATTCACAGAAACCACCACTGCTGTACATCTTATTGAATGACTCACGAGTTCTCCTTCACTGATTAATCCTTTTCCTTATCCCTTCCTACCCTTCCTATCTGCCCTAAGAACAAAGAGCTTGTAAACCAATAAATTAAGTGGAGCCTGAGAGCTCTGGGCTGCGAGCAAGCCTCAGACACTACCACTCCTGTCCCCTGGACCCGCCTTTTAAACACTTATTCTGTCTCTTTCTAACTCCTTTTTCTCCGCTGGACTCGGGGTACCCGCAAGGTGGTGTGGGGCTGGTTTCCCCAACAATCACTGTAACAAATAAGGCAACATAAATATGCTTTCTCATAACTTGTCATCTGCACTAGATTTAACAGCAGCACCAGTGATTCTGCAGTGCCCTCCAGGCACTGGAGCAGGCCAATATTAGGCATTTCTACAAACCCAAAACCTCATTTCCTTTGTTCCCTCTCTTGACTCCACCTAGGGGTGCTTCTGTTTGAGGACTCACAGGGGAGCCAAATAAAGAACATATTGGGCCCATATTTTAAAATTATTTTCTTTATGATGTTATTGCAAATCACAATCTTCCTGGGGATAATCCAAAATGTTCATTGCTTTTCTTTCTAGTGTGGGCAAACTAAATTTCTGTGATTGAGACCAGGACAAACTTGGTCTCAATAGATGTTCCCTTCCAATAGGCCTGGTAGATGTGAATTAATGTCAAACTGACTGAACTGCCCTCCCTCCAGCTGCCACTAGCCAGACCAAGCAGCTACAAATGTGCTCCCAGGAGGAGTGGGACTTCCTCCCATCCTTTTCACTTGGGTTCTTCCTTGCTGACTCTTCTACTTTACTCCCAGTTGGACAGAACCACTCACCCCCAAGCCCCACAACAATGGAACCGTCCCAGGCCAATCCCTTTAGGCCTGGCACCAGCCCAACCAGCATTCATGCACATCACCCTGCCGGCCCACTAAAAACATTCCCCCCTCTCTCTGGGAAGCTGGGAGATCTTCAGGGCTCTTTGGTCTTCTAACTTCAAGATCATAAAAGCATGGTTGCTGTATCCATTGCAATAGCTGAGTGAAATTGGCATGGGGTTCATCTGCCTGCAGACATAAGGGAAACTAAAAAGAATCAACATTTGTTGAGAATCTTACTGTGCACCTTGCATTGTGTTTGGTTCCTTGGCGTTGCTATTCCATTTATTCCTCATGGCCACCTAAGGATAGCTATGCCCATTTTACAGATAGAAGAAACTGAGGCTCAGAGAGATGACTCCCCACGCCCAAGATCACACACTTCCTAATACTAGGAAACGTTACATTAGGAGTTACAGCGTCGAGAAATGATCCTGTAAAGATGCATCATAGTTTCTCCTCCAGAGGAAAGTTTTCTGGGGATTCTTTAGTCCTGTTATTGCTGGGTCCCTGACATCTTCCAAGTCCAGCTTGTGCCTAGTCATTGTAGCTGGACACCCCTGCTGGTTGTTCTTATTTACTAGAATCATCCCAGAAGTGGTGACATTACTATGTGGTCTAAACATTGCCAGCTCCACACAAAGGTGCCGTGGCTCAGCCAACACATTGGAAGGGCCTGCTTCGCTCCTTAGCTGCTGTCATCACCCGGAGGCAGTAACTTCTCTCATAACCTTGGGGCTAGAGCAGCTTTCCCAGGAAGAGAATATGACACCAAAACTCCTCTTTCACCACCTTCCCAATGCTTCTAGATTCTCTTTTTATTCTACCTACACAGAAACCATGTGGGAGATCAGAAGCCTTCAGTGACCTTCAGCCACATCTCCACATCTTTTCAAAAATCTCATAAGGATGGTTGTATTAGTCAAGGTTCTCCAGAGAAACAGAATAAACAGAAGATTAGATGAAGATATAGATGCACCAAGAGGGATTTATTTTAAGAAGTTGGTTCATGCAGTTATGGAGGCTAAATCTCACGATCTGCCAACGGCAAGCTGGAGACCCAGGTAAGCTGGTGGCACAGTTTGAAGGCCAGAAAACCACGGAGCCAGTGGTGTGGATTCCAGTTTGAGTCTGAAGGTTCGAGTACCAGGAGTGCCAAGAGAGGGAGAAGATCAATATCTCAACTCAAGCAGTCAGGCAAAGCAAGAACTCAACCTTCCTGTGCCTTTTTGTTCTTTCTATTGAGGGCCTCAATGGATCATGCCCACCCACACTGGGGAGGGCCATCTGCTTTATTTAGCCAACCAATTCAAATTCTAATCTCTCACAGACACATCCAGAAGTAATGTTTAACCATATATCTGGGCACCCTCTGCCTAGTAAAATTGACATGTAAAATTAACCACCACAATGATAGTAGATTAGTTTCCAAAATTCAACAAGGTCTTACATCTTCACCACTCCTGACCTATAAGTTAGCCCAAAACAATGAACCCCTTCCTTTTTTTATGATATTGAAAATTACATCGTGATATCCTACCTTGTTGACCTGACTGACTCTGTCTTAGCTGAGAGAGCCAGACAGATTCCATTTTGGTTTCTTTACTTGCAGCCCCTTGTCCCCCTCCCTGAAGGACATAACTGGTGCAAGCTGACTCCAAGCACATCCGGGAATGCGCTTTCTGATAAGATACTGAGGCAAGCTGTACCAGCAGTTCCTGAGAATGTGCTGGGTTGGTGGTACCCAAAGCCCCTGCGTTTATCTCTTTGTGATAATTTAAGCCCCTGCACCTGGAACTGTTTATGTTCCTGTAACTGTTTCTGTAACCATTTATCTTTTAACTTTTTACCTGTTCTGCTTCTGTTAAAAAAAAAAAAAATTGTTTCAGCTAGACTCCTCCTCCCCTATTTAGACCAAGGTATGAAAAGAAATCTAGCCTCTTCTTCGGGGAACAGAGAATTTCAAGCTCTAGCTGTCTCTCGGTCGCTGGCAATAAAGGACTCGCAAATTAGTCTCAGAATGTGGTGTTCTCTCTATAACTCGCTCGGTTACAACATATGGAGTCACCAGCGAGAGCCACCACTGGATGAGAGCCAGACTCGTTCCCTGCTCCCCCGCACAGATGGCGGGCTTATAGGGAAGGTGCCACCTGAAGACATTCCAGGGCCCCATAGGCCACCGTCTTCCAGAGGGGAACGGATCAACTGCTGGTGCGCCCAACCAAATTCAACTCCTGAGTCCTCAGTCTCTGGTCCCGGGAAGGTAAGTCAGATCTGACTCTGTCTCTCTGGGAGGGAAACGGCCCCGATGAGGGTCCTCCCTCAGACTCTGTCCACATGCCAGGACACTAGAGGACAGATTTCTGGTTTCTGTCAGGATTCTCTGTTAAGTCTAGTCTCTCTCTATCTCTGTATCTTCTCCCTCTCATTCAGGTCTCCAGGAGAACTCTGTTTTGGAATGAGTATAAAAACTGTAATAAACTCTGAGTGAGTGAGTGAGTGAGTGAGTGAATGTGGAGTTCAAGGGCTTGCGCTTGAATTTCCAGTTTGTAGCTCCACAGTGAAAGCTACGGAGTTCGAGAGGGCCCTTACCTGTGGTTCTGTGGCAACCTCATAAGGCTTAGGGCAGCATCGGGCATAGCTCGATCCGAGCCGGGGGTTTATACCGGCTTGCCAATGCCAAGAGGATCCTAAGTCCCCATGAGGGGAGCGGCCAGGCGGGCATCTGACTGATCCCATCACGGGACCCCCTCCCCCCGTCTGTCTATAAAAATTGCCATACTTGTTTATATACCACAGTGTCTATTGTCCTGTTTGGTGTCTGTCTAAATTTCGTATATCAGGTCATTGATAGTGCCCAAGACGACTAGGCAAGGACCTCTTCAAGGTCCTTATACAGATTTCTATCCCAGGAGGTCAAATTCTTCATTAGTCAGTTGAGCTGGCCATCCCAGTCCTGCCTTTTCTGTCAGAAACAAATCAGGTGTTGTTACGGGGAAGGGTGTGGAAGACATTCGTCCATTTGGGATTTTTGGCACCATAAAGATTGCTGGCATTTGGATTGCCACACCCCATGCCTCAATGACTGGTCCACATCCTCCTTAGACCAGTGGTGGATTCAAAATAGCCACCCTGCTGACTTCCTTGCTCACCTTTTCTGTCATCCTGTAACTTTTCCCGTGCCCTTAAATAAGGCACCGTGCAGAGAAACCTAAGCCCATACTGCTCTACTCCATCTGGACTCTTATTTTACCCCTCCGTGGCTACTCTCCAACATTTGGGAAGATCTGAGTGGCCCCTTTCCTCCTCATCCTCATCCCTTACCCCATACATCTCTTTTTACTGTGTTGCAGCAAGTCCAGCGCCTCCAAGACTTGGCTCTGTTCTTCCTCCTTAAATCCTTGAAGGAAAGGGCCGAGTTTGAACTTTTTGCCTTCAAGTCATGGAGACACCAAAAATATTTGGGCTATAAGTCAAGAATGAGGGGGGCATCACCTAGGTCCCACTGGCCGAGGATCCCCCAGACCCACCTCTTGTCCTCTCCCTAGATCTCGAAGCTTGAGGAGACAGAACTTATGTGGCAAGAAGCGTTGGCTATAGTTGTTTTCCTACCTCTTCTAGCTATAATGCTTCTGTTCTTCTGATACTATAGGCCCCCAGGCCATGAATATCTCTGTCCATGCTGGGTTTAATATTTTTGTTCAAACCTTGTTAATTGCCTCCAGAATGGGAAACTCTTCTTCCCAGCCCCGTAAAGATTGGAGCCCTCTCCAATGTATGTTGCAGAATTTCTCTCTAGGCTTCTCAGATGATTACGGGGTCCGTCTTAAAAAAGGCAAACTCCAGACACTCTGTGAAGTAGAATGGCCACAGTTCAGAACCAGGTGGCTCCCAGAAGGGCCACTAAACCTCACAGCTGTTCAGGCTATGTGGCAGGTCATTGCTGGAACTCCCGGTCACCCCAATCAGTTTCCCTACATTGATCAATGGCTAGATTAGTCCGGAGCTCTCCTCCATGGCTCCACTCATGCGCCATTCATGATCCTACCTCCAAGGTCCTTTTAAGCCAGAACTGACTTTTGCCCCAACCCTCAGCTCCCTCAGCTCCTCCTGTACTACCTCCTTCTGAAGAAGGGGAAAGTTTCCTTCACCCATTTCCGCTGCCCTATAACCCTCCTCCTCCCCCAGAATCTTCCCTTGTCTCCTCAACTACATCCCCTGTGGCCTCTCCACCTATATCCTCCCGATTACGGCCTCAGCCGGAGGAGGTGGCCCCCCTCCTCCCTCTGAGAGCAGCCCAAATCCCTCCAGGCAGTGAGCGCTCTGCTCCATTTTTAGTTTATGTCTCCTCTCTACTTCTGACTTGTACAACTGCAAGGCTCATAATCCCCCCTTTTCTGAAAAGCCCCAGGTCTTAATCTCACTGATGGAGTCCATGCTCTGGAGTCATCAGCCCACCTGGGATGACTGTCAGCAACTCCTTTTAACCCTTCTCACCTCTGAAGAGAGGGACCGTATCTGAAGAGAAGCCAGAAAGTATTTCCTTACATCAGCCGGTAGACCAGAGGAGGAAGCCCAAGATCTCCTTGAGGAGGTTTTTCCCTCTACTCGGCCTGATTGGGATCCAGACCCCTGGGGTGGGAAGAGAGCTTTGGATGATTTTCACTGGTATCTCCTTGTGGGTATCAAGGGAGCCGCTCAAAAAATCCATGAATCTGTCTAAGAACACTGAAGTTGTCCAAGGGCCTGCTGAGTTACCAGGAGCGTTTTTAGAACAACTCCAAGAGGCCTATGGTACTTACACCCCTTTTGACCCAGCGGCTCCTGAAAATAGCTGTGCTATTAATTTGGCATTTGTGGCTCAGGCAGCCCCTGATATTAGAAAAAAATTACAAAAGTTGGAGGAATTTGCTGGAATGAACATCAGCCAGCTTTTAGAGATAGCCCAGAGAGTTTTTGACAATCGAGAATTTGAGGTAGCTCAGGGAGCTGAAAGGGCCGCAGACAAAGCATCAAAAAGACAGGCAAAAATTGTAGTGGCTGCCGTCCAAGGAGCCAAAAAGGTAGGGCCCTCATCACAGAGCACTGGCCAGGGGACCCCAAGTCCCTGCCAAGAATGCCAGAAAGGTAGGCAGGCTCCCCTACGAAGAAACCAATGCACTTATTGCAAGCAGATTGGACACTGGAAAAAGGAATGCCCATTAAAGCCAGAGGAGAAACCAGAAAATAAATGATCCTCACCCTCCCCGCAGTGGAGGGATCTGATGATTGACAGGCCGGGGCTCCTTCTCACTTGGCTCCCAGGAGCCCATGGTGACTTCCACAGTGTGGGGCCAGCCTGTAGGCTTCCTAATTGACACCAGGGTGGATCACTGGGTACTGCAGACACCCTTGGGCAGTGTCTCTAATAAAAAGGTGGCTGTGCAAGGGGCTACTGGAGCTATTCAAGGCTATCCTGTCACCCACTCACGAGAGGTGAGTTTGGGACAGAAAAGAGTAACCAACTCGTTCCTCATGGTCCCAGAGTGCCCCTTGCCCTCCTCGGATGAGACTTGCTTCATAAGCTACAGGCGTCCATCCCCTCAGCCCAACAAACTCACCTCATGTTAGGGGACACAATGTCCCCTACTGCTCAGCCTCTGCTAACCACCCTCTGTCAGAGGAATATCTCTTAGTTTCACCCTCACAACCACCAGAGAATAAAACTAATTCTCTCCTACTGGATTTACAGACTCTCTTTCTTCGAGTCTGGGCCGAGTCAAACCCCCCAGGACTGGCAAAGCACCATCCGCCAGTACTTGTAGAACTGCTGGCCACCACCCTGCTGGTTCAGGTAAAACAATATCCTATGAGTCAGTGGGCTAGAGAGGGAATCAATCCCCATATTCAACAACGATGACAAGCTGGTATACTCACACCATGTCAGTCTGCCTGGAATACTCCATTTTTACCTGTCCAGAAACCCAGAACAAATGATTACCAGCCTGTACAGGACTTGCAGGAAGTTAACAAGTGGACAGTCACCATCCATCCAACTGTCCCTAACCCTTATACTGAGCCTGCTCCCGCCAGAATTTATGGTGTACACTGTCCTTGACTTAAAGGATGCTTTCTTTGCTATTCTTTTGACCCCCAAAAGCCAATATATCTTTGCTTTTGAATGGACAGATCCTAGCTCGGGAGATACAACCCAATTAACCTGGACTCGATTACCCCAGGGTTTAAAAAATTCCCCCACCCTTTTTGGGGAAGCCCTCCAACAGGATCTTATACCATCTGAGCCAGTCACCTTAACTGCACTCTTCTCCAGTATGTAGATGACCTGTTATTGGCTACTGAAACTACTGACAGCTGCCTGCAACATACTAGGGACCTATTTTACCTCCTTCAGGAATTCAGGTATCGGGTCTCGGCCAAGAAAGCCCAGTTTTGTCTTCCCAGCATTTCCTACCTAGAGTATGAAATAAATGAGGGAAAAAGGGCACTCACCAATGCTTGAAAGGAAGCCATCCTGCAAATCCCCACTTCCACCACTAAGAGACAGGTACGTAAATTCCTGGGGGCCGTGGGATACTGTTGCCTATGGATATTGGGGTTTGCGGAGATCGCCAAGCCACTGTACGCTGCTACTGGAGGGAATGGCCCGCTAATTTAGACTGACAAAGGAGAACAGGCTTTTCAAAATCTGAAGAAGGCATTAACTGAGGCCCCTGCTTTTGCTCTCCCAAATATCTCAAAACCATTTCACCTTTTTGTTCATGAAAGCCAGGGAGTCACTAAAGGGGTACTCACTCAGACTTTGGGGCCATGGTGATGCCCAGTGGCCTATTTGTCTAAGAGACTGGACCCTGTGACCTCCAGATGACCAAGTTGTCTCGAGCCATGTGGCAACAGCAAGCCTTGTCCAGGAGGCTGATAAACTGACTCTAGGCCAGAATTTAACCCTTATGGCTCCTCATGCCATAGAGACTTTGCTATGAAGTGCTTCTGGCAAATGGATGTCGAATGCTCACATCCTGCAGTATCAGTTTACTGTTACATCAGCCTCGTTTAACTTTCTCTCCCACAAGGTGTTTAAATCCAGCTACCTTGCTCCCTGATCCAGACCTTACCACACCTGTCCATGACTGCCAAGAACTGTTAGAAACTACGGAAGCTAGCTGACCCGATCTCCAAGATGTGCCTCTAAAGGAGGCAGACACCACCGTATTTACAGACGGTAGCAGCTTCCTTGAACAGGGAGTACAAAAGGCTGGTGTGGCCGTTACTACGGAGACAGATGTACCGTGGGTCCAGGCACTGTCGGCAGGTACCCCGACACAGAGGGCTGAATTGGTTGCCCTCACTCAGGCCCTCCGATGGGGTAAGGACAAATGTATTAACATCTACACTGACAGTAGGTATGCTTTTGCTACTGTACAGGTACACAGGGCCATCTCTTAAGAGAGAGGGGTGCTCACCTCAGCAGAAAAGACTGTCAAAGATAAAGAAATTTTGGCCCTGCTTGAAGCTGTTTGGCTCCCTCAACAGGTGGCTATAATTCACTGCAAAGAACATCAAAGAGAAGACACGGCCATTGCTTGTGGTAACTAAAAAGCAGACTCTGCAGCTCGAGAGGCAGCTCGGTTTCCCGATCATACCTTTAACCCTGCTGCCCGCTGTGTCCTTTCCGCAACCTGACTTGCCAGACCACCCAGAATACTCCCCAGAGGAAGAAAAACAAGCTTTGGATCTTCAGGCCAGTAAAAATCAGGAAGGTTAGTGGACTCTTCCTGATTCCAGAATCTTCATGCCCCAAGCCCTGGGGGAAAGTTTAATCAATCGTCTGCATTCTACCAGCCATTTGGGAGGAGTAAAACTGGCCCAGCTTCTAAGGAGCCATTTCAAGATCCCCCACCTTCAGGACTTAACTAACCAAGCAGCTCTCAGGTGCATGACTTGTGCTCAGGTAAACGCCAAACAAGGTACTAAGCCCAGCCCAGGCCACTGCCTCCAGGGAGGCTCACCGGGAGAAAGGTAGGAAATTGACTTTACACACCGGGTAGGGTACAAATACCTCCTGGTGCTAGTAGACACCTTTTCCAGATGGACTGAGGCATTTGCCACCAAAAACGAAACTGCCACCAAGGTAGTTAAGCTTTTACTCAATGAAATCATCCCTCGACATAGACTACCTGTTGCCATAAGGTCTGATAATGGACCAGCCTTCACCTTGTCCATAGCTCAGTCGGTCAGCAAGGCATTAAACAGTCAATGGAAACTCCATTGTGCCTATCGACTCCAGAGCTCTGGACAAGTAGAACGCATGAACCGCACCCTAAAAAGTACTCTTACAAAATTAATCCTAGAAACCAGTGAAAATTGTGCAAAGCTCCTTCCTTTAGCCCTTCTTAGAGTAAAATGCACCCGTTACCAGGCTGGGTTTTCACCTTTTGAAATCATGTATGGAAGGGCTCCGCCTATCTTGCCTAAGCTAAGAGATACCCATTTAGCAGAAATCTCACAACCTAACTTGTTATGGTACCTGCAGTCTCTCCAACAGGTATGAGACATCATCCAGTCACTTATCCAGGGAGCACACCCCAACCCAGATTCTGACCAGACTGGGCCCTGCCACTCTTTCCAGTCGGGTGATCTGGTGTATGTTAAAAAGTTCCAGAAAGAAGCACTCACTCCTGCCTGGAAAGGACCTCATACTGTCATCCTCACCATGCCGATGGCTCTGAGGGTGGACGGCATTACTGCTTGGATTCATCACTCTCACATCAAAAAGGCCAACAAAGCCCAGCAAGAAACACAGGTCCCCAAGCCTGGGCCAGGCCCCTTAAAACTGCTCCTAAGTCGAATAAAGTCATCAGATTAATTCTTTTTATTTATCTGTCTGTTTCCACCTGTTATGTCCTCTGCCCCTTCCTACTCTTTTCTCCTCACTTCCTTCACGACAGGACGTGTGTTTATAAACACCACCTGGAAGGCAGGAACCTCCAAGGAAGTCTCTTTTGTAGTTGATTTATATGCTTTGTTCCTAGAACCTGCCCATACCCTCGAAGAGCAATGCAATCTGCTGATCATGGGAGCAGGGAACGTCGACCTTGCTGCAGGGTTCGGACACACCGGAAACCAGACTGGATGTGGAAGCTCTAAGGGTGCAGAAAAAGGGCTCCAGAGCATTGACTTTTACCTTTGCCCTGGAAATCACCCTGACTCTAGTTGTTGAGATTCTTACCAGTTTTTCTGCCCTTACTGGACGTGTGTAACCTTGGTCACTTACTCTGGAGGATCAACCCAATCCTCAACCCTTTCCATAGCTCGTGCTTCCCGTCCTAAACCATGTACTATAGGAAATTGTAATCCTCTTACTATAACTGTCCGTAACCCTCAATGGTATTATGGCATGTCATGGAGATTAAGGCTTTATATTTCAGGATTTGATGTTGGAACTGTGTTCACTATCCAGAAAAAAATCCTGGTCCTATGGAGCCCTCCTAAGCCAACTGGACCTTTAACTGATTTAGGTGACCCTACGTTCCAAAAACACTCAGACAGAGTTGATTTAACTGTCCCACCACCATTCCTGGTTCCTAAACCTCAGCTGCAATGACAACACCTCCAACCCAGCCTGATGTCCACTCTGGACGGGGTACATGACCTCCTTAATCTCACCCAGCCTAAACTAGCCCAAGATTGCTGGCTGTGCCTAAAGGCTAAACCCCCATATTATGTTGGATTAGGAGTAGAAGCCATGCTCAAAATTGACTCTCTTTCTTGTCATACACACCCCCATCCCCTTACACTAGGAGACGTGTCAGGGAATGCCTGCTGTCTAATTAGCACAGGGTATAACTTATCTGCTTCTCCCTTTCAGGCTACCTGTAATCAGTCTCTACTTACTTCCTTAAATGCCTCAGTCTCCTACCAGGCACCCAACAATACATGGTTGGCCTGCACTTCAGGCCTCATTCACTGCATCAATGGGCCCGAACCTAGATCTCTCCTATGTGTGTTGGTTCATGTACTCCCCCAGGTCTACGTGTACAGTGGGCCAGAAGGACAATTTCTCATCACTCCCCCTGAATTGCATTCCCGGTTTCGCCAAGCTGCCCCACTCCTTGTACCCCTTCTGGCTGGCCTTAGCATAGCTGGGTCAACAGCTATTGGCACAACTGCCCTGATTCAGCAAGAAACTAGACTAATATCCTTATCTCAACAAGTAGATGCTGATTTAAGCAGTCTCCAGTTAGCCACAAATACACTACGTACCCAGGTAGAGTCCCTAGCTGAAGTAGTTCTTCAAAACTGCCAAGGCTTAGACCTGCTATTTCTCTCCCAAGGAGGTTTACGCGCAGCTCTAGGAGAAAGTTGTTGTTTCTATGCCAATCAGCCTGGAGTCATAAAAAGTACTCTTCAAAGAGTTCGAGAAAATCTAGATAGATGCCAGCAGGAACGAGAAAGTCACACCCCCTGGTACCAAAGCATATTTAGCTGGAATCCCTGGCTAACTACTCTAATTACTGAGTTTGCGGGACCCCTTCTCCTCCTCTTGTTAAGATTAGTCTTCAGGCCTTGTGTATCAAATTGGTTTCTTAACTTTGTAAAGCAACGCGTAGCTTCTGCCAAACTTCCAATATAACCCCCTTATTATAACCGAGGAATCAATTATTTGATTCCCCAAAACACGAGTGGGAAATGTGATACCCTACCTTTTTTTAACCTGACTGACTCTCTCTTAGCTGAGAGAGCCGGACAGACGCCATTTCGATTTCTTCGCTTGCAGCCTCTTGTCCCCCTCCCTTAAGGACATAACTGGTGCAAGCTGACTCCAAGCACATCCAGGAATGCGCTTTCTGATAAAATACTGAGGCAAGCTGTACCAGCAGTTCCTGAGAATGCGCTCGGTTGATGGTACCCAAAGCCCCTGCATTTATCACTTTGTGATCATTTAAGCCCCTACACCTGGAACTGTTTATTTTCCTGTAACTGTTTCTGTAACCATTTATCTTTTAACTTTTTGCCTGTTCTGCTTCTGTAAAAAAAATTGCTTCATCTAGACTCCCCCTCCCCTATTTAGACCAAGGTATAAAAAGAAATCTAATCCCTTCTTCGAGGCCAAGAGAATTTCGAGCTCTAGCTGTCTCTTGGTCGCCGGTAATAAAGGACTCCTGAATTAGTCTCAGAGTGTGGTGTTCTCTCTATAACTCGCTTGGTTACAGTAACATAGGCCATTAAGTTGGAATCCCATTCTAGAAACCTGGAGGTTTTCTGTGGAAGGGAAGTCAGAAAAGAATAGCTTGTACAGGAGTGAAGGGGTAAACACAGCTCAGTCACAGAGGCCCATTCACTAACCCTTACTTGTATGAGCTAATCTGTTTTTCTTGTACTTTCATTTAATATATGACCGCTGGTGCCAGGCAATGTGCCAGGAGCTACAGAGAGCTATAAAGTATACTGAGAACACTCCAACCCTGGCATCAGCCATCTTTGACCTTATAATCTGTTTTTCTTCACAGTATCTTTAATAATGGAAATTGTTTATTGTTTGTCTCTTCCACTAAAAGGTAAGCTGTATGAGAACAAGGCCTGTGTTTTTCTTCATCACCACTCTATCCCCAGCACATAGTAAGTATTCCAATGCTAAATGAGAGGATGAATGAATGAATGAATGAATGAAGATCTGACTTCTATTCTCCTTGTTGCCACTGTTTGGGTGGAAAGACACTGGGGCCATCCATCAGACTAGGGAACCCAGGAGGAATAGGTTTATGGGGACAGGAAGATGAAGTCTGCAACTCCCTGTTTGGAAGATATTCAGTTGAAATGTTAATTGACTTAATTTTTTCCCTCTGTCCTGCCATGTAGTTGTCCCTTACCTGTTTAGTTAGAGGCAGTTCAGGGAGAATTTGGCATTGTTGCAGCAGGAATGCAAGGAGAATAAAACAATATTTAGTTCTAATATCCAAATAAGATTCTTAAAACTGCACATCAGAAATAAGTTTTGAAAACCAAGATGTTGATTAACAAAAGGCAATAAAAGGAATAAGTGATATTTAAAAATTAACATTATAATGGAAAGAAAATAATACAAGAGGAGATTCAGTCTAGGACTGGGGAGATACCTAAGGACCACAAGAGAAATGAGGAAGCATGAGGAGGGAGGACCTTTGCGTGGACTTTTTGAACTGGGGGGACCACAAAGCAAGGAAGTGGAACAAAGACGTGGAGTGTGTTCAGCTTCCTGCATGTGCATGCATCATTGTCACCAGTTCACGAGTTTGTGTCAGTGGCCCAAGACCACCCCTTACAATTCAAGTGCACACTCCTGTGACCAGGAGCCATCTGTTGCAGGTCTTCCTTTGATAGCTGTCTGCAGCCTGCCCTTGGTCAACCAGCAAGGGAGAATTCATCTATGACATGAGGTAGGCACAGCCCAACCAAACCACCCTATGTGACAAACCACCTTTACAATAGTCTAGGTCATCTGCAAGCCTAAAATAAGAAAGTGGCCCTGGTGTCCTGGAGAGCAAGCAGTTCTCAAAATATGATGTGGGGACTCCTGGAAACCCTTCAGGTGCTCCGTGAAGCCCAAACTATTTTCACAGTAATTTCACAAACTATTTTCTTAAAGAGTTAAGATTTTCTTTGCCTTTTATTCTCATTCTCATGAGTGTATAGAGGCTACATATTTGTCATATCCCAAAAGATTAAATGCAGAAGAATATATAACAATCCAGCTAACTTCCATTAACCAGTCTCTAAGGAGATATACCAAAAAGTAAAATGGTACAACTCTTCTAACTAGTCTTTGGTTTTGGAAAATATAGTTATTTTCATTTTAAAATGTTGTAAATAATGTAAATATTAACATGTAATGAATTTATTATTGCATTTGAATAAATTAATGGATATTTTTAAATGTCTATCTTATTTATAAGTCAACACCAAGAAGTTTTCTTGCAGTCCTGAATAATTTTTAGGGATGTCAAGAGCTTTTGACTAAAGAGGTTGAGAACCTCTGATCTAGAAGGACGGTATTGTGAAAGTAAAAACACAACAACAACAACCAACTCTGCACTTGGGTGAGAATGAATGGAACCAGAAGAAGACAGTTTGAAGCCAGTATAGTAGAGAAAACCTGCCTATTGCACCTGCTAAACTGAAAACACCCAAAGGGCACATGTCTAGCCTACTTGAATCTAACTCACTGCCTGGCATTCACTTGGTGCTAAATAAACATTTGTTCCATCGGTATCTATACAACTTGAGATGTGCTGAGCTTGAGGTGTCTGTGAGACATCTAGGGAGAGACAAGTAGGGAGACAAATGCATGGAGCTGGAGTTCACTGAAGTAGATATACAGATGTGGAAGTCATCAGCTTAAGAGAGTAGGTGAAGCAAGGAGTCGGTGAGCTCATCTAGAGAGCGAGGGTGTTAAAAGTGAAGTGAAAAGGTCAAGGAAAACCTGGGGAACATTAATATTTAAGAGGTGGATTAAGGAACAGATCAGCCCATTTTGAGAGCCCAGCTGTTTGATGCTATGTACTAGGAAAGCTGTGTCAAAGAAGTAGAACTGACAAAGTATCTTATTGCTGAAGTCAAGACAGAAGAGAAGTGCAAGAAATTAAGAGTGGTCCTGGGACAAGCACCCTGGCTTGGCTCACCCAACATCTTTTCTAACCCTCTTTCTCCTGTACTTCCTTCATTTCAAAAGTGTGGCTGCTGTAGCTGGGTGTGGTGGCTCATGCCTGTAATCCCAGCACTTCAGTGGCTCAGGTGGGAGGATAGCTTGAGCCCAGGAGTTTGAGACCAGCCTGGGCAACATGTGAGACTGCATTTCTACAATTTTTTTTTTTTTTAATAAGCCAGGTGTGGTGGCACACGCCTGTAATCTCAGCTACTTGGGAGGCTGAGGTGAAAGAATCACTTGGGCTGGGGAGGTCAAGGCTGCAGTGAGCCATGATCATGCCACTGCACTCCAATCTGGGCAACAGAGCAAGATCCTGTCTCCAAAAAAGTGTGACTGTCCAATATGGTAGCCACTAGCCACATATGGCTATTTAAATTCAGATTAATTTAAGTCATATAATATCATAAATTCAGGTTTTTAGTCATACTAGCCAGGTTTCAAGCGTTGTCACCACATGTGGCTATAAGCCATTCTATTAGAGCAGGTATAGAACATTTTTATCATCACAGAAAGTTTTATTGGACAAAGCTGCTCTAGAGGTTGGAAACCTAAAATGGTCTCCCAGATTCTCTTAGAACTAGAAGTGGCCAAATTCACAGTTCTAATGTGTAGAAGAAAGTCCTTGGTGAGGCATCTCTTACCAAATGGTTTTTTTTTTTATTAAAAAAATCTCTAGATGGGGTGTTGCTGTGTTCCTCAGGCTGGAGTGCAGTGGCTATTCACAGGCACAATCATGGTGCACTGCAGCCTTATGGGCTCAAGTGATCCTTCTGCCTCAGCTTCTAGAGTAGCTGAGATTACAGGTGCATGTCACTGCACCCTGCTCAAATAATAATCTTTTTAAATATATGTATAACTCACATTTATTTCAATGCTTAATATTAATGATGTTTAGGGTCTTTGTTTAAAATTTTGGTGATATTTTTGTGACTAGAAATATGCCATAGGAACTTAACTCATTTGTGTCAATTAGCCTGTGGTAAAATTGGTGGTTATATGTCATTTAGCTTAAAGTCACAGCTTCCAAGAACCTGTCATGACTCTAAGTGAGGGCTTGCCCTGTACATATATTTTTATTTTACATATATCATATATATTTTTATTTTTACATTATATAACTTTATCCTATTATTACATATTGTCTTGTATATAATATGTAAGCATTCTATATATGATGTTTCTCTGGAGAACCCTAATACAAATATGTGTATGTAATAACAGGCTGAACTAATGAAGCTGACACTCTAGAAATTGCTTGCTAAAATGTAAACTGGAGGAAGGAATCAAAAACCATAGACAGAAGCCAACTATGACATGTTTGTTTTCCAAATAGTGCTTGCAGAAATTTTTAGAGGTTGGTATTTGCCAAGGGTTTTGAGACTGGAGGACATCACAGCAGAGGAGAATTGTTGGAATGGGTTGGATGACTAGGATTAATGAGATGAAATAGAATTCTAGTGATAGGGCTAGAAAAGTCCTAAAAGAAAGGATACAAAAAGTCTTTGGGGGCGTTTCTTTTAGAGGAGAGTTGTAGCATTTATCCTAGTGCAAAAAGCAAAGAGGAAACAAACCAAATTCCAATACACAACTGACCTTTTCACATAGAGTAGTTTCTACTAGAGCTTTACTCTCCAAGCCTTATTTTTCATCCCTCTCAGTAAACTTGATGCCAATGACTGAAAAATAAAAAACAAAAACAAAACAAAACAAAACCAGTCTTTTCTAATCCTAAACAATACTTATGGAAATATCACAGAATTTTCTTCATGGTCATCACCTTTCCAAGTTTTGACAGCTTCCGGGGTGAAAGAAGCCAGAAATTACAGGGAATTAGGGTGAAAGGGGAACAGGCTTAACTCATTTCAGGTGAGCAACTGGGGCTAGGCTTATTCCAGGCCTTAGTAGTAGTAGGAAAAAGGAAACAATATTCCTGCCCACCTCTAATTGGGGAAAACCAGCCTGGCCCTCCAGAATGCCTACATTGAGGGAAGATGAAACATCCCCTCACTTTGGGAGTTCTGCACACTTAATTTGTAGAAACATTTGTGTGTGGAGCATTGGTTATTGGGCATGGGGCAATCTTCTAGACCCTATTAGAAGACATGGGCTTAGCCGCAGAAGAGTTCTAAGGGCATATGGTGGCATCCTGGAGGCCTCATAGGTGAAGGGAATTTAAAAATTCACTAGGGTATCAGTTTCTACTTGGCTGTTGTCCATTGTTCAAGGAAGAATAATGAATGGGCCAGGGGCAGTGGCTCACGCCTGTAATCCCAACACTTCAGGAGGTCCAGGCGGGTGGGTCACCAAGTCAGGAGATTGAGACCTGCCTGATTAACACGGTGAAACCCCGTCTCTAATAAAAATATAAAAAATTAGCCGGGCGTGGTGGCAGGTGCCTGTAGTCCCAGCTACTTGGGAGGCTGAGGCAGGAGAATGGTGTGAACTTGGGAGGCAGAGCTTGCAGTGAGCGGAGATTGTGCCACAGCACTCCAGCCTGGGTGACACAGAGAGGCTGTCTCAAAAAAAAAAAAAAAGAAAAGAATGAATGAATGAATGAATATAAGTATCACCTGTTTTCTAAATCAATGGGAGAAGCGGATCACCAGGGGACATTATGGAGGCTTAAGAGCACACAAATTGTATGTATCTAGAGATAGAATCACTGTTTTTGTTAATTTTCTATAGCCTACAACAGGAAACAACTTGTGCTGAAATAATGACTCCCACCCCCACCCAGCAATTTGATCATGTTGTTCCCTCTGCCAAAAATGCTCTTCCCTTTTCCTCAAGGCCCAACTCAGTGCTATTTCCTTTTAAGCTGCCCCTGGATTAATCCCTTGTTTGGCTCTCTGAATTTATCTTACGTTGGGTATCACATACCGAGTTTGTTGGAGTCAGTGGTATCTACCTGCCCTTGCCCTTGATATTTCCAAGGTCCAGGACTTACTGCCTTCTCCCTAGAATTCAAAGAGTTTTTTGCATAGATGTCTTTGGTAAGTGATTATGTCAAGGCTCTCACCTTACCTCACTGAATCCTCCCAATTCTGAGAGGGTAGCAAGCATGGATATTTTTTCCATTTCACAAATAAAGAAACTTAAGACTCAGGGTGTGTACATAACTTTCTCAAGGTCTCAATCCCAGCTGGTATGTGGCAGAGCTAGATTCTGCCATATTTACAGGCTGGAAAGAAACTCCAGTCTATGTTTGAGACCCTTCTGGAAGAATCTAGATTTCAAATCTGAGGTCTGACAAAACCCGGAAATGAATAGATTACAACCTATGATGTCAAGTTTATTATTTCCAAGAAAAAAAAATCATGTTTTTAGAGAATCAAACTCACAGAATTCTGGCCCAAAAAGAGACAAGGTCCCTACAGTGAGAGGCAGGAGACCTGGGTTCCTATCTCTCCATGTACCTGTTTCCCCACCTATAAAATAGGAAGGTAGTGACTGGATTAGTAACTCTAAGGATTCTCCCTGCATGCATGCTAACAACTGGTATATGGGAGCTGTGGGTAGGCTGGCCTGAAAATGCTCCTTTCCCTTCACAGATTTGTACCAGGAAGGGCCAGAAGCTGAGCTCTAGGGCTGGTGGGGAGATTGGGAAAAGGACAACAGACCCCAGGACTGGGATTTAGTCAGGACAGAGTACCAGGAGTAGTATGGCTCAACTCTCCTCAACCCACCCCCAGAAGAACAATGTGTAGAACTCCCAGGAAGGAAGCACTTAGAGCAGGGGTGGTACTGGGTTAGGAGCCAGAGGCCTGTGGGGTCCCAAATGCCATTGTTAATGCACTGGGTCCCCAGCAGGTTGCCGCTGTTCTTTAGGCCTGTCTGTCCACCTGTCATTATGTCTGGAGTTGGTTCCTTCCAGTGGGTTCTTGGTCTTGCTGACTTTGAGAATGAAGCCGTGGACCTTTCCGGTCAGTGTTACAGCTCTTAAAGGTGGCACGGACCCAAAGAGTGAGCAGCAGCAAGATTTATTGTGAAGAGTGAAAGGACAAAGCTTCCACTGTGTGGAAGGTGACCCAAGCAGGTTGCCACTTCTGGCTGGGGTGGCCAGCTTTTATCCCCTTATTTGTCCCCGCCCATGTCCTGCTGATTGGTCCATTTTACAGAGCGTTGATTGGTGCATTTACAATCCTCTAGCTAGACACAGAGCACTGATTGGTGCGTTTTTACAGAGTGATGATTGGTGCATTTACAATCCTTTAGCTAGACACAGAGTGCTGATTGGTGCATTTAAAATCCTCTAGTTAGACAGAAAAGTTCTCCAAGTCCCCACTCGACCCAGGAAGTCCAGCTGACTTCACTTCTCAATCCCCAACTCTAAACAGGATCCCCATCTGCTGTTGGGAATTGGGTGATGACCACTCTATCTAATTCCTGCTGGATAGGGGTGAAGAAGGGGCTCTGCAGTGGTAGTGTCTCTAGGCCAGTAAGAGGGCCAGTGGGTCAATCCAGGGGTCCTCAGTAGAAGTTGTTATTTGAACTCATTTGGGGTTCCATTTGTAAGATCACCTGTAGCTTGATGGCCTCAATCCTGGAGGAAACAAATTTGACAAGGAGGTTAAAAATACAGGGCCCAAAGATGAGTAATAGCAAGATGGCTGTCACGGAACCTAGAAAGGGGAGAAGCCATGTCGCCCAACTCCAGAGGTTGGTATAAGAGTTTGAAACGCTTTGTCTGATTTCAGAAACCTTTTCCTGTAATGCCAGGCAGCATCTCATACTATCCTTGACTGGTTAGTGTAAAAGCAACACTCTTCTCCTAAGAAGGTGCAAAGTCCCCCTTTCTCAGCAGTGAGGAGGTCTAGGCCTTGGTGGTTTTGGAGAGTCACTGCTGCTAAAGAGTCTATTTGGGATTGTAGAGTAAGGATAGATTTTGTTATTTCTTGCAAACTGTCTGAGAAATCCTTTGAGAGTGTGCGGTAGTAGGATAATACATGTTATACTGTTAACTTTTAGCAAACTTTACTTTTGTTGAAAACCTTGTAAGTTTGCGATTTCAATTATTCCTTGGTATTAATAAAACCTCATTCAGTCCATACTGACTTAGAATTGGTATAGATGGCTCCTTCCTGATTCTGTAAGTACTTTAAGGTTTAACTGAGTGCAAACAGCTGGCATGTTTGAGCAGACCAATTACTAGGCAATTTTCCTAACTCTGCTTCTACAAGAGTTTCCTTATCACTTACTGAATACCCATTGTGTCTTTTTCCCTTAATCGCCCGGGGGGAACCATCTATGGTCCTGTCCTGAAGGGAGTTCCTTCTAGGTCTGCTCGGACCTTTGTATGATAATTAATTAAGATTTAGATCCCCTATTAGAAAACCTGCTGGGTTAAGGATTTTTGATAGGAAGGCTATGGGTTGTCAGTGGCCTCAGTGCTTTCAGGCTACACACTTGTTTACACTGACAAGGTGGTACTGGAGTGTTAAAGAGTTATGGAGAAGACCTTCAATTATAAATTTTAGGTTTTAAATTTACCCTGACTTTTAAAGGAATAGGGTACACTGTTTTTTCTTTACTACTTCTCTCTCTTTCTCTCTTTCTCTTTTTCCTTCTCTCTTTGACTTTCTGTCTCTCTCTCTTTCTCTCTGACTCTCTTTGACTTTGTCTTCCCCCGTCTCTTCCTCTCTCTCTCTCTCTGACTTTCTCTTTCTTTCTTTCTTTGACTTTCTGTCTCTATTTCTTTCCTTCTCTCTTTGACTTTGTCTGCCTCTGCCAGCCGCTTATGCTGCTGTTCTCCCCTCTCTTTCCCCTTTTAATGGCTTTGGCAGTGTAAGACTGCCACCTCCTTGGGTTTTTGCACTGTGTGCAATAACTCCATGATTTCCTTGTGGTATTTAATGGGGCTTCCACCATTAAAGGTTAGGTTTTCCATATTGCAGCATGGACATGTAGGATTAGATGTAGCATACTTGCTATCTCTATACACATTTATTCTTTATCCCTTTCCCAGTTCCAAGGCTCAGGTAAGTGCCACTAGTTCTGCTGACTGGTCACTGGTCCCTGGGGGAAGAGACTTACTTTCAAGTACTGTTACATCACTAACTACAGCATAACCTGCCATTCGTATCCCATTCTCCACAAATGAACTTCCATTGGTATATAGGTTAAGGTCAGGATTAGCTAAGGGGACTTCTACAAGATCCGCGTGGGCAGCATAAGTCTGGACTATAATTTGTTGGCAGTCATGCTTGATTGGTTCCCCATCCTCTGGGAGAAAAGTGGCAGGGTTGAGGGCCACACACGTGCATATTTGAAGCACTGGTCCCTCAAGGAGTAGCACCTGGTATCTAAGCAGGCAGTTGTCTGAAAGCCATAAACTTCCTTTGACACCTAGTATGCCATTTATGTCATGAGTAGTCCAGATGGTGAGATCCTTTCCTTGTATTATTTTGATAGCCTCTGACACCAAGACGGCCACCACTGCAACTACTCATAAACAGTGAGGCCAGCGTTTTGCTACTATATCAATTTCCTTACTTAGATATGCCACTGGCTGTGGGATTGTCCCACAACTCTGAGTAAGAACTCCAAGAGCCATTCCTGCTCTCTCTGTGACATATAAAGAGAAGTTTTGTCCTGTGGGAAGGCTTAAGGCTGGAGCTTGTACTAGGGCCTGCTTTAAGGTTTTGAACACTGTTTCTGCTTCTGGTTCCCATTATACTACAAGAATATTTACCCTCTGGGTCTCCTTGATTAGAGTATAGAGTACTCACTCCAGAGTATAGAGTGAGTGACCTTGCCATCTCACTGTATCTGGGGATCCATAGTTGGCAAAAGCCAGTATTCCAAGGAACCCCTGCAATTGTTTTAATGTCTTAGCACAAGGATAAGCCAGTATAGGCTGTATTCATTCCTCACTGAGGGCCCTGGTTCCTCTGGCTAAGATTAGGCCTAGATATATGACTTGTTGTCAAATATTTCCATGCCTTGTACCCTTGATTAGCTAGAAAGTTCAAGAGATCTAGAGTAGCCTGCTGCCATGAGGCTTCTGAACTGGTAGCCAAAAGTAAATCATCCAGATACTGAAGGACCAGAGTGCTTGGACTTGAGAAGTGGCCTAGATCTTGGGCCAGTGCCTGACCAAACAGATGAGGGCTATCCCTAAACCCCTGGGGCAAGACCATCCACATAAGTTGGGACATTTGGTCTGTGTGATCCTCAAAGGCAAAGAAAACTGGGCGTCAGAGTGCAGGGGAATACAGAAGAAGGCATCCTTGAGGTCCATAACTGTGAACGATTCTGCTTCCTCTGGTATTTGAGACAGGAGGGTATTGGGGTTACATACAACTGGATATAGAGGAATTACCACCTCATTGATGAGTCTAAGATCTCGTACTAGTCTCCACTGACTGTTCGGTTTCTGTACTCCTACAATTGGGGTGTTGCAGGGACTGCTGCATTTTCTTACTAAGCCTTGAGCTTTTAAATGTCTAATAATATCCTGTAATCCTTTATGAGCTTCAGGCCTTAAGAGATATTGCCTTTGATAAGAAAAAGTGGTGGGGTATTTTAGCCTGATTTGGACTGGGTGGGCATTTTTTGCCCTTCCGAATTATCCCTTCAATGCCCAGACTTCAGGGTTGATTCTCTCCTTAAGCAGGGGACAACAAATGAGTAACTTGTTCTCCATATTCACGTAGATAATAGCTTCAGCTTTGGCTAATATGTCCCTCCCTAATAAGGGTATGGGACTTTCAGGTATAACAAGAAAGGCATTTGAAAAGAGCAAAGTCTCCCAATTACAACTGAGGAGGTGGGAGAAATACCTGGTTACAGGCTGTCCCAGGATTCCTTGGATGGTAATGGACCTGAGGACAGCTGTCTGGGACAGGAGATTAACACTGAGAAAGCCACGCCAGTGTTCAGGAGGAAGTCAATCTCCTGGCCCTCAATGGTTAAACGTACCCGGGACTCACTGAGGGTGATGACATGAGCTGGTACTTGCCCCGGGCACCCTCAGTCCTGCTGTTGGATCATCTGGTTGGGGGCTTCCAGCCCAGAGAACCTTTGCCCTTCAGGGCAGTGTGCCTTCCAGTGATTGCCTCAGCATAGTGGACATGGGCGAGGGGGCAGCTTGTTTCTTGTTGGACAATCTTTATTAAAGTGGCCTTGCAAATCACGCTGATAAGAAGCCCTACTGGGTGACTGACCTTCTCCATTTTCTGTCCTCTCTGAACTACCAAGGTTTGTTTGTCTGAGGGCCACAACTAAGGCTGCAGCCTTTCTCTGATCTTGCTTTTCCTTTTTGGCCTGTTCCTCTTGGTCCCTATTATAGAACACCGAGGTTGCCAGGTTTAATAATGCCTCCAGATTTTGTTCAGGGCCCAGGACTCACTTTTGGAGCTATCTCCTGATATCTGGGGCTGAGTGGGTAATAAACTTATCTTTTAGGATCAACTGACCCTTGAGGGAGTCAGGTGACAGGGAACTATATTTTCTTAAGGCTTCCCATAGCTGCTGGAGGAAGGCGGTAGGATTTTTCTTCCTTTCCCTGAGTTATGGTGGACATCATTGAATAATTCATGTGTTTTTTCCTAATTCTCCTTAGTCCTTCTAGAACACAGGTCAGCAGATGTTTACGACTGCAGTCCCCATGATCTGAGTCTAGGTCCCAGTAGGGATCCATACTGGGGACGGCTTGCTGACCAGTAGGGAATTTGTCCCTTTCTTCAGCTGTCATTCTATCATTTGCTCAACTAAGATATCAGGTATCTCCAAACTCTCAGGCTGCAGCTAAAGCCACATTCTTTTCGTTAAAGGCCAGAGTTTGATCTAACAATAGCATGATATCTCTCCAAGTGAGGTCAAGGGTTTGCCCTAGACCCCGTAGGACATCCATCTGAAAACTTCCCCGGATCTGCCTTTATCTGCTTTAAATCAGAGAGGGAGAAGGGGACATGTACCCGGGTTGGGCCAAATTCCCCTCTCCCTATAGCTTGAAGGGGACATACTGATAGCCCATGGTTTTTTGTGGTCCTTTGGAGATTTCTTTGCTTATTTCCTTCTGCACTGGGAGATTAGAGGAGGCTTATCGTTAATAGAAAGGGGAGGTATAGGGAGGCTAGGATATGGAGGTAAGCTGAGAGGTCCTCTTGTGGGATGTAAATTGCAAGCTTTGCATAGCTGTGGATTCTTCTTCAATGAAAAGAAAGCTTGGACATAAGGTATTTCACTTCATTTGCCTTCCTCTTACAGAAAAGGTCAAGCTGCAGGATAGGATAGTATCGTAATTTATACTTCCCTCAGGTGACCATTTTTCCCCATCAGAGAGAAAATACTGGGGCCAGGCCACAGTGCAAAAAAAATAAGCCACTTCTTTTTCAGGGTTTGTGGGTCAAATTGGTCTCAATGGCTTAGGATGCATTTCGAGGGTGAGCCTGTTGATGCCTGAGTGTTTCCCATGTGAAAGAAAAAAACTGCCCATGGTTTTGGTTTGTTTGTTCCCCCCATCCCCCCAGCAAGAACCTGCAACAGTCCCTGGACCCTGCTGATTGGAATAGTTGTGCTCACCAACGCAGCAACAGATCCCCCTCTTGCCCAAGAACCCAAAATGGTCCCTGGACCCTGATGATCAGAATAGTTGTGCTCACCAACACAGCAGCAGAAACAATAGTTTTCCTCTTAGACCACAAAGAGGACCAAGGAAAGTCAGATTTAGTGGCCCTTACCAATGCATTCTCAAAAACCTGCACCTTGTCTGTCCTCTTAGACCACAAAGAGGACTGAGAAAAATCGGATTTAGTGGCCCTTATTGACACATTCTTGAAAATCTGTTACAGTCTTGAGTGTTTTTTCCTGTTAGTATTGGGACCTTACTCTTGTCCCATAAAGATGTTATGCCTCAAAATGGAGTGGAGGGCCATACCCTGAGGGAGGGAAGGGACATCCAGGGTTGGAAGAGTGATACCTTTTGTCCTCAATTGTCATCATACAAACAGGAAGGATGTCATTTCTGAGGTTCCTCATATCCTAGCTTCAGGAATAGCTTTTGTTAGGCCTACTAGCCTGAGGAGGGATCCTAAAATTCCAGATAATCCCCCCTACCAATGGGACTTTGGGCAAAAATTATGTCTTTCTGATTGTTGAGCCCAGGTGCCTAAAGAAAGGAACAGAGTCCCGAAATTTATACTAGAAATCATTCCTATAGGAGAAACTAGAAAAGCACCAGAGACAGGGAATGGTTTTAAGAAGCAGGACTAGCCTTGGAAAAGAGAGGCAGGGGGAAGTTTGTCTGACAGGCAATAGAATGCAGGAGGCAAGGGTCAGGCTAGATGGGCAAGTCTTGCTTGGGCTACGTGACTTTGAGAGCCCTGCTCATGGCTACCGGGTCAACCAACTTTCTGTCAGGACCCCAGAGCTGAATGGCTTTCCTCTCTGTTGACCCTTGGGGTCAGCCCAGAAGTACAGAAAAAGTGGAAGCTGGTTCCAGGCAAACCAATGCTCCCAACTCCGAAGAGTCAGGGGTTGTTAGTGAGTCCTTTCCCAGAAAGCCTGATACCCGTGTCTTTAGTCTGATGGCCACGCTAGTCGCTTTTAACTGGCCGACAGGTGTCCATTGTTTAGCCTCCGAATTCTAAAGAAAAATAGGACAGAATAGCAAGTGAAAGGGGCCCAATGGTACTCACCGCTTGGTGATAGTCCCTTCGTGGTTGACAAGATGTGTCCGGAGTTGGTTCCTTCTGGTGGGTTCTTGGTCTCACTGACTTCAAGAATGAAGCTGTGGACCTTCGCCGTGAGTGTTACAGCTCTTAAAGGTGGCACGGACCCAAAGAGTGAGCAGCAGCAAGATTTATTGTGAAAAGCAAAAGAACAAAGCTTCCGCAGCATGGAAGGGGACCCGAGTGGGTTGCCGCTGCTGGCTGGGGTGGCCAGCTTTGATCCCCTTATTTGTCCCCGCCCATGTCCTGCTGATTGGTCCATTTTACAGAGTGCTATTTGGTCCATTTTACAGAGAAAGGATAGGTCCATTTTACAGAGTGCTGATAGGTGCATTTACAATCCTCTAGCTAGACACAGAGCGCTGATTGATGCATTTTTACAGGGTGCTGACTGGTGCATTTACAATCCTTTAGCTAGATACAGGGTGCTGATTGGTGCATCTGCAATCCTCCAGCTAGACAGAAAAGTTCTCCAAGTCCCCACGTAACATAGGAAGTCCAGCTGGCTTCACCTCTCATCATGAGGGAGAATCCATACCAGTGCCAATGACAAATGGGGGTAGCCTGGGGCCACAGCTCCCATGCTGGGGTTCCGGTAGGCTTGCCCACAGGCAATTGCCTGGGACAAGTCCTAAACTAAAGAGCACCAGAAGCAATTTGTATTAGTCTGTTCTCACACTGCTATAAAGAACTATCTAAGATGGGTAATTTATGAAGAAAGAAGGTTTAATCTCTTGTGGGAAGTCAGGGACCCCGAACGGAGGGACTGGCTGAAGCCACAGCAGAAGAACATAAATTGTGAAGATTTCATGGACATTTATTAGTTCCCCAGATTAATACTTTTTTATAATTTCTTACGTCTATCTTTACTGCAATCTCTGAACATAAATTATGAAGATTTCATGGACACTTATCACTTCCCCAATCAATATCCTTGTGATTTCCTATACCTGTCTTTACTTTCATCTCTTAATCCCAACATCTTTGTAAGCTGAGGAGGATGAATGTCGCATCAGGACCCTGTGATAATTGCGTTAACTGCACAAATTGTTTGTAGAGCATGTGTGTTTGAACAATATGAAATGTGGGCAACTTGAAAAAAGAACAGGATAACAGCAATCTCAGGGAACAAGGGAGATAAGACTCGGAGTCTGACTGCCAGTGAGCCAGATGGAACAGAGCCATATTTCTCTTCTTTCAAAGGCAAATAGGAGAAATATTGCTGAATTCTTTTTCTCAGCAAGGAACATCCCTGAGAAAGAGAATGTGCCCTGAGGGTAGGTCTATAAATGGCCCCCCTTGAGGCGGCCACCTTTTACAGTCAAAGCCGAAGGGATGAAATAAGCCCTGGTCTCCTGTAGCACTCCCAGGCTTATTAGGATGAGGAAATTCCTGCGTAATAAATTTTGGTCAGACAGGTTGTCTGCTCTCAAACCCTGTCTCCTGATAAGATGCTATCAATGACAATGCATGCCCGAAACTTCATTAGCAATTTTAATTTTGCCCCATCCTGTGGTCCTATGATCTTGCCCTGTCTCCATTTGCTTTGTGATATTTTATTACCTTGTGAAGTATGTGATCTCTGTGACCCACACCCTATTCGTACACTCCCTCCCCTTTTGAAAATCGCTAATAAAAACTTGCTGCTTTTACAGCTTGGAGATCATCATGGAACCTGCCAATGTGCGATGTCTCTCCCAGACCCCCAGCTTTAAAATTTCTCTCTCTTGTACTCTTTCCCTTTATTTCTCAAACCAGCCGAGATGCTTAGGGAAATAGAAAAGAACCCACGATAAATATCGGGGGTGGGGTTTCACCCAATATTAATCAACTTATAGTTCTGCAGGCTTAACAGGAAGCATGACTGGGAGGTCTCAGGAAATTTACAATCATGGCAGAATGCGAAGGGGAAGCAAGTACCTTCTTTATATGGTGGCAGGGGAGAGAGAGAGCAAAGGGAGAAGTGCTACACACTTCTAAATGATCAGATCTCATGAGACATCATTCACTATCATGAGAACAGTAAGGGGGAAATCTGTCCCCATGATCCAATCACCTCCCACTGGGCCCCTCCTCCAATTCGACATGAGATTTGGGCAGGGACACAAATCCAAACCATATCACCACCCCCTCCATGGTCTTTGCACACTTGGAACAACTTCCATTTCCCTCTAGGAAGCTCAGAGGCCTGTGGGGTTTGGTGGTACACTTGCCTGAGAGCAGCTCCTCAAGGAAGTCCCTGAGACCCCAGCACCGAGAAAACCCTTCCTCTCACCAAGTCACCCCCAAGGCTATGTTTGGTGACCATCACTGACCCTCCCCACTCTCCTAACAGGGCCTGGCACACCGTTGGCAAGAAGAAGTCTGACAGGAATTAAAAAACAGGAATGAATGAAGGTCAGAAAAAGCATCCTGCAATAGAAAGAAGAGAAAGAGGAATGGTCTAAAGACCAGAAATCAAAGCCTAACTTACTCGTCTCAGCCAGTAAAATGTTACTCAGCTACTAGGCTGTTTGCCAAGCCTCAGGATCCTCATCTGCAAACCAATGATCCTGTGATACTGTTGTAGAGACACTGGGAGTGCAAAGCAGATAAGCAGCTACAAGGAATGTCCGTGTCTCATTCCCTCCAAGCTCCTCAATATAGCCAGCCACCACAGGCAACTTTCTACAACCCAGACTGATCAGGTCGTTCCCTGTTAAAAGCCTTCCACAGCAACCTGGATCACGGACACATTTCTTAGAAGCTAGATTGGACTTTGTGTTGGATGCCACGAAAACAATGGTGGCCTGACCATAGGGCACTCACATCCAGCTAAGGGAACAGTCATGTCAAGAGTTAGTGTCAGGGGACTCAACTGTGAACCAGAGAGATACGGTGTCAGCCAAGATGGGGCTTACAGTACAGTAGGGAGGCCAGTAAGTAGACAGTGTTAATGCAGTATGTCCAATAGGGAACATAACCTATTGGTTATGGTAATAGCATATCATGGCAGGCCACCACAGGAGCAAAAAGGAAGCCACACCTAATCTAGGTGGAGCGCAGAAAAGACTTCCTGGAGAAAGGGCTTCTTGGCAGTGTTTTAAAGGATAAGTAGGAGTTTTCGAGGTAAAAGGAGGGTCTCTCCATTCTCTTAGTTAGGGCTTGGGCCCCATTCATTCTCATCACAGTGGACGGGGGTTTTCTTCCCATATCATGGTAGGTCCACCCACCCCATGTGTCTAGGGTCCCACCTTCTTTTCAGGGTGTGTAGGAGTGTTCTGGCTGTTGAAAAGGGACTATCCACACAGATGATGTCAGAACATCTGAGCAGTTTGGGGACAGAGACTCTCCAGACCTGTGCTCCTCTCTTTGTGGGGTTTTTTGTTTGTTTGTTTTTTGTTGTGTTTTGTTGTTTTTGACAGGGTCTTGTCACCCAGGCTGGAGTGGCACAAACACTGCTCACTGCAGCCTTAACTTCCTGGGCTCCCACCTCAGCCTCTGGAGTAGGTGGGACTACAGGCATGTGCCACCAAGCCCAGCTAAGTTTTAAATTTTTTGTAGAGACAGGGTTTCACCATGTTGCCCAGGCTGGTCTCAAACCCCTGGCTTCAAGTGATCCACCTGCCTTGGTCTCCCAGAGTGTTAGGATTACAGGTGTGAGCCACCGTGCCCAGCCTCTTTGTGGTCTGAAATCCAGGAAGTTCCTGGGGACACACTTCTCACAGCTGCCCTCACTCCAAGCAGGATTTAACACGGGAAGTGATAGTGATGATGCAGAGCAGCACAGTAATTGCTACAGATATTCTCTTTTTTTAATTATTACATATATATAGGGCAAACGTGATAGGTCTTAACATTAATATGAATACAGGGGTTGAACTGAGAGGAAACAAGGATAGTAAACACAATACTAGAAAACACCTATAATACAATGTGTCAGGCACCATTCTAAGTGCTTTATGTATTTTATCTCATCCAATCCTCACAACAACTCTACAATTCAAGTATATTATTATCCCCATTTTCCAAATAAGGAAGCTACCCACAGACAGGCTAAGTAACTTGTCCATGGTCACTCAGCTCATGGGATGACACCCAGCGTTCTAGTTTGGGTCCCGGGGTGAACAATAATTTTTTTTACAGTGATGGGAACATGGGTTGGAGCTTCAGGGCTGTGGATAGACAGTAAGTTTCCTTTCAGGCATGTAGAACTTGAGTTACCTATTTGTTAGCTCTCATACCAAAGCTTGGATGATGGTTTTTAAGAGAGATCGAGTTGGAGTACAGAATTCCTAAAGGCCTTCTGTGGTTGTCTTTGGCCCAAAAGTAGGTGTCCTAAGGTGCTATACTGAGGCATCATCGAGTGTCTTGCCCACTGGCGCCCAACCCAGTCATGGTAGATCAGGCCAGGCCCACAGTGTTGGTCACAGAAGTGCCTCTGAAGTCTAAACACACTATGGGCCTGGTCCTTACAGCCAATGAAAGACAACTACTTGAGCATGAAACAGCTCTGAAGAATAAAAAAACCTCAGTCTTGGTTTCCAAATCCTTGTGTCTCCTATACTAGTAAGCCAGGACTGCAGGACAACACATGGTCAAGGAGACCTGAAAATCAGGTCTGAGAGCATTTAGCCTGGCTTTGAGAGATTTCCTCCTAAAGAATCCTAAGCTTCTGGGGCCTTGATTTGCCTTCCACCTCAAGAATCCTAAGCTTCTGAGGCCTTGATTTGCCAGTAGGCAATGTCTAGCATCAGTGTCAGGCAGAGGCTGGGGTTCCTGGTTTTAAATAGCCAAAACCTCCTTGTGAGATTTCCAAATGGAGAGGGGGACCTTGATGACGGGAAACCACCCATTAGGATCAATGGACAAAGATTGCTCCAAGACATTACTTTTAAGCTTGTGGAAACTCTGGAGCAGGACTTCTGGTGTCTTTGTTTCTATCTTGGCTCATGCAGATATATGAGGAATATATGTCAGGGCCAGGGTCAGGCCCAGGACACCTCTGAAATATTGCCATCCCTAGACAGTCCAGGAGACTGTTTACTTTGGGCCTTGTAAAGGACCTACCTCCTGCGCTATAATAAAGATACACAGTTAACCTTATCATACCCTTTGCCCTTCACCCATGGTCATTAGCACACAGGGTCTGCTCAATCACCTTTGTAACAAGGACCTGTTCATATCCTACTTCTGTAGTAAACCATTCTTCAAAGCGAAGTTCACCTAGGTACCACCTGCCACCCAGAGGCTAGACAACTGCCTCCTAGGTTACAAACTGTCCCCACACCTTCTCAATTTATCTGCTCCTTGGTCTCCCTAGGAACCTCTACATGGACACCAGAATACTGGTGCTGTCTTAGGAAATATTAACTACATTTATGGGCCAAAATATCACAATTTCTAGACATGCTTCTTCATTTTTAAGATGGGAGATGCTTGCTGCTCCCTTCACTGAGACTTCAGATTGGGCATCACACATGGTATAACTGACTGCTCAGGATATGCCAGGCCTTTTGCTGTGTAGTGTCTGTTACCTCGTTCGGTGCTCCCAGCCCTGTGATGTACGCATTATGCTCTGCATTTTTTCAAATGAGAAAACAGGCTTGGAGGTTGGGTATCTTTCCCAAGGACACCTGGAGGAGAGGGGGTAGAGCTGGGATGCGTCTGGATTCCCCGACTATGTCCTGAGAGCGGGATGTGAGTGACCTGAGCCCTCGCGAGACCCCGCCCCCGCCCGCGGCAGGTGGCCGGGCACAGCCGAGAAGAAAGCCCTGCCAGCTCTCCTGGGTGCGGGGACGCGCGCGCCCACCTTCGCGCAGACTTCCGGGATCCCGGAAGGGGCGGAAGTTGAGGCCTCTTTCGCTTCCGGCTCGGCCATTGCTTTTACTTTAACGGGCAGTAGAGGTGTCCGGCTTCGGTGCCGAGTGCCACTGCTAGTGGGCCGGGGCGCGGAGGGAGGCGCGGCCGGAGCTCGGGTGGCCGACGCTGGCCCGTACCGCGCTTCTTCCCGGAGCAGGCGACGCGGTCCCCGTGACTCTCAGAAGCCCCCCAATGTGGAGCCGCTTCTTTGTCCCATACCCCTGACCATTCGTGTGTGGTACGAAGCCGGGTATCTGCGGGTACAGCGATGAAAAGGGCAGACGTGGCCAGGTGAGCGGCGCTGCTGAAGCCTGGTGTAACACGAAAGGTAGATCGCTGTTTTCCCAGCTCTTGCAGTGAGAAACTGTATGAACCGTCAGATTTGGGTCAGACCCAGGCTCAGAATCGCAAACGTGGAGCGTGACTTGAAAATGCAAAAATCCAATTGAGATTTTAAAGTGCTGAGCATTCGGAACACTATGGGAAGTAGGAGAATGGCCTGAACTTTCTACACGTTTGGGATCTTAGAGCAGAGTTTACAGATTATTTTAAAGTCCTTCTTTGTCTTTTTAAAGAGATTGAGACAGGGATCTGGGACGCTTGGTGAATTGGAAGCACAGCACAGATGCCCTAGTTACCAATAAGGTGCTGATTTTCAAACGTTCAAAGTTTTCCTCCACTTCAGTATCAGTTAAATGTATCATATTCATTCGTTTCCCGATTATGTGTGCCATGTACACATGTGGACAAAGATGACTGGAAGTTAGCTCTGCCCTTTGAATCCTCCCAGAAAGCAGGGGAGACAGTCGTGTAAACCACAAATGATTACAGTGTGAGACGTGCTCTACTAGAGGTTTCAATGATAAAGGTAGTTTGGGATGGCTAAGACGATAACCACCCGTCTAAGCCTAGCGTGATCAGGAAGGCTTTCTAGGGGAGGTGCATTGAGTAAAAAAAGGTCTGGTATTTTCTGATTCCATTTGGTTCCTTTCCTTTGGTGGCCATCCAGCAGTTTGGAGGGTGAGAGTGGTGAGTTGTGCATAAACCAGTTAAACGGTTATAGTGAGAGGTACACAAAGGGAAGCTACCAGCACTCTTCCTGATGGGGCAATCAGAAAAACCAAGAAAAAATTGCCTTTGTTCATGATCTTGACAGATAAGTTTGTCAAAAGTTGAAGAAGAAAAATTCAAAGAAAGAGGATGTGTGGCTTCTAGCTGTGTCTCTAGAGCTCTAGCTCCAAAGTTTCTTTATTTTGCATTTCTATCAGAAGAGGTTTGATCACCTACTCCCTACATTGGTTTATTTGTAATTTAAACATGAGTACTACTATACAAATTGTAATGCACATTATAAAACATACATTAAATAGGAGTTAAATAACTTAGTATTTTCTCTTGCACCCTTTGGGGTATCCTGCATTTCCCACATTGGAGACCATTGCTGTCTTTCTTGCATGGGTACTTGGGGTGAGTGGTTGGGGGTGTGGCTGGTTGTGAAGGGGGTAAGGCTAGGTGGTGAAGGGCTGTGAATGAGAGGCGTAGACCTTTAGATTTTATCCTGTAGGTTATGGGAGCCACTGAAACTTTAAGAAGGGCATCATTTGGAGAGATGCTTAGTGAGAATGCCCAGTTGTGTTCTTTTTTCCTGGAACTTTGTTTTTTAACTCAGTGGAGGATTGTCATCAGCCTGGGGCTGAATATTCCAAGAACTCTGATTTCACTCTTGTTTCTGTAGGCAACACTACCATCACCCCTTTCTCCAACTCTGAAAAACAGCTCCTGAGACCTGAACTATAGACCATCATTTTAATCGGACCAATTGCAGCTGGAACAAGCTTCTCTTTGGGGTCACAATGACCACTTCAGGCAGGGGAAATTTAGGCCTCATCCCCAGGAGTACTGCTTTCCAGAAGCAGGAGGGGCGCCTGACTGTGAAGCAGGAGCCAGCGAACCAGACCTGGGGGCAGGGCAGCAGTCTCCAAAAGAACCATCCTCCTGTCTGTGAAATCTTCCGGCTACACTTCAGGCAATTATGTTACCACGAGATGTCTGGGCCGCAGGAAGCGTTGAGCCGCCTCCGGGAGCTCTGCCACTGGTGGCTCATGCCAGAGGTGCACACCAAGGAGCAGATCCTAGAGCTGCTGGTGCTCGAGCAGTTCCTGAGCATCCTCCCTGGGGAGCTCCGTACCTGGGTGCAGCTGCATCACCCTGAGAGTGGTGAGGAGGCTGTGGCTGTGGTGGAGGATTTCCAGAGACACCTCAGTGGACCAGAGGAGGTGAGCAGTTGGGTCTAGAATGGCGGCCTGATGCTTCTCTAATGCTTGGGTTCGCCTAGGCATGGACATTCTCCACTTCCCAGGCCCTAGGCCAGTTTGCCTTAAGGGTTCCTGAACTTGTCCTGTGGATAGAGGGAAAACAGTTTTGTGCTCCAAGCCATAAATACAAAGCACATCCCAGCTAAGCTGTGTGATTCACCTTGTGAGATACTGTGTTCTGAGCCTAGCCTCATCCTGGGGATGTGCATGGTACTCCTGGCCGGCAGGGGATCTTCATGCTGGTTAGAATAGGGTGATCAGGGGAAGGCGGGCTTTTGGGTATGCTGATAATACGGGCCTTCATTTGAGACATTCTCTTTGCTCACTTCCTTGGACTTCTCAGAGTCAATTTTCTATTTTCCTGCCTCTTTGATTCCTTGAAAGGTGACATTTTGGGGCCTTGTAATTATTTATTCCTTTTGCTAGCTCTCCAAACCTAACTGGGATCTTTTTGCATCTTTAAATCTAATTTAAGTTTTCTCTATTGCCCGGAGTTCTCGCAAATGTAATGGCAAGGTAATTTAAACTAGAGGGATAGTTGGGAAGAGTGAGCAGTAAGACACATTGGAAAATCTGGTTTCTAGGACCATAATGCCATCTAGCTCTGTGATCATGTGTTTCAGTCAGGATTCAGCCAGAGAAGTAGAATGAGTAGGAGAGAGGTGTGTGTGTGTGTGTGTGTGTGTTTATGTGTGTGTGCACGTGCATGTGCATGTGTAAAGAGATTTATTGCTGACTGGGCACGGTAGCTCATGCCTGTAATCCTGGCACTTTGGGAGGCCAAAGGGGGTGGATCACTTGAGGTCAGGAATTTGAGACCAGCCTGGCCAACATGGCAAAGCCCAGTCTCTAACTAACAGTACAAAAATTTGCTAGGTATGGTGGCATGTACCTGTAATCTCAGCTACTGGGGAGGCTGAGGCAAGAGAATCACTTGAACCCAGGAGGCAGAGGTTGCAGTAAGCCAAGATCACGCCACTACACGCCAGCCTGGGTGACAAAGCGAGACTTCATCTCAAAAAAAAAAAAAAAAAGGAGATTTATTGCTAGTAAGTGGCTTATGTAATTGTGAGGCTGGCCAGGCAAGTCTGAAACACATAGGCAGCCCAAAACAGTGGCACAAGCTGAAGCTGCAGTGCACAGGTGGAGTTTCTTCTTTCTTCTTTGTCTTTTCCTCTTTTGTCTCCTTTCTTCTTCCTCTTTTTTTTTTTTTTTTTTTTTTTTTGAGACAGGGTCTTGCTCTGTTGCCTAGGCCAGAATGCAGTGGCATGAACATGGTTCACTGCAAGCTCAGCCTCCCGGCTCAAGTGATCCTCCCACCTTAGCCTCCTGAATAGCTGGTACCACAGTCATATGCCATCACACCAGGCTAATTATTATTATTTTTTTGTAGACATGCGGTCTTGGTATGTTGCCCAGGCTTGTTCTTGAATTCCTGGCTTCAAATCTTCTTGCCTTGGCCTCCCAAAGCACTGGGATTACAGACATGAGCTACCACACCTGGCCTGGAATTTCTTCTTCATGGAACTTTTAGCTCTGCTTTTAAGGGCTTACAACTGATTGAATCAGGCTCATGCATTCATTCATTATCTAGTATAATCTCCCTTACTTAAAGTAAACTTATTATGTACTTTAATCACATTCTTAAAATAGTGTACAGCAACACCTGGATTGATGTTTGATTAGTACCAAGTTGACACATCAAAAGATCATCACACCATGGATAAGTTAGTTCTTCCTAATGAGTTTTAAATTGTTCCCCTATAATAGAAGCACGGTAGACTAGAGGTCCCTTCTATTTTATCCATTTGTACTTTATCAGGGGAAAACAGTACAGAAAATTTCCCAAGTTCCCAATATATCATTTTATTCAATGCTTTTTTTCCTGAGATAATCTCACCCTATTGCCCAGACTGGAGTATGGTGGCACAATCTTGGCTCATTGCAACCTCTGCCTCCTGGGCTCAAGTGATCCTCCCACCTCAGCTTCCTTAGTAGCTGGGATCATAGGTGTGAGCCACCACACCTGGCTAATTTTTGTATTTTTAGTAGAGATGGGGTTTCGCCATGTTGTCCAGGCTGGTCTTGAACTCCTGAACTCAAGAGAGCCACCTGCCTCATCCTCCCAAAGTGCTGGAATTACAGGTGTGAGCCACCACACCCAGCCTATTCAACGCTTTTTAAAAAATGATTACATATCACTAGGGAATCAGTTCTAGTTGATCAGGATCCTGGGGCTAGACATTTTTCCAGGATTATCAGCAGTACACATTTGTCATTATCAACCATCATTTTCTTTGTGTAAACAAGTAAGAACATATGAGTAAATCAACTGTCACAAGGGTCTAGAGAGCAGCTGAGCCAGCCATGGCAATGACAGGTGGCTGAAGACATATTGAGAGAACCATTTAGTGAGGGTGACAGAAGGAAAATTTCCCTATTTCTTGCTTGGTTTTGCTTAAGGAGTGAATGCTTCCTCCATTAAAATTTCCAGCTAGCCTCAGAAAAGGGTGACTGTTGAGTCACAACCCAAGAAAATGACTAACAGTTGACAGGTGAGGCAGCTGAATGCTCATGGCTCCAGCCTGGGAGTAGGGTCTTTGGAGTCCATTTCTTACTCTCCCACTACTGTCAGTGTTGTTTTCTGACATGAAGACATAAGGGCAGTACTGTCTTTCATCAGTAGGGGTTCAGAAAATGTTTATAGTATGGCTAAATGAATAAACAAAGCTTTTCCATGGAAGTTTGCCAAGAGGAGATAAAGGAGGATCCAGGTAAATTGGAGTCATTTTGCTTATCAGGAGCAAGCCACTTTATTGCTGCAGAAGGAGCATGTACATGTGTGCACACTGTGGCTGGGAAAGGGTTGTACAGTGATCCCTACTAGGCTGCAGAGTCATACAACTTGCAGAATTCTTTTGTTTCCTGTATCTTTTTCTTTTTTTTTTTTTTTTTTTTTTTTTGAGACAGAGTCTTACTCTGGCTCACTGCAAGCTCCGCCTCCTGTGTTCACACCATTCTCCTGCCTCAGCCTCCCGAGTAGCTGGGACTACAGGTGTCCACCACCACGCCCAGCTAATTTTATGTAGTTTTAGTAGTGACAGGGTTTCACCGTGTTAGCCAGAATGGTCTCGATCTCCTGACCTTGTGATCCTCCCGCTTCGGCCTCCCAAAGTATTGGGATTACAGGTGTGAGCCACTGTGCCTGGCCTGTTTCCTGTATCTTTTTTCATCTTCTGCCAGGGTTACAAAACAGGCAGTGCAGTAATCATTATTTCCATTTGACAAGTGAAGTGAGCACCTGTAGTAAGCATTCCCTTGCCCAAAAGATTTAGCTGAAGTGTGGTTGTTTCTGATTACCATCAAATGTGAGGATCAGGATTTTCCATCTCCCTAGTTTCTAAGCCAACAGCTTTTCTCTAGGGTCTTGCTGTGGAATGCTGTATTAGAATGAGTTTTTCATGTTTTCAAGGAAAGGAAACCTATGATTCTGTATTAGTCTGTTTTCATACTGCTGTAAAGAACTACCTGAAACTGAATAATTAAGAAGAAAAGAGGTTTAATTGGCCCACAGTTCCACAGGCTTAACAGGAAGCATGACTGGGAGGTCTCAGGAAACTTACAATCATGGCAGAAGGCAAAGAGGAAGCAAGGACCTTCTTCACACTGTGGCAGAAGAGAATACACGTACTTTTAAATGATCAGATCTCATGAGAACTCACAAGAACAGCAAGGGGAAATCCAACCCATGATCCAGTCATCTCCCACCAGACCCCTCCTCCAATTCGATGTGAGATTTGGGTGGGAACACAAATCTAAACCATTATTATTCTGCCCCGGCCCCTCCCAAATCTCATGTTCTTCTCACATTGAAAAATACAATCATCCCTTCTCAACAGTCCCCCAGACTTAACTCATTTCAGCATTAACTCAAAAGTTCACAGTCCAAAGTCTCATCTGAGACAAGGTAAGTCCCTTCCACCTATTAGCCTGTAAAATCAAAAACTAGTTAGTTACTTCCCAGATGCAATGGGGATATAGGCATTGGGTAAATGCTCCCATTCCAAATGGGAGAAATTGGCCAAAACAAAGAGGCTACATGTCCCATGCAAGTCCAAAACTGAGCAGGGTAGTCATTAAGTCTTAAAGCTCCAAAATAATCACTTTTGACTCCATGTCTCATATCCAGGGCATGCTGATGCAAGAGATCGGTTCCCAAGGCCTTGGGCATACTAGCCCTTGTGGCTCTGCATGGTATAACCCCCATGACTGCATTCACCAACTGACATTGAGTGCCTGCGCCTTTTCCAGGCAGATGGTGCAAGCTGTTTGTGGATTTACCATTCTGGGGTCTGGAGGATGGTGGCTGTCTTCTCACAGCTTCACTAGGGAATGCCTCAGTGGGACTGTGTGGGGGCTCTAATCTTACATTTCCCCTTCACACTGCTTTAGTGTAGGTTCTCCATGACAGTTCCACCCCTGCAGCAGACTTCTGGCTGGACATCCAGGTGTTTCCATACCTCCTCTGAAATCTAGGAGGAGGTTCCCAAACCTCAACTCTTGCCTTCTCCACACCCACAGGCCCAACAACATGTGAAAGCTGCCAAGGCTTGGAGCTTGCACCCTCTGAAGCCACAGCCTGAGCTGTACCTTGGCCTCTTTTAGCCACAGCTGGAGCTGGAGTGGCTGGGACACAGGGGACCATGTCCTGAGGCTGCACAGAGCATCTAGACTCCTAGACCCTGGGCCTGGCCCATGAAACCACTGTTTTCTCCTAGACCTCCAGGTCTGTGATGGGAGGGACTGCCGTGAATATCTCTAAAATGCCCTGGAGACACTTTCCCCATTGTCTTGGCCATTAAAATTTGATTCCTCTTTACTTACTCAAATTTCTGCAGCAGGCTTGAATTTCTCCTCAGAAAATGGGTGTTTCTTTTCTATCACATGGCCAGGCTGCAAATTTTCCAAATTTTTATGCTTTGCTTCCCTTTTAAATGTAAGTTTCAGTTTCAGATCTCTTTGTTCACAAATATGAGTGGACACTTTTAGAAACAGCCAGGTCACTTCTTGAATGCTTTGCTGCTTAGAAATTTCTTCTGCCAGATACCCTGAATCATCTCTCTCAAGTTCAAAGTTCCACAGATCTCTAGAGCAGGGGCAAAATGCTGCCAGTCTCTTTGCTAAAGCAGAGCAAGAATGACCTCTGTCCCAGTTCCCAATACGTTTCTCATCTCCATCTGAGACCACCTCAGCCTGGACTTCATTATCCATATCACTGTCAGCATTTTAGTCAAAACCATTCAACAAGTCTCTAGGAAGTTCCAAACTTTCCCACATCTTCCTGTCTTCTTTTCAGCCCTCCAGACTGTTCCAGCCTCTGCCTGTTACCCAGTTCCAAAGTTGCTTCCATATTTTCAGGTATCTTTATAGCAGTGCCCCACTTTCCTGGTACCAATTTTCTGCGTTAGTCCATTTTCACACTGGTGTAAAGAACTACCTGAGACTAGGTAATTTATAAAGAAAAGAGGTTTAATCAACTCACAGTTCTGCAGACTTAACAGAAAGCATGACTGAGAGGCCTCAGGAAACTTCAAATCATAGTGGAAGGTGAAGGGGAAGCAAGGACCCCCCTTCACATTGTGGCAGGAAAGAGAGAGCACACAGAGGAAAGTGCCACACACTTTTAAACAATCAGATCTCATGAGAACTCGCTATTACAAGAACAGCAAGGGGAAAATCTGTCCCCTGCCCCACCACCATGATCCAGTCACCTCCTACCAGGCCCCTCCTCCAATTCAACATGAGATTTGGGTGGGGACACAAATCCAAACCATATCAAAGTCCTAGATAATGAACAGGAACTTTACCAGGATTAAATTATTAGTGAATTACAAAGTTGAATTATCACAATGCAGTAAGTTCTATCTTATGCCAATACCCAAAGCTCCTGTATTGAAGAGCTGTGACTCCCATTTTAGAGAGTCTTTCAGTTTCAAAGAACGTTTCAGTGGGAGAGCTTGGGAACTACAGAATCCAGGGAGCCTGCTGGTCCTACCACTACACTGGTGAGGTGTATATTAAAGGAGAGAGTCCCTTAACATCTCAGCAGATGCAGCCTAATGGGGGAATCCTGTGTGGTTTATTGAAGAACTTATTTTTACCTTATGGTGTGCTGTGTACATACCAGAGCAAGTGAACTTTAAAGTGTGCCTTATTTAGATAATAGTTTAGGTTTTTCTGCCCTACATGCTGTTAAAAGGAGTAATCATGAGATTGTGAGGAGTCGGTTTGGTGACAATAAGCAAGGGTTAGAAATAAAATGTCTATGTTCTGAGGTATTCTCAAGGTTTCTACAGGTTAGTGTGTCTGATCTTATTTGGCTTTTTAAATATAAATTATTGGGGAGAGATAGTACATATTGAAAACTGAGTTTGCAGATAACCTTAAAGTCTTAGCAAAATATCAAGAGGAAGTCAGTCAGCAGATATTAATCAAGCACCACTGTAGGGCTATATGTTGTTTTGGAGCTAGTGATCAAGACAAAAGTTCTTACCCTCAAAAAACTTACACTCTGTTGGGGAAACATAGACAATAAAGACCTAAGTAAGATTCCTTAAAGATTGATACATGCAATCTAGAAATTATAATTGGTTAATTGAGTCTGACTATCCCTGCTTTGTCAGTGTGCTCAGGGAAAGCTTCTCTGAAGAGGAGACACTTTTGCTCAGAGAAATTGGAAAAACTCTCCAGGTTTGCCAGCCACTGTTCTGGGTATTGCTTCAGCTGTTAGCGTCAGTAGCATTATTTGTGCTCATGCACATACACACATTTATCTTTTTTTACATCCTTCATGCTTCCTTTTTTGTTTGTTTTTGTTTTGTTTTGTTTTTGTTTTTTTTGAGACAGAGTCTCACTCTGATCTGATCTGATCTTGGCTCACTGCAACCTCTGCCTCCCAGGTTCAAGTGATTCTCCTGCCTCAGCCTCCCAAGTAGCTGGGACTACAGCTGCATGCCACCATGCCCGGCTAATTTTTTTGTACTTTTAGTAGAGACAGGATTTCGCCATGTTGGCCAGGCTGGTCTCGAGCTCCTGACCTCAGGTGATCCACCCACCTCGGCCTCCCAAAGTGTTGGGATTACAGATGTGAGCCACTGCGCCAAGTCTATCCTTTGTACTTCTGATTGTTCCTTTCTGTCAGCTAAGACCCTAGAGAATGTACTGAATTGCTCTCCTGGCTCTCTCTTTAAATGGTTCTTCACAAGAAAATATGTGTCTGAAGACCTGACACAGAGTGGAAATGGTTATAGAATCTGGTCCTCAGGCTCCTACCAAGAGGGTCAACAGAGGGATGGCAAGTAGAATTGCAAACTTTAGATTCTGCTGTCAGCCTTTTTCCCCCAGTAGGCTGTAGTGGTGGGGCTGGAAGGACACTCTGGCTCTTCTTTTCCCTGGCTTTCTTTCTGGAGGGAGCTGCTTAGAGGTTTTGGGTTCAGTACCTTCAAGGATGCTCTTTTGAACCCAATTGTATTTCCCTGTCTCTAGGTTTCAGCCCCAGCACAGAAACAGAAAATGCATTTGGAGGACACAGCAGCTCTGGGTGCAACAAAGGAATCCCCTCCTACATCACCCCTCAGTGGGGGCTCAGCCCCTGAAGCCCACCAGGAGCCTCCTTATGACCCAGGGACACACCACCTCCTCAATGGGGACTTCGGTACTTATCTCCCCAGTTTTGGCCCTAAGTCATGCCTCCCTTCTCTCCTGTGGAGTCTCTTTTCCTTTATCTGCCCATCCCCTACTCCATGGAATCCCTCATTGCCCTGCCGTATGTCCTCCTTCCCTAGTGACCCTGTTTGTTCCTTTTGCTTATTCTCTAATCATTCATGTAGTTAGTAAGTTTTCATCAAGGACGTGTCATAGGAAAGGCACTGTCAGAGACCAGAGAGATGTAGTACATCTATTGTCACTGATTTCAAAGAGCTTGTTATCTAGGTGGTAGGACGAGTTAGTCATGTGTAAGAAGAGGCAGCCGCATAAGATGCATGTGAATGATATCTGTCCTCAAGCGTTTGATCCTGTCACAAATGAGCATGTGGGCATTGGAAAAAGTGATCACTGGGTAAAAAGCAAGATCATTGTGGGCTGGAACTGGTAAGGGATGCTTCATGAAGGAGGTAGCAGTGTATTGGGCAGTAAAAATGTGGAAGAATTTTGAAGGGGAGAAAAAAGTAGTGGGCATGCCATTAGAAGATACAACAAGGACCCTAAGCTGGGGATTCCTTGAGCCCTGATTGAGCTGGAGTTAGGGAAGACTGTATTTGGGAACCTGGGCCTTGTTTGTACAGGACCTTGAGATTGAGGCAGGAATATTTTGGGAGTTAGAGAATAATGTGTTAGAAATAGTATTTCAGGAGGATTACTCTGGCACAGGTGAGCATTATGGATTGAAGGGGAAGGAACCTTAGTTAAAGGCTGGTGCAGTAGAATAGATGTGAGGCAATTAATGCCTGAAGTGCAAAGAGAGGAATGGGCAAGGATAAATATGAAAAATGTTATCATGGAAACATCTATGGAACTTGAGTTTGAAAGGAGAGGCAGGGGAATTAGAATGTTTTGGCCGATGATGGAATAATTGAGGGAAATAGAGAAATCTGAAAGAAAGGTGATAAGAACATTTTATTTATTTATTTAATGTTATTTATTTATTTTTTTAAGAGAGATAGGGTCTCGCTCTGTCACCCAGGCTGGAGTGCAATGGCACAATCGTAATAGCTTACTGTAGCCTTGAACTCCTGGGCTCAAGAAATCCTCCCACCATGGCCTCTTAGAACTGCAGGCATGCCACCATGGACCAGCTCTTTTTTTTTAAACTTTGTATAGAAATGGGATCTCCTGCTGGGAGCAGTGGCACACACACCTGTATTCCCAGCACTTTGGGAGGCTAAGGCAGGTGGATCACTTGAGGTCAGGAATTTGAGACCAGCCTGGCCAACATGATGAATCCCTTCCTACTAAAAATACAAAAATTAGCCAGGTGTGGTGGCAGGTACTTGTAATCCCCGCTACTCCAGAGGCTGAGGCATAAGAATTGCTTGAACTTGGGAGGCAGAGGTTTCAGTGAGCCAGGATCATGCCACTGTACTCCAGCAGAGTGAGACTCTGTCGAGAGAGAGCGAGAGAGAGAGAGAGAGAGAAAGGAAGGAAGGAAGGAAGGAAGGAAGGAAGGAAGGGAGGAAAGAAGGAAGGAAGGAAGGAAATTGAAAGAAAGAGACAGAAAGAAAGAGGAAAGGAAAGGAAAAGAAAAGAGGAGGGGAAGGGAAGGGAAGAGTGAAGGAAGAAAAAGAGGTCTCCTTATGTTGCCCATGCTGGTCTTGAACTCCTAGCCTCAAGCCAGCCTCCCACCTTAGCCTAGAACATCCATCCATTCTAGACACTGAACTTAAGATGTTGCAGGACCCCCAAGTGAAATGTACCATAGGCAACAGGAAGCATGTGGTAGGGGTCTAGGAGAGAAGTAAGAACTGTGAGAGCAGTATTAAAGCAATGAGAGTTGGTCAGATTGCTGATGGAAAGAACAAGGAAGCACTGGGGCCTGAGTTTTAAGGGGTCTATAATGAGAGGGCGGGAGCAGGAAGAGGAACCAGGGCATGAGGAACCACAACTGTGAGGGGAAAATTAGGGCTGGCTGGTGCTAGGGAAGCCATGGGAGAGAAAGTGTGGCCAGAATAGCTTCCTTGAAAAAGGTTGAAGAGAGTGAGGGCTTGGAGGAACACCCAGTTCTCAGCTTGATCCAGGACCTTGTACTGTGCCCTTCAGGGAAAATTCACAGCACTCTTGGGATAATGCCTTATGGAAGAGGTTAAGAGTCAGTGTGTGTGGAGGTGCCTGGGTTCTCTTGAATCCACTTATTGGGAATATAGATCTTATGGGAGCCAGAAGCAGAGTTTGTCCCACTCATAGCTTTCTTTCCTCCCTCAGCTCAATGTGCTTCTCCAGTTCCTACCCTTACTCAAGTGGGGAACTCAGGAGACCAAGCAGGGGCAACTATACTTCGGATGGTCAGGCCCCAGGTGAGCTTGGTTCTTTGTGTTTTTACCACGTCCCCATTAGTCTGGTCCAGGAATGGCTAGAGGTCTCACCCCCAGGACTCTGCCCCATCTAAGACTGTTCCTGTGGCTCTCCTGACTCATTGCTTCCCCTGGAGGTAGTGGACTCTATCTTGCGCTGGACTTGTCCTTTTGAGGTGTCATCTCAGCTCCTCTCTCCCACACTTTTGCCCACGAAGAGCCCATACCCTGTGCCCTCTTTACCCCTGATGACTCTGCCCCTCAGGCTATGAATGTTACTGAGTGATCAGAGCTTGTCATTCCAGGATACTGTAGCGTATGAGGACCTGTGTGTGGACTATACTCAGAAGAAATGGAAAGGTCCCGCACTCAGTCAGAGAGCCCTGCAGTGGAACATGATGCTGGAAAATGACCACAGCATGGCCTCCTTGGGTAATAGATTCTGTTTCCTAGTCACTTAGAGTCTGCATGCTGCACATTCTCTTTTCTATATTCCTTGTCTCTTTAAGCTTTTTACTATGAAAATTTTCAAACATAGATAAACTAGAGTGAATAATATAGGGACCCTGTCTGCATTCATCACTGAGATTCAACAATGATCAGCATTCTCTTCACCTCATTATGAATTGATATAGTGCGGTTTAGGTAGGGCTTCTTAGTTGTAAGGAATAGAGAGCCATTCAAGTTATTGTTAAATAAGGAGCTGTGAGTCATAGGCTTAAAGGAATGAGAACCTGGAAGAAACTGATCAGCTAGACCAGACTGTGGGAAGCAGGGCCTTGACCCTGGGAGCCTGAACAGCAAAAGCAAATGCATGTTGATGCCCATGTTCCGGTGTGAATGTAATGCAGCTGCTCGCAATGTACCTGTTTTTTCTCTGCTTGTCCTCCTCCTGCTGCCCATTTTCTTCGCTGTGAATCTTTTGTCCTTTTCATAACTCTTTTCTAATTGTACTTTCTGTTCTTTTATACTTGTTGCTTGCTGTATTTCTCAATGGCTTGGCTTCTCTCCATGCACCACTTCAGCTTCCACTGCTACTCACAGTGCCTTAATTTTGCCCTACCTCCAGTTCCAAATTTCCTCAGAGATGGACTTCCATTGCTATAGCCATTACCCATCATCTCATTTGGGCAGAGCTTTGGCCCAGGCCACAGCAGAGGCTGAAGCCTAACCTACAGATAAGCTGCCATTGAGTCTAGTACCTGGTGCCTGTCCAATCACCTGTGGCCCATCATGGGATGCTCAGGGTCACTTGGCACAAAGCATGGTTGCCTAAGCATCCCTCTCTGCAAACACTGGGGCAGAGCAGTTTCCTGAAAGGGCTTCTTGGAAAGGCAGATCCTGTGTTTGATGAGTTTATCATATAAGATCTGTTCTTTTTGTACAGTTTTCTTATCATACCTCCATAATAGAAATTTCCAGTCAATTCACTCTCATATTTTTTCCTGTCTCTTTCTTACGTTTGGCTTGAGGTATTTGCCAGCCTCCTCTCTCCCAACATGTTTTCTGATAACAATGGAACCATGCAATGTTATGGTTGGAAGGGATCTTAGAGTTCATCACTTTACTAAGGCGACATAGCACGAAAGTAACTTCTGTAAGATCACAGAGTGCTTTGCAATCCAGTTTTTTGCTTTCCAATGGCCCTTCTGACTTGGTTGTGCTGGCTTAGTATCTTTTTTCCACCCATCTTCACTGACCATCTTCCCCTTCCTTGTTTTTCTATCCCTAGGGAAAAAATGAGCTGTTAATATTTCCCATTTTGCTCTTGTTCTCAATGTGTCATCTCATTTCTTAACCATAATGTGACTTTTTTTCAGGTACGTTAGCTCTTAATGATTCTGTTTCTTAAACAGGATAAGAAATGGGTAAAAGTTGTTGTCTTCTTTCTTTTGGCAGCAGGTGAGAGCATGATGAAGGGTTCAGAGTTGACTCCAAAGCAGGAAATTTTTAAAGGATCAGAGTCATCTAACAGGACATCAGGGGGACTCTTTGGGGTGGTTCCTGGGGGAGCAGAGACTGCTGATGTTTGTGAAGATACTTCCAAAGAGTTAGAAGGACAAACCTCAGATGAAGAAGGGAGCAAGCTAGAAAATGATTTATTGGAAATAACAGATGAAGATAAGAAAAAATCCACAAAAGACAGATACGACAAATATAAGGAAGTTGGGGAACATCCACATCTGCCCTCCAGTCCTGCTGAACATGAAGGAGTTTTAAAGGGACAGAAATCCTATCGATGTGATGAATGCGGCAGAACTTTCAATCGGAGTTCTCACCTTATTGGCCATCAGAGGATCCACACTGGAGAGAAACCCTATGAATGTAATGAGTGTGGGAAGACCTTCAGGCAAACCTCCCAGCTCATCGTTCATCTCAGAACCCACACAGGGGAAAAACCCTATGAATGCAGTGAGTGTGGAAAGGCGTATAGGCACAGCTCCCATCTCATTCAACATCAGAGACTCCATAATGGGGAGAAACCCTATAAATGTAATGAATGTGCAAAAGCCTTTACTCAGAGTTCCCGACTCATTGACCACCAGAGAACCCATACTGGGGAGAAACCTTATGAATGCAATGAGTGTGGAGAGGCATTCATTCGAAGTAAAAGTCTTGTTCGACATCAGGTTCTGCACACTGGTAAGAAACCTTACAAATGTAATGAGTGTGGGAGAGCTTTCTGTTCCAATAGAAATCTCATTGACCATCAGAGAACCCACACTGGAGAGAAGCCTTATGAGTGTAGTGAATGTGGCAAAGCCTTCAGTCGGAATAAATGTCTTATTCGACATCAGAGCCTCCACACTGGGGAAAAGCCATACAAATGTAGTGAATGTGGGAAAGCCTTCAATCAGAACTCGCAACTCGTTGAGCATGAGCGAATTCATACTGGAGAAAAACCTTTTGAATGTAGCGAGTGTGGTAAGGCATTCGGTCTGAGTAAATGTCTTATTCGGCACCAGAGACTTCACACAGGTGAGAAGCCCTATAAATGCAATGAGTGTGGAAAATCCTTCAATCAAAACTCACATCTTATTATACACCAGAGAATTCACACTGGTGAGAAACCTTATGAATGTCATGAGTGTGGGAAGGTCTTCAGTTATAGCTCCAGCCTTATGGTACATCAGAGAACCCATACTGGGGAAAAACCCTATAAATGCAATGATTGTGGGAAAGCTTTTAGTGACAGCTCACAGCTTATTGTGCACCAGAGAGTCCACACTGGAGAGAAACCTTATGAATGTAGTGAATGTGGGAAAGCCTTTAGTCAGCGTTCCACTTTTAATCACCACCAGCGAACTCACACTGGAGAGAAGCCCTCAGGTCTGGCTTGGTCAGTTTCTTAAGGTGTGATTCTCTGAGACAGAAAGCAAGGACCTTTGAGTTAAGCTTTCTTTATAAGAAGGATGCTCTTAGTGGTTTCCCAGAGCCAATAGTCACAGTGGACCATTTCCTACTTGCTTTTCCTTGGATCACTAACGTGGGAGAGTAGGAGTAACTTATTCCAGTTCTTACCCATTATTAGGACGGTAAGGACTACACATGTCATTTAATTGTAGATTTCCTTTTTTTTCTTTACTTTTAAATTTTAACTTTTAAAATCTATTTCGTTTCTTAGTTATGCATCTCATAATCAGACTCCCCACTTTTCAAAGACAGAGATAATATCTTCTCTATTCTATTCTACTTCCTACATTTCACCATTTATACAAAGTCATTCAACAAGGTTGATTCGTGCCTTTCTGCCTCTTGGCTATGGCCCTCCCCATCTACTCTTTAAACTTAAATCTATAGCCTTTCATCAATTTCATTCCATATCTAGAAAACATTTTCTTCTGTTTGCTAATCTTTGTCCCTCACAATTTTTGAAATCCATCTCATCTCTGAAATAGTTCCTTCTTCAAGTACTTTATTATTTTTCTTCAACTTCTCTTGATTTGACCTCAGTGCTTTGAATTCACTGGTGCTACAATATGTGTTGTTAAATTGCCTTGTAAATTTTGCATGTTTGTATACTTTTATACCAACTTATTGTAGGCTCTTTGAGGTCAGGTAGGTATTTCTTTTCCATATAGATAGTATTTTGTACATACCAGTTGTTAAATAAATAATTTGTAAAATCTCAACTGTCACATTGAATTATCCTTAAAGTATGCACGATCTTTCTCCCCTCCCCAGCTGGACCAGCTGATTCTAAAGATGGAAGTCCATCTCATCATAGAATATCACATACAGAGATCTTACTGATATCTTTTGCATATACTCCTCGAAGTCTTACTACTGTTACTTCATCCTCAAAATGCAAATGGGTTTGTGTGTGTGTGTGTGTGTATGTGAAAGAGAGAGAGAGTGTGTGTGTGAATGTGTGTGTATCTAGGTATTGGGTTGGGCAATCATATCCCACTGATACGGACTTTCCCTCTGTGCTGATTCTAGTTCTGAATTTGCTAACTGTACCCTGCTTCCTAAATCAACAGATTAAGAACTTTGTCAAAATTTACTGCACAGAAGACTTGACTTTCATAGCAGTGGTACAGATGATTGAAAATCCAGCTAGCTAGCCACATTCCCTGATGCTTGGAATTCACTATGACTAGACTTGTGGCAAGATAATAGATTCACAGTAATCTGTTTTCCTTATCAACTAGTCCTATCTACCTACAACTGCCATCTTAATTTAAAGAAGAGAGCTATACCTTTAATTATCATAATTGTCTTCTGGACCATCTTTCATTCCCCAAAGACGTAAGAAAAGAAATCTCAGAAGATTTTCTCTCCTTCTGCCATCACATGTCAGTTCATGAGCTTGAACAACTTTTCCCTTCCACCCTTGCAATATGGCCCAGATCTGGGGGACCTTTGCCTCTGGTGTCCACCCCCTTCTCTTTCCATCCCCTAAACTTAACAGGTTTACAGGATCCACAGTGTGACAGAGTAGAGGAGGAGGCTACAGGAACCATGTGAGTTATATAATCTGGAGGGGAGATTTTTTTGAGGTGTGGTGTATGTTTTAACAAAGAAGAAAGAGTGGAGTTGAGGCATAAGAAAATAAGATTAGATGTGATTCCAGGGCGACATCTCAGGCAAGTTTAGAAAGAATAGGAGTCCTGAAAACATTGAACCCAGGACAGAACTGGAAATTTGCCACTTATGAATATATATTTTAGATTTGTTTTCAATGATATGTTTAGTATGTGTTTCCGTTTTCCTTTAGAAGATATGCGGATAGGACTTTTTCATTGTTTTAGTTTGGAAGCTCCCAGATCCCAGGGACAAGCCCAACCCTATATGAGCACATAGGTCCAGCCCTCCACCCTGAGCTGGACATTTCTGGTTAAGTCTTCAATAGAACGATCCTGCTTATTGGATGTTGCAGTTTTACCTTCTGGTTCTTTTCTGCTCATCGCCTACCACACTAACACTTTAGAGGTTGGGAACCTGCACTATTCATAACTAAGGTGAGAATAGTAGGGAAAAAAAAGAGTAGATGTAGGAATACTATACCAATGTGGTGTAGTTGTCATTAAACATTGCCTTGACATCCTTAAAAGTCTCAGGCTTTTGGATGGAGGAAAACTGGCTGCATTTGAAAGCCATACCTCAAATTACATTGGTTATTGCTAGTATAAACTTTAATTTTAAAAATTTTAACCTGGATTATTGTGTTGCTGAATTATTTTTAGTTTTAATTGTTTTTTGGTTTCATTTTCTAGGTATATAATAAATTAATGGCTCCTTTAGCTTTAAATTTTCTTTTTTTCTTGGAGACAGGGTCTCACTTTCTTGCCCAGGCTGGAATACAGTGCTGTGATCATGGCTCACTGCAGCCTCAACTTTCCAGGCTCAGGTGATTCTCCCACTTCAGCCTCCCAAGTAGCCGGGACTACAGGCGCATGCCACCATGCCCAGCTAATCTGTTGGTATTTTTTGTAGAGATGGGTTTTCACCATGTTGCCCAGGCTGGTCTCGAACTCCTGGGCTCAAGTGATCCGCCTGTCTTGGCCTACCAAAGTGCTGGGACTACAGGTATGAGCTGGCCTTATTTTCAATCTTATGCCACTTACATTGTGCATTAGCAAGAACTTCCAGAAATGTTGAGTACTAGATAACAGATCTTCTATATCTTGTTCTTAAATCTCAGGAGGGATGTTTTTAGTATTTCACATTTTCATTTGCGGTCATTGTTGGATATTGATAAATATTCTGTTACATTTAGGAAGTTTCCTTCTAATCTTATTTCTAGAGGAAGCAGGGTAATATAGTGGTTAGCGACACAGGTTTGGGCTGGGCACGGTGGCATGTGCCTGTAATCCCAGCACTTTGGGAAGCTGAGGCGAGCAGATCACTTGAGGTCAGGAGTTCGAGACCAGCCTGGCCAACATGGCAAAACCCCGTCTGTATTAAAAATACAAAAATTAGCTGGGTGTCGTGGCAGGCACCTGTAATCCCAGCTACTTGGGAGGCTGAGGCAGGAGAATTGCTTGAACCTGGGAGGCGGAGACTGCAGTGAGCCAAGATCGCACCATTGTACTCTAGCCTGGGTGACAAGAGCAAGACTTCATCTCAAAAGAAAAAAATAAAACCACATGTTTGTGCCCAGCAACCTAGGTTCAAATTCTGGGTCCAGTCAGGTGTGGTGGTTCACACCTGTAATCCCAGTGCTTTGGGAGGTGAAGGCAGGAGGATCACTTGAGGTCAGGAGTTTGAGACCAGCCTGGCCAACACGTCAAGACCCTGTCCCTAAATAAATGAAAAAATATTAGTTGGGTGTATTGGTGCATGTCTTTAGTCCTAGCTACTCAGGAGGCTGAGGCAGGAGTATTGCCCGAGCCTGGGAGGTCATGGCTCCAGTGAGCTATCATTGCACCACTGCAATCCAGCCTAGGCAATAGAGTGAGACCCTGTCTTAAAAAAAAATCTGCATGTCCACCACTTTGTTAGGTGTGTAACTGTGGGAAAATCACCTAGCTTCCTTGTGTCTCAGCTCTTCCATCTATAAAGTGGAGCTACTTCATAGGGTTGCAAGGATTAAATTAGTATGTGTAAGGTACTTAAAACAGTGCTTGACACCTAGTATACACTGTAATAAATATTATATTAAAGTTTTATTAGGAATAGTTGCTAAGTTCTATCAAGTTATAAAAATCTAAAAGTTCCCAAATAATTGAAATTTTCTTGTATTCCTGGGATAAATCTATTTTATTTATTTATTTATTTATTTATTTCAAGACAGAGTTTTGCTCTTGTTGCCCAGGCTGGAGTGCAATGGCACGATCTCGGCTCACTGCAACCTCCGCCTCCAAGGTTCAAGCGATTCTCCTGCCTCGGCCTCCTGAGTAGCTGGGATTACAGGCATGTGCCATCATGCCAGACTAGTTTTGTATTTTTAGTAGAGACAGGGTTTCTCTATGTTGGTCAAGCTGGTCTCGAATTCCCGACCTCAGGTGATCCAACCACCTTGGCCTCCCAAAGTGCTGGGATTACCAGAGTGAGCCACTGCGCCTGGCTTTTTTTTTTTTTTAAGTTCAGAAGTAGATTCAATGTGCCAATGTTTTGCTGGCTGTGCAAAATGAATTTGAAAGTTTTTTTTCTTTTATTACTCTGGAAGAGTGTGTGTAATATAGCAGTTATTCCTTGAAGGCTAGCTAGAAATGACACATCATATATACATACATTTTTTATGCGTGTTTGGATGTGTCAGGGTAGAGGGACTTATTTTAGCATCCTTGCAGATTTTTTCCATGGTTTTGTTCTTCAAGTTTTCTACTTCTGTGTAAATTTTTCTAATACGTATCTGGAAATCATATTTACTATTCTGTCAAATATTGGCATAAAGTTACACCTAGTATTCTGTAAGATTATTTTCCTCTATTCTATATATGTAATTAGACCTCCTTTTCCATATATAGTCGTTCCTCCGTATCCACAGGGAATTGGTTCCAGGATGCCCCTACCTTGGATATCGAAGCCCTCAGATGCTCTCTTACAGTCAACCCTCCATATCCTCAGAATATGTGGATGCAGAACCCACAAATACAGGGGGCCAACTGTATAATGTTTTACATTTTGGTTTCCTTTCAGTTTTTTTTTTTTTTTTTTTTTTACTTTCAGGATTACCGAAGACAGTGCATTTTGTTTCTCTTTTTGAATTTCATTTTTCTTGAATATTTTTTTCATACGTTCTTTTACTACCTTAAGTTGCTGAGGCTTTGCATTGCTTTACATGCATTTGCTTTTTCCTCATTAGTGAATGATGAATGCAGTCCTAATATTTGTCTGCAAATACGGAAAGTGGATTTCCTTTTACATTCCAAGTAGGTGCTGTTAAAACTGTCTCTTTAGATCTGAAGCTAGAAGGCTAGTTGTAAATTTACGTAACTATGCACTTCAGCAGTAGAGAAGCAGCTTCACATTTTGCTAAACTGGTTGAAAATTTTTCACTCAGGGCCAACATTTATATCTAGCTTTCTTTTTGGCTCAGCCTCCAGGCTAGTTATCCAGTGGAGCCTCCTTCCAAGTTCTCTGTCTCATTGGAAATAGCTTGGTTGTGAAAGAACTGAATGTGGAAAACCCTTCAGTCACAAGTCATTACTCCACATTGGAAACAAAATCTTCTTTTTTTTTAAGTGACAGGGTCTCACTCTCACCCAGACTGGAGTGCAGTGGTGTGATCGTGGCTTATTGCAACCTCAACTTTCTAGGTTCAAGGGATTGTTGCACCTCAGCCTCCTGAGTAGTTAGGACTACAGGCGCATGTCACCACACCTGGCTAATTTTTAAAATTTTTTATAGAGACAGGAGTCTTACTATGTTACTATGAACTCCTGGCCTCAAGCAACCCTCCTGCTTTGGTCTCCCAAAGTGCTGGGATTACAGGTGTGAGCCACCATGCCCAGCCCAGATAACCTATTCTTAAGATATGTGAAAAACCATTCAGTTGTAGCAAACATCATACACAAGAGACTTTGACATCAGATAAATCATATGGGTTAGAGAAATTTTTGGTTTTTAGAGGTGAAGAAATCATTCATCATGAGCTTCCATATTTTGCACATATTTCTGAAAAATATTCCTAAAGTGGAAAAGTTTTGTTATACAACACATAGTTTCTGGTACATGAGGGAACCCACGAAAAAGGGTATCAGTAAACAGTATTACAGAACTTCCAATTTAATATATGTATACATTTTTAGTCAAACAGAATTCAAACCCAGGAGACAGTTTAGGTGGTCAGACATGGTAAAGGTGCTAGGAGTGGTATACTTACTCACTTATCTCTTAAACATGCAATGAAAATATTCTACAGCCAAACCCTTGTCATAAACTTCAGCCCTGGTCATTCAGCTTCTGAATCCAGTAGGAAAGGTCAAGAGATGGTGGATGTTAACAAGTGATTGAGTACTGTCCCATGTTGGGAGACAGTTCTGTCAAGGTGTTGACCTTTTTCTGGAGTACTACAAAGCAAGCATTCCTGAAAACCTCTAGGGGTTAGGGACAGATTGTGAATTTGTCCATTGTGAATATGCACATGGTGGCACTATAAAAAAATTGAAAGTAAATCCCCTATCCCTAACATCAGGTCATGTTCTGCCCTGATGGGGACCAGTAGAATTTGCCACAGTTGGGTACAGGAAGGTGTTATGATTACAGCTGGCTCAAGAAACACCTAGTGGTGCTAGTACTTGATCCAGGATAGGACATTTTAGATTTATTATTCACCAAACCATAACAGTCCTCCACTAATATATGCACAGGGTCACTTTACCCAGGTGGATGCCAAGTAGGGTGAGATGCAGACTCCCTTTTAAGGCATGTGAGTGCTTTACATGAAAACACAATAGGAGAGCAATGTATGATGGCCCGCCTTTCTGGCCTATGGGTATTTCTGAAATTATACCTGGTTAAGAATTGTCAACCAACTAAAATCACAATGTTTTTTCCCCTTAGATGGCGCAGTCCACAAACTTAAAAAGACCTGACCAGCTAGATGTTTATTTCATTTACTCAAATGAGTTAGAATTTCCTTGGCAGATAGATGTCATAATAAATATTGAAATTGCTGAGTATTTAGGCAATTATGACACACAAAAAACACCCTGATTTCTGAGCAGTGACATTATACTTGACTGAATAAATAGATTTTTGTAGGAAAAAGTATGCTTGTGGATAAGGGCAATAGAAGCTGGATACAGGCAGGCTGGAATCTATTTGTAACATATATTCTAGTGACCCTTATGTTCTCTAAAATTTGAGAATGACTGGACTAGAATTTTGGGAGTAATCATTCCTCCCTGGGACCAGATGTGGGGTTAGCAGCTTGAATCAGAATGAATGGTCCCACCCACCCAAAGAGTAGGTGAAAGGGAAGAATAAGTAAGTTGAAGATCACAGCTCCCCTAATGTACATGAATATTCTTGTGTGTGTGCGCACGCGTGTGTGTGTGTGTGTGTGTGTGTGTGTGTATGACTGAGTTTTGCTCTTGTCGCCCAGGCTGGAGTACAATGGTGCGATCTTGGCTTACTTCAATCTCCAGCTCCTGAGTTCAAGTGATTCTCCTGCCTCAGGCTCCCGAGTAGCTGGGATTATAGGCGTCTGCCACCAGGCCCAGCTAATTTTTGTATTTTTTAGTAGAGACAAGGTTTCACCATGTTGGCCAGGCTGGTCTTGAACTCCTGACTTCAAGTGATCCACCCGCCTTGGCCTCCCAAAATGTTGGGATTACAGGCGTGAGTCACCACACCCAGCCTATTCTTTTTAAGTTTCTTGATGTAGTGGCAATAGTCTTGTGCTCTTCAGCACAGTGTCCTGAGTTCTACATCCCACATCAACTGAGGGTGTGAACTTGTGGAGGACTTATGTCCGAATCTCTTTTTCAATCTCTATGCAATGTGGCGGAGTTGTGCCACCTACATGAGCCAATGGAGAAGAAAGCTCCTGGTATACTTTAAGTATTCAACAATATTAAATATTAAATATTTGTCAATTGATGAAGTACCTCAAAAGCTTGATTCTCAGACTCCTTCTTAGATAAATCATTCCCTAGATTGTCTCATCCTGTCCTGACAACTTCCAAATTTACATCTTTAGCTGTGATCTCTTCACGGAACTCCAGACTCCTATTCTAGCTGCTTGTTTGGCATTTCCTCTTGGATGTTTAATTGGTATCTTTAACTTAACACATCCAAAACAAAACTACTAATCCCTCTCCCTAAACCTGTTCCTTTCAAGCTACTCCATTTCTAAAAGACCATCCCATGCTAGTTGCTCAGATCAATAACCATGGAGTCATCAGTAACGAACATACAATTTATTAGCAAATCATGCAGTCCACGCCTTCAAAATATATGCAGAACCATTTCTCCCTACCTCCATGACTTCTAAGCCTGTCCAAGCCACTATCATTCCTCATCTGGAATATTGTAATGGACTCTTAATCTCCCTGCTTCTACTCTTACCCACCTTCAGACCGTTCTCAACAGGACAGCCAACGCAAACTAAAAATATAAGTCAAAGAGCAAAACTCATGCAAGGTTTATGTTAGAATGGCTAAGGACAGACAGCAAAGAATTCACAGAGTTTATAGTAACAGGCTTCTTGGCTTCTTTCATGTCTCATAGCTTACATGTCTTTGAATATGTGGTAAGGGAAAAAAAGTTAGATCATGTCATTCCTCTGCCCCCAAGCCCTCCAACTGTTATGCAGAGCAAATCCAAAGCCCTTATCATAGTCTACAAGGTCCTAATGTGCACCTCTCCATCCCATTCCTGATTAAAGAATTTGCTTCTAATAGCCCACTGTGGGAATACTCTTTCCCCAGATAGCCACATGCTTCAATTGCCCACTTCTGTCTCTGCCCTCCCTGTCATCTATAAAATAATCCCACCACAATCTCCCTCTCTCCCCTTACTACTACTTTCTGCATATTTATTTATCATTGTCTCCCCTGACTTGAATGTAAACCCAATGGGGCAGAGAGTTCATTTTCTTCACTACGGTATCCGCAGCGCCTGGAACAGTGAGTGACATAGTAGGCACCCAAAACATTTTTTCATATGCTGCCAATAAACCATAGCTGATCCTGGCTTTGAGGCTGAATGACCCAGATCTGTGGAAGGAAAGATGACCTCTCTGCTCAGCAACCGGAGCTGGGGGTGTAACTTCAGGGAGTCTCAGCCTGAGGCTGGCAGCCTGGCCACCCAGTTGCTCCGTCTCTTTCCGCCCTAAGCAAGCACTCTGCCCAGCTTCCACGCTTTCCAGGGCCCTCCTCACATTGGCTGAAGTCGCCAAGCCCTTTCATCCAATGATAGGGCAAAGCCCGGAAAGGAGGCAGGGCCAGAACGCCGGCAGACCGCGCGGGGCTTCTGAGGGGCGGGAGGACTCCAGCCCGCGGGCACAGAGATGTGGAACCCTCATGAAGCCTAGAAGGGCCGGAGGGACAGGCTGGGAGTTAGCTGGGAATTGCTGACGCAGTTCCTTCTGCGCTTTGTTCAAGATGTGGGTCTGGCGCTTTCGGTGAGGGATATTCTACAGCCTGACGTGGGGGGTCAGGCCGGGTTCTGGGAGCGTGTGGGAGACGCAGGCCAGGAGGCCAGGACTCCTCTGCGGCTGCCCACTGCTGAGATGGGCGCGGCAGCCAAAGGGTCGTTGTGGGCCTCCCCCTTCTCTCGTTCACTGCTGCCCCTTTGTCTCCAGTCTAGGCTCAGACTCCTCGTAGCTGCTCGCTTGGACCAGGCAGGCCGTGGTGACAGCACTGTGTCGTCCCCGCTCCTAAGCAGTGGGCCGTCCGGGTAATAGCGGTCGAGTCCCGCCTAGGCTCTCAGAGGACTCCAGAGCCCCTGAGTATTTGACTCACATCACCAGTCCAATATCCCTCCCGTTACCAGTGAGGAACCTGGGGCCCAGAGAGGAGAACGGAGTCTTGCCCAAGGTTACTCATTCATTCATTCATTCAACAAATATTTATTGAGCACTAACCCAGTAGTGTGCTGGGTCCTGGAGTTATGGTTGTGTACAGGGCAGAACTAAATTCTGGTAGGGGAGAAATGGAACAAGCTTGAAGGGTTAGAAGCAGGGTCTGGGGATCTGGAGGAGGAAACACAAAACATATTTGAGGCTTAGTAATCCTAAGACATGGGTAAACAGAAAAAAAGAGACATTCTTTTTGTAGTGCTCTTTTAAAGCCTTGTTTCTTTCTGTCTTCCTAAAGACACTTGACTCAGCAAAGTTCTCTCTCTCTCATCCCCCTTGTGCAGACTTTCTGTGGAAAGCTGGATTGCAAAGAAGTTCTCCACTGCACTGTATTTTGCAGTTAGATGAGAATATGGAAGCTTTTAGATATCAATGGAGTGGGTGAAAAGGGGAGGCTGTGGTGTGATGGAATTAGGATTTCCTGCAGACACAGAAGGCTTTTTAATCACTCACTAGCTATAGGACCCTGGGCAAGTCGTTCAATCCCTGGGAACTTCATTCCCTCATCTTTACACTGGAAATGATCCTTCTTACTGCCCACAGTTCTATAGGAAGGGAAGTTACCCAAAGATGGGACACTGCCCTGAGTGTCCACTTGGAGTTCAGGTCTCAGAGAACTCAGTCATTTATATCTGTTTACAGTGACTCAAGACCCTCTTAGGAATTTCTTCACTGAACTCAAGGAGGAGATCAGGCAAGATCTGTGCTGGGCAGATCCTTTGGATTGAGGCTGCTGTGCACAGGAATATGGGTGAGTCATTCCATTCTCTCCTGGGCAGGTGAGGCCTAGATTGTGAAGTTGGTCTGGGCACAGGAATCCTGCTTGTGGGCACCAGGGTTGAAAGGGAGCTTTTCTCAGTGGTTATTTGTCAAATAGGAGAAAGGCACTGAAGTGGGCAGGGGGCCTCTGGACCTTGAGGAGTAGAGTTTTGTTTGAGATGGGAATAAGGGTGATGTAGTAGAACTCAAAATTGGGTGTCATGGGACTTGGATTTGAGTCCCAGTTTTCCTCTAATTTCCAAGTTTTCCTTCTGTATATTTGGATATAAGACTGGATAGATTGGGAGGTTACTTCCAGCTCTGACATACTGAGAGTCTCTGAATAGTGGGACCAGGTCAGTCTCTTAGGGAATTTAGTCCCTGGGATGGCTCTGTTGAGACAGAATTGCCAAGAATGCAAACACACCATTATGGTGTTTCCCAGATAATATGAAGCACAAAAAGGACAAACATGTAGAGGAGGGATGGTAGTAGTGATGTGCGGATTTGGCTGTCAACATCCCTCGGTGCACTCCAGGTGTTAGATAGAATCTTAAACTTGTTTAATTTACCATTTCAAACCAAACAATGCTGACTGAGCCCTCTTTGTGTTAGACACTGTGGTAGCTACAGGCAAATCTCATGGGATCTGCTGTCTGAGGGCGTAGAGCTTAATGTATGCGTGTGAGGAAGGACACAGACATACACACAAGCAATTCCAGTATAAGGCAAACTCTATATTATAGATTTGTTGTGGCATTTTTTTGGAATAGAGAAATTTTTATGTGTCAGATATATCAGCTTTTTCACATGGTGTTAGCCTTTGTTTTATGCTTGAGGCTTAGGCCTTTCCCTGAGATCAAGTAATCCCTTGATATTTTCTTATTCTTTTTTTTCTTTCAATGTTTACATTTCACTTATCCATCCCTTGAATTCATTTTCAGGTATTGCCTCTTATTCCTTACTCCATTGCACCTAATCAGTAACCAAGGACCGTGTAACCATTGCTTAGAGGGACTTGAACAGGCAGATGATGCTGGTAAATTAAAGGAAGACAGCCTCCAAGTAAAGCCTCTCTCTCTCTCTCTCTCTCTCTCTCTCTCAGTAGGACTGTACCCTTTATGTATTTGTCACAGCCTGAAATGGATGGTGGTCCTAGGATTAGAAAACTTACCTACCAGTCTCAGAGATTTGTGGGTTAGAGATCTGCAGGGCCTTATCAGTCCTCACACATTCACTGGTTATCTGAGATTTTGCTTTTCTGTACAACTGTACAGATACCCTTAGTGTCCTATTGGCCCATGACCTCATGTTTCCCTCCAAACTTCCCCAGCCAAGACCCTACTTCCTTAGTACCTAGAAATTCTTCCAGGATTTCTGAGGGAATTTCCTATTCAATCAGGCAGAAGGGAGCAAACGGGTTTCTTTTTGATCAAACTCTCCTCATTTGGCCCTCTTTGATCTCCTGTCTGGTCCTGCTTCCTCCTCAGCTCCTCCATCACCACCCTGGGCTTTCCCACAGTGCATTACTGTGCATTTCTCTTTCTCCCTACCTGCCCCTTTGTGTTAGGTTGTTCTTATGTTGCTATAAAGAAATATCAGCCGGGTGGGTGGCTCATGCCTGCAACCCCAGCACTTTGGGAGGCCAAGGCGGGCAGATCACCTGAGGTTGGGAGTTCGAAACCAGCCTGACCAACGTGAAGAAACCCTGTCTCTACTAAAAATACAAAAAATTAGCTGGGTGTGGTGGCGCATGCCTGTAATCCCAGCTACTCAGGAAGCTGAGGCAGGAGAATCACTTGAACCCAGGAGGCAGAGGTTGCGGTGAGCCGAGATCACACCATTGCACTCCAGCCTGGGCAACAAGAGTGAAACTTCGTCTCAGAAAAAAAAGAAAAAAGAAAAGAAAGAAATACCTGCAACTGGGTAAATTGTAAAGAAAAGAGTTTAAATTGATTCACGGTTCTGCAGGCTGTACAGGAAGCATGGTGCCAGCATCTGTTCAGTTTCTGGGGAGGCCTCAGGAAGCTTTTACGTATAGTGGAAAGTGAAATAGAAGGAGGCAGAACATGGTGAGAGTAGGAGCAAGAGCAAGGCGGAGGGATACCACACACTTTTAAACAACATGATCTCACAAGAACTCACTCACTATCACAAGGGCAGAACCAAGAGGATGGCGATAAACCATTCATGAGAAATCTACCCCCATGATCCAGTCAGCTCCCAACAGGCCCCATCTCCAACACAGAAGATTACATTTCAATGTGAGATTTGGAGGGAACATCTAAATGATATCACTCTTCTAACCCAAATCCCTTTCTCAGTAAGCTTATCTGTTTTTTATTTTTAAAATGTATTTATTTATTTTGAGACAAGGTCTCACTATCTCCCAGTCCGGAGTGTGGTGGCATGATCATGGCTCATTGCAGCCTCAACCTCCCTCAGCCTCCCAAGTAGCTGGGACCACAGGCATGTGCCACCACACCTGGCTCACTTTTTAAAATTTTTTTACCCAGGGTGATCAAACACCTGGGCTCAGGCAGTCCTCCCACCTCACCCTACCAGAGTGCTGGGATTATAGAAGTGAGCCACTGTGCCCAGCCCTCAGTAAGTTTATACATTTTCTTTTTTCTTTTTTTTTTTTTGAGACAGAGTCTCGCTCTGTCACCCAGCCTGGAGTGCAGTGGCCTGATCTCAGCTCACTGCAAGCTCCGCCTCCCGGGTTCATGCCATTCTCCTGCCTCAGCCTCCCGAGTAGCTGGGACTACAGGCGCCCGCCACCTCGCCCGGCTAGTTTTTTGTATTTTTTAGTAAAGACGGGGTTTCACCAGGTTAGGCAGGATGGTTTCGATCTCCTGACCTTGTGATCCACCCGTCTTGGCCTCCCAAAGTGCTGGGATTACAGGCTTGAGCCACCGCGCCCGGCAAGTTTATACATTTTCATGACTTCCTCTGTCCTTTCTGTCTTATCATTCTCAAATTTGTCTTCGTGATATATTCCTCTTCCCCTTGTCTAAAATGTTTCTGTGTGTCCCTGTCTTGCTTAGTGACACTACCATTCTTGGTATTCAGACATGGATCTGATGACCTTGGATTGTTTCCTTCAGTCCGTCCTCTGTATTCAAAGGATATATGGATGTGTGCGTTATACGTGTGGATGCGTTCCTGAAAATAGCTAGACTTTATTGTTCTCTGTTCTCTCATCTTGAATTAGGGTCTTGCTATCTTCTTCATTTGTTCATTCATTCAAAAAACATGTATTGGGTACCTACAACGTGCCAGACCCTCCAGTGTTCACCCATACTACATTCCTAGTGTTGTCTCCTAATTCATTTCCCTTCCTTTTTTCTTTTTAATCCCCTCTAATCCATCTGGGCTAATCTTCCTAAAGAGTTCTTTTGCTAATTTCACTTTTGGGTAGGGTAATGCAAAATTTATTGTCCAAACGGGGATATTTTTGTGAGTTAAGGGGGCCACTATTAAATATGCAGGGATAGTAGGCTTAAACTAGCACTATTCTGGGAAAACCGGGATGTATGATTGCCCTCCTTGACATCTCTTTGATTCTTTACTTCTATTTCCCTCAATTTACTCCCCATGGGTTATCCCAGCTGCCTCTCTCCTCTGTTTTCCATTTCATTAAGCTGAGAGAAACATGAATGTTCTGGGAGGTGATAAGAGAGGAACTCTGGGAACTAGGGGAAGTGCATGGTAATGCTTGAAAAACTATATTGTTAAGTGAGAGAAAGAAGGAAAATAACAAGAGTGGAAAATAGCAAGGTAGAAAAAAGAATATAGAATGGAGAAAGAAAATTAAGGGGCCAGGTGCGGTGGCTCAAGCCTGTAATCCCAGCACTTTGGGAGGCCGAGACGGGCGGATCACGAGGTCAGGATATCGAGACCATCCTGGCTAACACGTTGAAACCCCCATCTCTACTAAAAAAAATACAAAAACTAGTCGGGCGACGTGGCGGGCGCCTGTAGTCCCAGCTACTCGGGAGGCTGAGGCAGGAGACTGGCGTAAGCCCGGGAGGCGGAGCTTGCAGTGAGCTGAGATCCGGCCACTGCACTCCAGCCTGGGAGACAGAGCCAGACTCCGTCTCAAAAAAAAAAAAAAAAGAAAATTAAGGATAGATTTCACTCTTCTGTTTAGAACTGGTTTCCCTTTGACCATCAATTTATATCCATATTTTTCATCTTGCAATTTCAGTATTCTGGTTGGAATCACTTCAGGCAGCTTGATTCTTTCTTAATTTGTTCATTCCAACAACAAGTGTTGAGCACTTACCATGTGCCTGGGACTATTGTAGTACTAGGAATACAGGGTAAGCAGGGTGGACAAAATCCCTGCCTACATGAAGCTTATATAATATTATGATCTCCCATTTATTTTCATGTATATCAACTCTGTGCCTTTTTTTTTTTTTTTTTTTTTTTTTTTGAGAAAACACTGCTTATTCTCCAGGGCTCAGCCTAAATTCTGCCTTTTTAAAATGCTTTTCTCCATCATTCCATGCCTTGGTAATTGCTCCCTCCCTCCCCTAGTCCCCTTCATCTCCTGCTTGCGTAAATTGTAAATTTGAATTTGCTCTCTTATTGTTTTGCCATACTACTCCATTGTAAGCTTTTTAAAGGGTGTATGATATTTCATGCTTGTATTAGTCTGCTTGGGTTACCATAACAAAATGCCATAAACCAAGTGGCTTAAACAACAGAAACTTATTTTCTCACGGTTCTGGAGCCTAGAAGTGTGAGATCCATGTGCCTCGCCATTTCGGTTTCTGGTAGGGGGCTCTCATCCTGGCTTGTAGCTGGCCATCTTTTTGCTATGTATTCTCACGGCCTTTGTGTGCATGTGTGTGGAGAGAGGGAGAGCATGTGAGAGAGCTTTTTTGTATTTCTTTTTATAAACTCACTAATTTTGATGGATCAGGCCCACCCTTATGACCTCATGTAACCTTAATTATCTCCTTAGAGGCCCCATCTCCAAATACAGTCACATTGGGGATTAGAGCTTTAACATGCAAATGTTAGGGGGACACAAACATTCAGTCCGTAACAATGCTTCTTTAAATTTTCCCTGTGTTAGACCCAGAACAGGGATATATACAGAGTAGGGTGCTCATTAGTTATGAGTTTAAGAAATGTATGAAGAAAAGAGAACTACCAGAGAAGATTAGAAATTGAAAAGAAATTCAGAAAAAACTATCAACTTTCTCACAGAACTTTGAAGGTGAATTCACTTGCTCTCCTACTCTGCATTGCAGTCCCCTGGCTTTGCACTGTTTTCTCCACTTGCTTCATCCTTTATGATTAGGAGAGGTAGCAGCAGCTGAATGTGAGTGAGCCCAGGATCCTGGCAAGAATCCACCCTCCCTCACCATTCTCTCGTCCTATCCCTCATATCTTGGGCATGAGTTTGTGTGTATGTGCCTGTGTATAGAACCCGTGGCCACCTGCACTTCTGAGATGTGAACTTGAATATGTGCAGTTATCTTTTTGCCAATCTTGAGTACTACCATTTGCTATTTCCCTTTTCCAGAAAGTGTGACTCCATTTATCAGAAAGCTATGGGACAATGGGAATTGGTCAAACTTTTTTTTTTTTTTTTTTTTTGAGACAAAGTCTTGCTCTTTTGCCTAGGCTGAAGTGCAGTGGCATAATCAGGGCTCACTGCAGCCTGGACCTCCTGGGCTTAAGCAATCCTCCCACCTCAGCCCCCTGAGTAACTGAGACTACAGGTGCACACCACCATGCCTAACTAATTTTTAAATTTTTTGTAGAGATGTAGTCTCCCTGTCTTACCCTGGCTGGTCTCAAACTTTTGGTCCCAAGCAATTCTCCCATCTCAGCCTTGCAAAGTACTGGGATTACAGACGTGTGCCACCGTACTCAGCCCATCAAACTTTTTTGAATAGCAGCAAGCAATACTGCACAACAGTTGCACTCCTTCTGACCCAGTTAACTCATTTGTAGAACTTTTGTCCTAGGAATATATTTTAATAGGAAGGAAATTTTGTGTGTATAAAGAGATTACGATAGCATTATTGATAGTAGTTAACTTCAAGGAACAACAGAAATGTCCAACACTAGCAAAATGGAAGGAAATTACAAGGAATTCACTGATCATATGAAGATTAAATAGCAGTGTGGAAAAATATGCATAAAAATTAAGTGGAGGCCGGGCGCAGTGGCTCACGCCTGTAATCCCAGCACTTTGGGAGACCGAGACAGGCGGATCACCTGAGGTCAGGAGTCCAAGACCAGCCTGGCCAACATGGCAAAACTCCATTTCTACTTGAAAAATATAAAAACTAGCCAGGTGCGGTGGCAGATGCCTGTATTCCCAGCTACTCAGGTGGCTGAGGCAGGGAGAATTGCTTGAACCCAGGAAGTGGAGGTTGTAGTGAGCTGAGATTGCACCACTGCACTCTAGCCTGGGTGACAGAGCGAGACTCCATCTCAAAAAAAAAAAAAAAAAAATGTGAGGCAGGGATTAGGGAGCTATTGATCAAAGGATACAAAATTTCTATTAGGAGGAATAATTTCAGGAAATCTATTGTATAACATGGTAATTATAGTTAATATCAACATATTTAGACTTGAAAAGTGCTGAGAGAGATTTTAAATGTTCTTACCACGAAAAAATAATAAGTGCGTGAAGTAATGGATATGTTAATTAGCTTGATTTACCTGTTCCACGTGTAAACATTTATCAAAACATGTTGTATGCCATAAATATATATACTTTTTTTATCAACTAAAAAATAAATAAGTGAAATGAACTGCAAGAAGTAGGATGCGAAATAGTATCTACCATATATTTAATTGTCTGACAATATACATATGGGCAAGTCTATAAAGGACCATAGTAAGGAAAATTAGTCATGTGTTAGTATCATGTAGTTATCTTTTTGCTTTCTTTTACATCCCAATTCCCTCTAAGGTCTGCCATGGTTACCTGTATGTCCAGAGTTTTACATCAAACCAGTTGGGAAATCCCTGCTTATTCTGATGTTTGGTTTCATGTATTGGCATCTCTTGGTTATGCTGCCCCTACTCTGATGCTTTTGCCATCCTTAAATACTTTACTATTATGCCATGCAAGGTCCTATCAGAGTTTCATCTGCCATGCTTTAACTAACCTTCTTTCCCAATTTAGCCTCTCAGATTCACCCCTTAAGTAGTCTCAGTCTGTCAGAGTGACAGCATGGTGAAAAGCAGATGGACTAAACTTGCATATAAAACTGGATCCAGCTATAAGCCAGCCCCTGTGAAGTAGGCTGTGATGTTACTAGGCTGAATATTGGAAGAATTATGTCACCACTTAACAAGATAGGGCTTACATGCAAGGATGTAGACTGAGATCTAGTACCTGGACCTTGAGCAAAAGATGTAAGTAAGTACAACCTACTTACAATCTAAGACAGAATCCTAGTTGCTATTCTATAAAACCATTTTGAGCACCTTTTACATACTAACTACAGTATCACTAGTGCTAGGGGAATAGGTTAGCAAGAACTAAAAGCCAAACTGATCTAAAGTTCAGTCATCTTTCAGTTCACTTTTTCTAGGGCCAGATTATAGTTGAGCCTGCCATTAGGAGTTAGATGGCTCTGAGCTGGGCGCAGTGGCTCACGCCTGTAATCCCAGCACTTTGGGAGGCTGAGGTGGGTGGATTGCCTGAGGTCGGGAGTTCAAGACAGCCTGGCCAACATAGTGAAACCGCATCTCTACTAAAAATACAAAAAATTACCTGAGCGTGGTGGCGGGTGCCTGTAATCCCAGCTACTAGGGAGGCTGAGGCAGGAGAATCGCTTTAACCTGGGAAGCGGAGGTTGCAGTGAGCCGAGATCGTGCCATTGTACTCTAGCCGGGGGCAACAAGAGCAAAACTCCATCTCAAAAGGAAAAAAAAAAAAGGAGCTAGATGGCTCCAATTCAGGGAGTAGAGGATGAGGCAGGAAGGAACTAGGGTGGATTTTATACGATTCATTGCTTATTCTGACCCTGGACCTGTTGGGCTCCCCTCAGCCCTGGCTTTCCATAAGCCTTTACATTGGCTTCTATGTTTAACTTCATTTTTGTCATCTTTTTGATCTGTCCCCCTGCCCTTGAACACTTAACCCTTCCATATGTCTACCACATCTGGTCCGTGGATAGTTCTCCTTCCTCTGGTACAGAGAATAGGTGACATGTGCAATTTCTGTTTCTCCTGTCAGATGGTGAAACTGGGACTGAGGCGGAGTTAATTCCAAAGCATCATTCCTGAAAAGTACATACTTTCAAGAGAATTCCACAGAGACGTTGCCCAGGAAGTCAAAATTTAGAAGGCTCTTCTGAAGGGAAAGAGAAGACTAGAGAGGACACTGGTATGTTCCAAGCAGGAGAAAATGAGGAGAAAAACAAGAAATTTCAAACATAAGACAGTTAAAGACAATAAAGTACTCACAGAAGGGAGTGACCAAGAATCTGAAAAAGACAATAGTCAGTGCTATGACCCTGCAACAAACAAGAGAGTTCAGGCTGAAAAGAGACAGTATGTATGTACTGAGTGTGGGAAAGCCTTTAGTCAGAGTGCAAACCTCACGGTACATGAGCGAATCCACACGGGAGAGAAACCCTATAAGTGTAAGGAGTGTGGAAAAGCCTTCAGCCATAGCTCTAACCTTGTTGTTCATCGGAGAATCCACACTGGACTGAAGCCCTATACATGCAGTGAATGTGGGAAATCTTTCAGTGGAAAGTCACATCTTATTCGGCACCAGGGAATCCACAGTGGGGAGAAAACGTATGAATGTAAAGAGTGTGGGAAAGCCTTTAGTCGGAGTTCGGGCCTTATATCACATCACAGAGTTCACACTGGAGAGAAGCCCTATACTTGCATTGAGTGTGGGAAAGCCTTTAGCCGTAGTTCAAACCTTACTCAACATCGGCAAATGCACAGAGGAAAAAAAGTTTACAAATGTAAGGAGTGTGGGAAAACATGTGGTTCAAATACAAAGATTATGGACCATCAGAGAATTCACACTGGGGAGAAGCCTTATGAATGTGATGAGTGTGGAAAAGCTTTCATCTTAAGGAAAACCCTTAATGAACACCAGAGACTTCATCGTAGAGAGAAACCTTACAGATGTAATGAGTGTGGGAAGGCTTTTACTTCTAATCGAAACCTTGTTGATCATCAGAGAGTTCACACTGGAGAGAAACCCTATAAATGTAATGAATGTGGGAAAACCTTCAGGCAGACGTCTCAAGTTATTCTACACTTGAGAACCCACACTAAGGAGAAACCCTATAAATGTAGTGAGTGTGGGAAAGCCTATCGGTATAGCTCACAGCTTATTCAACACCAGAGAAAACATAATGAGGAGAAAGAAACGTCGTAAGTAACAGATATTCTGGGTAGTAGGGCTGACTGCTGCTTTTCTAAAAAGTAGTTCTTTAGTTTCAACTTTTTAAGTCTACTTCTAAGAATCATACAGGGAAAATAATTAGAAGTAGGCAAAGATTAATGAAAGGGATGTTCATGGCAGCATCATATATGACTGAAAGAAGACGACCAGATTTTCAGCATTACAGGGTTGAAATGAATGATGAGCTATCCGTGTGGTGGTTCTGCAGCCATTATAAACATTTTTAAAGACAATTTAATGCCATGGAGAAATGATTTGGATAAGACGGAAGATAAAACAATGACATACAATCCAAAATTTTAAAAAATGTTTATGCATAGGAAAAATTGGGAAGTAAACCAAAATGTTAACAGTGATCATCTCTGGGTGATAGGATTATAGGTGATTTCTATTTTCTTCTGTATACTTTTCTATGCTTTCTAGATTTTCTACATGAGAATATACTAATTTTATATTCAAGAAAAAAGCACAGTATTTTTTAAATGCAATGAAGACATGCTCATTTTCACTCAGCAGTGTTATGAAAGGCACATACTATATAGAGCCTGAACCCTGGGATTACACCCTGACATTGGCATTTAGCAGCAGTGGAACCGCGAGCAAGTCCCTTCCTTTTAGAGGATGTTTCCTGTTCAGTAAAATCATAAACACCGATCCTTTGTCTTTTTTAGTTTTAAGACAAGCTGACTTTAGAGTTGTCAACAAAATATATAGTAACACTGTTAGGTTAAAAGAACACAGCAAAAATTCACTGAACCCTCCTTTCCCACAGTTGTGGAAGGATCTGCAGATGATGGAAAACAACCTAGGCTTCATCTTTTCAATATATGTCTAGACAACCAGAAAAAACTGAAATTGAAACAATTGTAGACTCAAAAACTTTAGATACATATAAAACTAGTGGGAGACTCTGCCTTCACATGGTATAGAGAACTGAAAGGCTAAGAGAACAAACTTTGGGGTTGGAGAGATCCATGTTCTAACCCCAGTTTTGCCATTAACTAGCTTATCAGTTTTGGACAAGTCACTTAACTGCTCTGAGCCTCAGACCTGTATGTAAAAAAGGAATAATACCTACCTTATAAGGTTGTAAGGATTAAGTGAGTAATGCATGAAATATATGGTAAGCCAGACAGATGGTAAATGATAAAATCTTAAGTATAGGACATTGGAGCAGTGTTTCTAAACACTTTAGGGAGAGTGATTAAAGAGAATTTTTGTGTAAGGTAGTACTTAGGATATTTTCAGATGTAATGAACGGAATACCAAGTACTAGCAGCCTAGACCTTAAGAATATTGATTGATTGCTTAAGGGGAAATCTAGAAGTAAGCAGTGCTATGTTGGGTTTGGCAACTCAGCACTTCATCAAACTTCTCTCTTAACTCCATAATTTTCAGCATATTGATTTTCATTTTTTCATAACCTCATGGTGGCAAGACAGTGGCCACAACTGCATCTTGCCTTCACACAACTCCTTCAAATTGGGAAGTGGAAAAGGAGCTGAGGCTTTCTCATCTGGTTTGTTCCTTTTGTCACTGAGAAAAATCACCCTGAAGAAGGGAGGGAGGGGTGTTGAGCAATCAGTACAACAGATGTTTTCTATCTTTGTCTGCCTTTCTTTATGACCAGCCCTCCTTGAAGGTCTCAGCCTATCTTCCACCAATATTTAAAACATTTTAAATGCTTAGCTGAAAGTCAATCTGGAACACTTAGAATCTCCCTATTTTTAACTCAGCCATTCCTCTGGGTATACAGTGAATCCCTAAGCCCACTGCTGCCTGTCTTATGCACATAGTGAATTGTTTGGGGAATTTTTGATAATACATTATTTAGTCCCCCCACTATTATACAAGAAAATTGAGTGTCAGTGAAGTTAGGTGACTGGCCACTAAGTTGTCAGAGCTGGGATTTGGGCTCAGATCTGACTTTGAAATTCATGCTTTCTTCATTATACAAAAGTGTCTCTGCCCACCATGGTGGTTCTGTAATGTGAGTGGGAGACCAGTTGGCATTTTCCCGGGTAGCTGCCTCTGTGAAAGGTGATTGTATCTAACAATTATTTGACCATGGTTTTATAGGGAAGATGCTATCAGTGTTCTGTGAATGAGATTTATGGCCTATCTCTGTACCTCGTAATTTAGTTTTAAGGCATATATATTTCTTTTTGCTGTTACTGGAAAGAAAGAAGTGAAGGGTGAAGGTCATATATTTGTATGAAAAAAATTACTTATTTTGTCCTATTTTGATAGGATAGTGGTTTGCACATAATTTGTGATATAATAGTCCTTTGTGTGGTCATTGCAAGCAGGGTTTGGAGGGCCTGGGACAGATTTGCTCCATTCATGGGACAAACCTGGTATATCATTCCTGAGCAGAATTGTTGATGCTTTATATATTGCTGAGCAGATACTCTCTGACCAAAACATTTTTTCATCACCAGGTCATAGTGCCTAAAACTTTCTTTAGATAGGCTTTCTTTTTTGTCTTAGAAGACTTTATGATCTTCAACAGTATATATCTTCAAGGAAGGATATGATGCTATCTCATACCTAGAGATCTGAATATAGGAGAGCTTCATATTTCTTGCCCCGGGCAAGTGAGGATTATAGTCCCTTGAGGAGGCCATCACCCATCTTCTAGGCTAATACCTGCCTTGAGCTGTAGGAATAAACATTTGACAACAGGTCCCTGCATCCCTTCAGATAAACATTCTGCTATAATTTGAACTGATCACCCATCTTTCTCTAGGAGTCTCCCAGGGCTACCAACTTTTACCTCAGTCAGAGTTTAGGCATGCAGCTCTTACTGTCCTTTCAAGCCCTTTCATAATACCCTCTGGAAACCAGGAACTGTCTCTTTGAATGTGTTTTTTTTTGTTTTTTTGTTTGTTTTGAGACAGAATCTCGCGCTGTCGCCCATGCTGGAGTGCAGTGGTGCGATCTCAGCTCTCAGCTCACTGCAACCTCCGGCTCCCAGATTCAAGCAATTCTCCTGCCTCAGCCTCCTGAGTAGCTGAGATTACAGGCACCTGCCACCACGCCCGGCTGATTTTTGTATTTTTAGTAGAGATAGGGTTTCACTGTGTTGGCCAGGCTGATCTTGAACTCCTGACCTCAGGAGATCTGCCTTCCTCGGCCTCCCAAAGTGCTGGGATTACAGGCGTGAACCAGCACGCCTGGCTTTATTTTTATTTATTTATTTATTTATTTATTTATTTATTTATTTATGAGATTGAGTTTTGCTCTTGTCGCCCTGATCTTGAACTCCTGACCTCAGGAGATCTGCCTTCCTCGACCTCCCAAAGTGCTGGGATTACAGGCGTGAACCAGCACTCCTGGCTTTATTTATTTATTTATTTATTTATTTATTTATGAATGAGATTGAGTTTTGCTCTTGTCGCCCAGGCCAGAGTGCAATGGCACGATCTTGGCTCACTGCAACCTCTGCCTCCTGGGTTCAAGCGATTCTCCTGCCTCAGCCTCCC